>NC_082684.1:83642011-83972011 GCF_949987515.2 Delphinus delphis
AAGGATATAATAAAGGATTTACAAATTGAAGGATTTATTTCAAAGAGGAAATAAATAAAATAGAGACCCCAAAAATAGAAAATATCAATGAAAACAGGAGCTGCTTTCTTTTGTAAGGTAAACAAAATTGATAAAACTTTAGCTACACTCACCAAGAAGAAAAGAGGAGAGGACCCAAATAAAATAAGAAATAAAAGAGAAGAAAAGCAACTGATACCACAGAGATACAAAAAATCAGAATAGAATACTATGACCAATTATATGCCAACAAATTGGACAACCTAGAAGAAATGGACAAATTTCTAGAAACATATAGCCTTCCAAGACTGACTCACAAAGAAACAGACAATTTGAACAAACCTGTCACTAGTAGTGAAATTGAATTTGTAATAAAAAAAAACTTCCCAGCAAACAGAAGTCCAGGACCAGATAGCTTCATGGGTAAATTCTACCAAACATATAAAGAAGAACTAGTACCCATCCTTCTCAAACTATTCCAAAAAAATTGAAACGGATGAAACACTCCCAAATTCATTCTACAAGGCCACCATTACCCTGATACCAAACCAGACAAAGATACTACAAAAAAAGAAAATTACAGGCCAATATCTTTGATAAATATAGATGCAAAAATCCTCAGTGAAATATTATCAAACCAAATCCAACAATATACAAAAAGGATCATACACCATGATCAAGTAGGATTTATCCCAGGGATCCAAGGATGGTTCAATATCTGCAAATCAATCAATGTGAAACACCACACTAACAAAAGAAAAGATAAAATTACATGATTATCTCAATAGACACAGAAAAAGCATTTGACAAAATTCATCATTCACTCATGAAAAAACTCTCATCCAAGTGGCTCTAGAGGGAACATATCTCAACATAATAAAGGCCATTTATGACAAGCCCATAGCTAACATCATACTCAACAGAGAAAAGTTAAAAGCCTTTCCTCTAAATTCAAGAACAAGATAAGGTTGCCCACTCTTGAAACTTCTATTTAACATAGTATCGGAAGTACTAGCCACAGCAATCAGACAATAAAAAGAAAAGGCACAGAAATTGAAAGGGGAGAAGTGAAACTGTCACTATTTGCAGACGACATGATACTTTAATATAGAAAACCCTAAAGTCTCTACCCAAAAGCCATTAGAACTAATAAATGAATTCAGCAAGGTAGATGATACAAGATTAATATACAGAAATCTATTGCTTTTCCATACACTAATAATGAACCATCAGAAAAAAGTTTTCTCTTTTCAAACCAATCTCTTTTAAAATCACATCAAAAAGAATAAAATACCTAGGAATAAACTTAACGAAGGAGGTTGAAGACCTATACTGTGAAAACTATAAAACATTGATAAAGGAAATTGAAGATGATACAAAGAAATGGTAAAATATCCTGTGCTCTTGGATTAGAAGAATTAATATTGTTAGAATGTCCATACTACCCAAAGCAATCTACAGATTTGATGCAATCCCTATCAAAATACCCATGACATTTCACACAACTGGAACAAATAATCCTAAAATTCAGATGGAACAACAAAAGACCCCAAATTGCCAAAGAAATCTTGAGAAAAAAAGAACAAAGCAGGAGGTACCACCCTCAGACTTCAAACTATACTATAAAGCTACAGTAATCAAAACAGCATGGTACAAAAAACAGGCACATAGATCAACGGAACAGAACAGGGAGCCCAGAAATAAAACCACACACTTATGTTCAATTAACCTATGACCTAGGAGGCAAGAATATACAATGGAGAAAAGACAGTCTCTTCAAGAAGTGGTGCTGGAGAAACCGGGCAGTTACAAGAAAAAGAATGAGACCACAATATTTCCTCACACCATATACAAAAATAAACTCAAAATAGATTAAAGACCTAAATGTAAGACCTGAAACCATAAAATTCCTAGAAGACAACATAGGTATAACATTCTTTGACATAAATTGTAGCAAAAATTTTTTGGACCTTTCTCCAAAGACAAAAGAAATAAAAGCAAAAATAAACAAATTGGACCTAATTAAACTTAAAAGCTTTTGCACAACAAAGGAAACCATCAACAAAACAAAAAGACAACCTACAGAATGGGAGAAAATATTTGCAAATGATATGACTGACAAAAGGTTAATACCAAAAATACATAACCAGGGCTTCCCTGGTGGCGCAGTGGTTGGGAGTCCACCTGCCGATGCAGGGGACACTGGTTCGTGCCCCGGTCCAGGAAGATCCCACATGCCACAGAGCGGCTGGGCCCGTGGGCCATGGCTGCTGAGCCTGCGCATCCGGAGCCTGTGCTCCGCAGCGGGAGAGGCCACAGCAGTGAGAGGCCCGTGTACCGCAAAAAAACACAAACAAAAACAAACAACCAGAAAAATACATAAACAGGTCATACAACTCAATATCAAAAAACAAACGATGAGCAGAAGATCTGAATAGACATTTTTCCAAAGACGACAAGCAGATGTCTTACAGGCACATGAAAAGATGTTCAACATCACTAATTATCAGAGAAATGCAAATCAGAACAAAATGGGATATCACCTTACACCTGTCAGAATGGCTATCATCAAAAAGCCTACAAATAACAAATGTTGGAGAGGATGTGGAGAAAAGGAAACCCTTGTACACTGTTGATGCGAATGTAAATTGGTGCAGCCATTATGGAAAACAGTACAGAGGTTCCTCAAAAAACTAAAAATAGAACTGCCAAATGACCCAGCAATTCCCTCCTGGGTCTATACCCAGAAAAAATGAAAACACTAATTCGAAGATACATGTACCCCAATGTTCATAATAGCACTATTTACAATAGCCAAAATATGGAAGCCACCCAAGTGTCCATCAACAGACAAATAGATAAGAAGTGTTATAAATATATATATATATATACAATGGAATATTACGCAGCCATAAAAAGTATAAAATTCTGCCATTTGCAGCAATGTGGATGGACCTAAAGAATATTATGCTTAGTGAAATAAGTCAGACAAAGAAAGACAAATATTATATGATATCACTTACATGTGGAATCTAAAAAATAACACAAATGAATGTATATAGCAAAACAGAAAGTGACTCACAGATATAGAAAAGAAACTAGTGGTTACCAGAGGGGGAAGGGAAGAGGGGAGGGGTAAATTAGGGCTATGGGATTAAGAGATACAAAATACTCTGTATAAAATAGATAAGCAACAAGGATATATTGTATAGCACAAGGAATTGTAGTCATTATCTTGTAATAACTACTAATGGAGTATAATCTGTAAAAATACTGAATCACTATGCTGTACACCTACAACCAATGTAATGTTGTACATCAACTGTATTTCAAAAAAAAAAAAACAAAATGAGGTACTTCACACTAGAAACTTTTAAAACATCTGTGAAGCAAATCCTTATTTTCAATACCACAATTGAAACTGGTCCTCAATGTCACTAGGCTTGGTCCCTTTTGAAGTTTTATCTGACTCTGCCTTTTAGAAGCAGAATTTTAATATTCGTAACAGACTCAGTTCATCAAGGAAAAGAAAACTACGTATCAATAATATTTGCTATTTAAAGAGAAAATGATAAATGGTTCTATTTTCTTCCTCTATGCTTACAGAAATCTCATCTGACTCATATTCACACATATCCGTTTCCTGAGAAAGAGAGGGAATATAATGTAACACCTGAACACACTGCAATTTCTTGTTACAATTACATCTTTAAAGGGCTTTTTGCCAAGAAAACTGGTTTAGCATGTTCATTTTTGATGTTTTGGTGTTCATTTTTGCATAAAGTACATAATGTCCAATTTAGTATTTTAGAATAAACTGATTAGCAAGTTATTTTAATAATTGTAAATGCTGAGGTTAGTAAAAGAAAAACTCCAGCTTCAGATAGGCTGACCTGCTCTCAAAATAATAATGTAGGACCTATTCCTTAAGGTTTATTATGTAATAAACAGAAAGTAAAATTGGTTCCTATATTCACATCTATGCCATCTTAAGCCTCCATACTCACAGGGTCATTTTAATCAAACATTAGGATTATCTAGCACCATCAGAGGCATGTTTTCTGAAGTTATAGGTAAGCCACCATAGCTTCTTTCCATTAAGTCACATTAAGTTCTAGTTCATTCCATCTTTCCATGTTCTTCTCAGTGACAAATATACATCAGTGTGACTGCCATTCACATGGAAGTAAAGTTATATTTTAGCAAAATGCTGTTCCAAAGCCCCATACACTGACTCCACGGGAATGAGACCTCATAGACAGTAAATCATCATACCCAACTGAGTAAGTCTAATTACAGTAGACAAAGGGGAAATGCAGATACTTTGTTTCTACTAAAAACCTTCTGTCCAAAAAGAAAGAAAGAAAATCTTCTGTCCAAAAAGAAAAGAAAATACAAAAAGAAAGAAAGAAAAAGAGTAGAACAAAGTTCTCATGGCGTATTTATTAAATGAAGATCTTGGTGGGAGAAGGCAGACCACACTCATTTCATTGAATTGCATGTTGTAAGTGAACTCTGCTGCTAGGTAAAAACTGTACAGCTTGTGGAATTTCACCAAAAGAAAAAAAGAAAAAGGTTCCAAATCTTTATATAGAATGTGAGGCTTGCCTAATTCTTAAGCAATACCACCTGCTTTCATTCATAATGCAAAGAATAAATGTGAACCATACTTTCAGTGCATTATTCTAAAACTGGATAATTTAAATTCCTTTATTTATTAAACAGGCACTTGATTTAAGGCAGCACTTTGGACATCATAGAAGATGTAACAATGAATCAGAAGATAGGACCCCTGTCCTCAAAAAGGTTACACAATTCTAAGGGAGAAAAAGTGTGGGTGTGTGTGCCAAATGATGTCAAGAGAGTGTGTGTAAAACGATGTGATCAATACCCTTGGACATTTAGAAGAGAAGTAAGACTTTTAAAAGAGAAGATGAGGGAAGGTTACATTCAGAGAGGATAGGGTTAGAATTCAACTACTATTGAAGGGATACCTGAACAAGCCTGAGAAGAAAGGGGCCTGAGCAACATGGGAAAGCACTGGGAATCCTGAGCCCAGATCAGCTACAACCTGAATAACATTTAGGGCACTAGATAGAGATTGATTTCAAAGGGAACTGCAGGTCAGAGTGTGGAGGCCTTGAACAGCAGGCCTGTTCAAGAATTCAGACTTCATTCAATAGGCGGAGGAGAGTCATAGAAGCTTTTTAAGCTGGGAAGTATGTTTATCAAAGTTGTACTTTGGGGGAATTAGTTTAGGTGGTTGACAATGGCAGGAGGAGAGGAGAGACCAGAGGCAGGGAGGCCTGATCAGGTTATCGCATTGGTCCAGTTGTGGTAGGAAGAGCAAGGGAGGGATGGACATGGGAGACACTGCAGGAGCAGAACAAACAAGACTGGAAGATTGGAAGTGGGAAGCAAGAGAGAGGGACGATTCAGTGATGACTCAGATTTGAAGCCTGGGTGGTTGAGGTAACAGAAGTCAAGAGGACAATCTGAGTTGAGAGGGAAGAATGAGGAAATCAGTTTGAGGCCATATCTAGATGGCAGTTAGAAATACAGGGCTGAGGAGTTAGTTCAAAATTAGTAGATTATAGATTTAATAGGTAATAGATATAGATTTAATAGACAATATATTTTAGAGTAATCTACACGAGAGGAAAAGCTGAAGCTATTTAAATAGACTCAACAAATACAACACAGACTATGTTAGACTTCTAACATAAATAAATAATTGAATATTTGTTTATATCAAAAAAACTGCCCATAGTACTTGTATCCTGTACCATTGTACCATTGTAAGATGCAACACTGGTTCAAAATTAAAACGAAAAACAAAAAACCTGACACTATACAAGTAGCTGGGATGGGAGGTTTGCGTACAGAAACGAACAAAACCACAATGATATATGGTATTTTACAAATTCATTCCTTGGAACAAATTTTCATCACTGAAATTTGGAAGTTAAAATACTAAGCAAATCTACTCAAATTATTTGTATCCATTCAAACTAATTTCTCTTTTCCTCTGAAATCAACATTGTTTTCTGGATAACCATCAAGAATATGTATTAGCTACCATTAAGAATAATGCATTTCATATGAGTACTATTCTCAATCTTGATATGAACATTAATAAATACATTCATATGTTAGAATGCTCTTAATTGACCCCATTTGTGACTTTCAAGCATACCTCCTTATCCTACTCTACTTTAAACTATACTACCTTTATATTGAAGTGTTTAGTAAGGATTATTTTCAGTGTATTCTCCAAGCCTCACCTGGCCTGGGTTTCTCTGGAGGGCTGAGTTTCAGATGTTGGTCTTCGGATGAAAGGCTCATGCTGATGCCATACAGTGGATCATCCAAGAAAGAGGGCCTTTTCAGTCTCCCAATGCCAAGAGTCTTTGACATAAAATAGTCTTTTGTGTCACCAATAACCTTGTCCTCAGAAAGCTGGAGGCATTTCATATTCTTTGCTTCAACGACAAGAGCTTCTGACATAAAATGCCCAGTCGAGGCTTTGGTCAGATAGTAGCCTCTAGATGTTTCACCTTCGGCATTCTCAGGCATATTTGCGTCTTCCACCTCAGTGCTTTTGACCTTTGTTTTTGACTCATCTAGTGACTCAGAGAGAATAGATCTGGAAAGCTGGGGCAACTCAGGTGTTATATCCTCAATGTCTTTCTTTTCTCTTTCTGAAGACAGTCTAATCATGGATTTTTGTTTAAGTGTGCATTCATCCAGAAGACACCTTAACTGTTCCTCAGAGAGAAGTGATGTTGAATCTAACTGGTGAAATAAACCAAAAGTTTTCATAGTCAATTGATTAAGTAAACGCATTTAACTTTGGTAAGCTTCCAGTAGTGTAGTACAAATGCAAGTAACAGGAAATCTTTTACTCAAAACACCCAAATAACAAAACCATTCATATTAAAGTAGCCAAAATTGCAGGGGAAATGTACAACATGCCTAGAGAATAAGTTTAGAATCAATCACACATACTAAGATCCAGATAAAAGTCCCACAACAGGGATGGAAATGAACTGCAGCACCAAATTAACCACTAACACTCCCTCTACACATAGAAGTACCTGGAGCTGAAATGAAGATATTAGAAAAGCACCTTCGATTTTATCAGTCTTGGGGCATCAAACAGGGTAGTAAGTAAGCAGCTGTTTGATAAATAGCCAGGAATCCTGCCATAATCTTCAGTAGGTGTTTCTCTGTTCCCACTACTCCTTGGTGTAAACCCTATCACCACCCAATTCCTATATCAGGCAAACAGGGCAGATTCACCTGCCCCTGGGGATTCACCACTCCTATGTCTGTCTACAACTTTCAGTGGACAATACTACCAAAGACAGAAAAGGAAGAGTGAAGGGGTGGTGCATCCTGAGATGTGTAGTTGCTTCAATGTTACAGGCCTAGACAGAGGCCAGAGACATTCCAATAGCAGTGCATTCTGGGAAGAGGATTTGATCATACACATTTAATCTCCGCTTGTAGATGTTATCAGGGCTGATTGTTTCAACCAAGATCTTAAGGATTTAAAAATATTTCTTCTCTTCCAGTGATGCTCTCAGGAAATAAATCAAACAGAAGTACAGAGCTATGTTCTATAAGAATTCAACTGAACAGCATGCCACCTGAATTGCAACAATGTCAAAAAGAACGTGATTGAAATATATTGAAAGACACTGAAAAAAATTTCTCCTTCTTTAAAGAATCAGCACTGTCCCTGATTTACATGGTGGATTATCTAGGACAACACTAATCCTCCTTCACAGGGGAATGAATTATCTGAAAACAAGAAATTCCCATAAGAAAACCTAATCATGAATTGTAATCGCCTTAATTTCTACTTCAGTAAATTAAAACAATGCTGTTGGTCTACTTTGTAGGACACAGTAAGAATTAACCAAATATTCTGCATGTATAAAGTATTGGGGCGGAGTTGTTATTAGAACTAGTATATTTAATTCCCCATTACTGTGCAATGCTTCTAATGCAGCTAACAAAAAGTAGTACATTAAACAAATTTTGTATCATGCTTTTAAAAAATATTATGTGTTTTAAAATTATATTTAACTTCCATATATTAAAAACCAGTTTTCATAGTGGCGAGTACCATTATGAGTTTGAGAGTAACAAGAAATTGTCTGGGAATATATTCTTAATAATCACCTGGGATTCAAAATTCAGGTAAATCACCCTAAGGTTAATATGCACATCAAAAAAAAATAGGTTGAATTACATATTAGCAAATCCTACTTTTAATCACTAGACATTTCATGCATCCAGATGCATAGGAGCATTCCCTTCACCCTACTATGTAAATGTAGTCAACTAGAAAATGAAGGCAGCCCTTATATGGTGCTAGATAACTAAAATATACTTTCAAAATCTGCATATATAAAATTCCTTATAATGAGTAAACAATTCCCTAGGATTTAGAAACCGTCCACTGAGTGTCATCCTCAGCAAACATCCAAACCAAAGGCTTAACATATGAAATTTCCAGACCCTAGAAAAAAATCAGTCCATACTAGAGCAAGAGCGTGAAGGATTATGGAAGGAGGTCTCTGGGAGGGGCGGGGAATAAAAGAGGGGGAGGTGGAAGATGGGTAGATCATCTGATATGTTTGCTCATGTCCCCAAATAATATTGATAGGATAGATGCTTGGAAGTTCTGAAGACATATTTTGCTAGACACACAGAAATTTAAGTAAAAGGAAAAATAAAGCAATTATGAACTCTGGGGAAAACAGAAAGCTAGTTTTTCAGATAGATAACAGAAAATTAAGCAAAAGAAAATAAGATAATTATAACTCTAGGACAAACAAAAAAGTTGTACAAGAAAGGATACTATAGTATACTACTTGCTTTTGCTGTAAATGATGCTTTCACAGTCATCATAATATAAATAGTGATGACTGGGATAACCAAAAATTGTGATTTAACTATTTTGGAGAAGTGGTAGGAGAGAGAAGGAATGTTTGGAGTAACAATGTGAAACCCTTGGCTATAATTATAGGAAGTCAATATATAATTGATATAACAATACAGTACCATCATATTATTGATATGAAATGTCAGGTCATTGTAAATTGATATAAAACTGATCAATTAGGAAGGCAAGCTATTAAGAAATAATATAGAGTTAAAGCAGGGGAAACCTTCTAAAGGAATTAAAAGGGGTTGACTCTGGAGAGCAAAACTAAGAAATGGGGAAGAATGGGCAAGGAGCTATCATTTTTGTTTAAAACATTTTAACACAACTATTTATTTTATTACTATAAGTATAATTAACTTAAAATAAAATATAAAAGTGATTTAAATGCATTCAAAAATTTTAAATAAAATTAATTTAAAAATAAATATCTGGGGCTCTCCTGGTGGCACAGTGGTTAAGAATCCACCTGCCAATGCAGGGGACACAGATTTGAGCCCTGGTCCAGGAAGATCCCACATGCCACAGAGCAACTAAGCCCGTGCGCCACAACAACTGAGCCTGCGCTCTAGAGCCCGCGAGGCACAACTACTGAGCCCGCGTGCTACAACTACTGAAGCCCGTGCGCCTAGAGCCCGTGCTCCACAACAAGAGAAGCCACCACAATGAGAAGCCCACGCACCCCAATGAAGAGTAGACCCCCACTCACCTCAACTAGAGAAAGCCCGCGCACAGCAATGAAGGCCCGATGCAGCCATAAATAAATAAAATTATTTTAAAAAAATAAATAAAAAAATAAAACTCTGGAATATTAAAATGAAATTCCCAACTGGCTATATCTTTGGGCATCAGAAGCAGATCCAGGTTTCCTGCAGCCTGAAGTTTATGTGATATTGGAGCAGGGGAGGGTACTTCTTTAAGAAAAAGAATACAAAATCACAAATAGAAAATAGGTATAAAAGTGAGTTTTTCTTCTTTGGAATGTGAAAAAGATCACAAAAAATTAATGGGGGAAACATCAAGTCCATCTCTTACACTATCTCTTTAGGTCATTTACCAGAAATGCTTATGTTTCCTGACTGCAACCTAGCTTCCTCTCCCCACTCAAGGTTCATACAAGAGAGGGTCCCTGAAGCTTAAGCTTCACTGGTTTCACAGTAAATCTTCTGGGTGCTCCAAGATAAAGCATAACACATTTGAGTCTGTATGTACACAGAAATAAGCTCAACTACAATAACCCTGATCCTCTGGGGGAAGCAGCCCAATGGGAAAGAAAAGACTAGAACTTGGGCTTCAGTTCAAGCTTTGCCACCTTGTGCGTATCACCTAAGGGACCCATTTACTGCAGGTGTGAAAAAAGGAATTGAAGAAGATGATCTCTACGTTAACTTGTAGCTCTAAAATTGCTTTTTATGAATAACTACTCTAAAATTAAAAATACATATTAGAATAAGCTGTTCTATTGCACCTCAGAATGTCACCTGGGTAGAATTTATGAAAACAATAACAAAAAGAGAACTTTAATTCTTTAATTTCTTCACAATACCATCTTGAACTCAAAAAATAACTAAAAATTCTCTGGTCTCAAAACATTGTAAGTACAAGTAAACCAAGTATATTAAGCTCTCAAATTAAATTAATTTCATTACAGTGTTTCTGGGTGGTAAGACATCAGAACCTTCAACACAAGCCATCTTTCTCACCTTTTGATTCCCTGCAGAGTCTTGCCCACAGTACATGCTCAGTAAATCAGTGTTGTGGAAGGTTGCTGAGTGTTTTGAAATGGCTAAGTACTACATTAATATAAGTTATTTACAAATGCGGAACTGGACTAAATGGGGCTTATCACAAACATCCCTAATGACCCTTGATAGGTCCGGAGCCATAACCCACACCTTTCACCCAGATTGATTTCAAACTCTGAACTAATTAAGCTCTGTATCTCAACGACTGACTCACCGTGCAAGCACAGTCAAGTAACCATCTGTTCAAGTCTTTACCTCAAAGTATTCATCTTTCGTGCCAGCTCTAATTTTCCAGTATTTCATAAACAAGTTATTATTCATGCTATTCCTGTCGTTCATGAAATTCATCATAGTGCATCTCAGTCTTCATTTTTCCAGACCAGAGCCCAATCTATTTTCTCTCCTTCTATGAAAGCCCCTCTTTTCCCATCCTCATTTAAATAGTCTTTTTATGGATCTTCTTTCTTGTTTTAGCCAAAACACACGTACTCTGTAGTCATAGAGTAAATGTATTGGATTTTCTCAACAGGAAAAAACTATAGAACACTTGTGGTGTTCGTTCTCATGCATCTTGCTGGTCTTGTTGGCACCCCAGGTGATGTCGTACAGAATAATAAAAACTAGCATTTACTAAGCACCTACTTTGGGCCAGATACTGCCCTATGCATCTTACATGTATCAATTCCTTTAATCTCCATAACAAACCTATGCAGTAGATACTATTGTTATTCCCATTTTATAGATGAAGAACTGAGGCAATGAGAAATTAAGTAATCCATCCTTGGTCATACAACTACTAGGTGGTGGGACTTGAATCCAGATAGTCTGGGTCCAGAGCTTAAATGCCTTACCTAGTCTCTCATTGTAAATGAGTTCTTCCTCTACCATTCTCTAAGTATCCTTTTCCCAACTGACATTCACTTTTCTGTCCATTCCCTCAGATATTAAAAACCCTTCCTGTAGATTATTTCGCTTAACTTTGGATTTTATTACCCCAACTACCTCAGCATCTTACACAGATTTACACGGTGTCCTCTACTTCAGCTCACTTCAGAAAAAAAAAAAAAAGACAACCCCACCTCCATTCACAGGGTGCCCACTGTTTATACTTCTCCACCCATAGAAATACCAGTTTGGTGTAGGAGCTAAATCTGATGGGGAATGTAACTTGTAATTGCTGGTAAGGGATCACAGGCTGTGGATTACCTGACCTTCATCCCTGCCTCCCCTCCTATGCTAGGTATGTGGAGTTTCCCCGGCCATAAAAATCTCCACTCATTTGGTACTGGGTTTGTTGACAAGGCAATCAAGATTTTATGTCTCTGGTGCAGATAACCAGAAAGTCAAGTATTACAAACTAGCAGAGGCAATTTTGTCCTTTGATGTAAGCTTATGTCTGATGTTGGGGTTTTTTTTTCCCCACAAACACTAAGTTCCTAAAGGCCCACCCTATAAAGCCAATACATTTATCACAAGTGAGAAAATGGTGGGAAGCCAGAAGCCCTAAATGATTAACAGCAAGAGTGTGGATATAAATTGCTTTCAATGACATCAAGTTCTACTTTAAAATAAACAGCTAGAAAACACCCCACCCTTTGCTTAATTACCAATATATAAGTTTACAACTCTCTGCTGCAGCCACTGCTGGCAACACTTAAGCAGTAGTTTAGTCAAGGTTTTTTAGCCGTTAGGGACAGAAATCCTTATCTCAAAAAAACTCCCCAAAACAGGGTAGGCTACGATGAACTCCTTTAGCTTTCGCTTGTCTAGAAATCTCTTCATCTCAGGCAGTAGAGGTGAGTGTTGATGTAGGATCTAAGAAGTCACCTCATGGATACCAATAAGCAGGAAATGAAGTATCAACAGGCCTGTTGGGGTCTGGAGATGAGAAGCCCCCAGGAACCAAAGTCATGTGCGTCGTCGTTCTCTTACTGAGTCCCTGTGGTCTCTTAACTCACTGCTTGTCTGATGCATGCTCCTCTCTGTAAACCAGCTTTCTCTGCTTATTAAAGGTTTCTGCTCTCTCACAACCTCAGCTTGCCCAGGTAGCATGAGTTAACTCTGGTCTGCAATCAGCATGACATTAAGAGTCTGTCACCCACCAATGACTGACAGTGGTCTCTATGTCTATTAGCTCAAATTTTCAAGCAAGATAAACTGGTTGGTCACTGACCAAATGACGGACTGAAATGTCAGTTTCAAGTGTTTCCCACTAGTCCAATCACCTGTGGTGAGGGTCACATAGTATGAACTTGGCCACTCAAGTCCATGCTTTTGGGTAAGGGGGATTTCCCAAAGAAGAAGGCATGAGCAGAGCAGGGACCCCAAAATAAATCTACCACATTGCTAAACTAGAATTGCTATTAAGTACATAACCAATAGAAGGGACCTGACACTTAATGAAGTTTTATAGCCAACTAAAGGATTAAGAATCAAGGAGTTGCCAAACGTCACCTATCTCATTCAGTCTGAGCACTCACTGAATAGCTAACTGAGATATAAAAGTAGAATTACTTGTCAGAAAATATTCACTTGTAGACAGAATGGTAAGACTTCCAGGTGGACTACAGAACAGCACTTTCAAGGCAATATGCTCCTAATCAGCTCATATGAGCTCAACAGAGTCACATCACTTGTGGTTCTTAAGAGTAAACAAGCCTGAAAATGATGGGGGTAAGTGATTAGTGTTCCTCTGAATGTCTGCATCAACAAGGATACACTGCCAAGGACTCACAGAAGGAACAGGCTTATTAACCCTTCCCCTCCTTAGCTCCTTCCCTCCCTATCCTATTCTTCGCCCTTCCTTTCTTACACTGAGGCTACCCCAGTCACACAGAGGCAAGTCTGGCAGGTACGATGCTCTTCAGAGGTCACAAAGGTCCCGGCAGCCAGGCAAGATCTGGCATATTTTTACCCAGAATAGTCAGAGGTTGTTCAGCCAGAGGAGGCTCTGAACTCTAGTCAAAAGGTCACTGCCAGAGAAACTATGTAAAACATTAGGAATAAGGGCTGAGGCCAGGTTGTAAACAGGAAAATGAGTCAGCCCCCAGGTCAGAAGCTGGAGGATCTGTGGATAGAATAACAGTGTGTGAAATAGGTCAAGATGAGCGGCTCTGAAGTGAGTTCATAAATGTCGTGATGGTATTGGAAGTCCGCTTTTATGCGGGGCCTGCCATGTCAAAGTAACCATGTAGCAGCATAGGACACCCCCCTTGCCCAGGCCACCTATCTTCCCCGAATGACTAGGAGAGGCAGGGCTTGGAAGGGTTTGCCTGATGTGTTTGCTCCATGAAAGGCTGCTGTGCCCATGAGCATTCGGTGATGGTTCTTCCCAGCCTAGGTGCCAGAGCTGGTATCCATGACATCAGGCTTTCTGTTTCTAAGAGGACAAGAAGGGTGGGATGCCAGCAGGATCCCAGTGTATAAAGGAAGGGTGGGCATGGATGGGAGGATCTAGAAGCAGGGTATGGGATCCTCCATTCCTCCAATTTGAAAAGGGGCCAGGAACTCAGCTTTAGTTGATGACATAGTCAGAAGGGTGCAGATGAGCCTGGAGGACAGCTAGATCGACTTCACAACTTCAGTTTCTAAAAGAATGATGGGGGAAAAGGGCTCTCATTTTTCCATTCTGGGGGGAAACTATCACTTGAGCATTGCCAGCAGCTGCTGTTTTTTAGCAGTAGAGACAGCAGATCAACTTCAATCAGATTCCCCTTGTTCTGAGTGAGTCACTGGAATGGCCCTTCTGTAACACATCTGTCACTTCCTTGCCAGAAACAAGGCTTGGGTTCCAGCTCTGCAGCTGGAAGGAGCCTGGCACCCCTGTCCCACATTCTCCCAGCAAAACAAAGCTTAACCAGGAGGTTTTCAGAAATGAGGTGAGCCAGTTTGTACACAGAGCATTTCTTCTGGTCACGGGGGGCTGGAGCACCCACCCACCTACCCACCCAGCCCCCACTCCCTGGGGAAATATATCCTGTATGTTACTTTTAGAACAACTAATTCTCACTGCTATGCAAGATGGCTAGTTTATCAGATAGTAACAGTTATGAAAATCATTTGCACGGTCTTCTCTACTCTCAGTTTGAAGTTTATTTTTACTATGTAGAGGTAAGTTGGGTCAGAGGAGGTCATGACGGGGTCAGAGTCAAGAGAGCCACTAGCTATTTAAATGCTTAAACGTGGGCCAGAGTCCAGATCAAGCTTCACCCTTTTGTCGGAGGTCAGCTGGGACATGAGTCAAGTTAGAGCGATACGGTATCATCAGAAGAGATAACCGACAAGGACCTACTGTACAGCACAGGGAACTCTGCTCAATACTCTGTAATAACCTAGATGGGAAAGAATTTGAAAAAGAATAGGTGCATGTATATGTATAACTGAGTCACTTTGCTGTACACCTGAAATGAACACAACATTGTTAATCAACTCTACTCCAATATTTAAAACTAAACTAAACTAAAGAACCCCGGTATGCCCACAGGGCTGCAGAACTTTAAATACTTCTCTTGACATCATGTAAACTTCCCATTAAGGAGAAGGTGACCTCAGAACTGTCTCCGGGATCTTCAGCATGCGCTTTCTGGGCTAGCCTAGAAGCAGTGGTGCCGTGGTCACCACAGGACCATCCCCAACAAGGGCTCATTTAAGGTCAGGTCAGGCGAGGATATCCAACAGGAGTTAAGGAGGATAACTGATCACAACTCACACCCAGCCCAGGAGGACACGGAGGAGGCCACCTACTGGCGCTGAAACAAAGTGGAGATACAGCATGGCCTAAAAGGTAGTACCTCACCTCACACGGCCTGTCAACGGATCGAACAAAGCCTCCAGGTTCTGACCAAGAGGACTTCTGCTTTCCAGAGACATGGGCCCTCGATTGGTGATCAGTGCCACATTCATCAGCTGCTCTGAGGACAACTCTTCTGCCTTTTGCTGTGCAGTGTCTCACTACGGTAGCATTATCTAGATGGCCCCAATCAGAGAGAACCCTCAGCTGGACCCCACCTGTCGCCAAGCAGGACCCGAAGGGACCTTCCCAGAATAGGACTCCCCCACGCCCATGTCCTCCGCCTGCCTTCTGTCTGTAGAGAAACTCTACCAAAGCATAAGTTTAATCAGAGACATGAAAAAATGCAGAAGCGAAGGAAAACAGACAGGACCAAATAATAATTGTTTAGCCATTAAACAAAGTCAAGGACCTTTAGTTCCTCCTCAAGGGCTTTACAGATAATACTGAGCTGTTTTACAGATACTGATGCTCCCATCAGATGGAGGAAGTGAAATGTATGCTGCCACCAGCGCATAGATCCCAGATTGATTGGAACCACAAGGTTGATGATGTTGACTTCCTATTACCTCACCTCCAACCAATCAGAAGAAGGTCCACGAGCTGATCACACACCCCACAACCCCCCTCCCTCACCCTCTCTTTAAAAACCCTTTCCCTGAATGCCTTCGAGGAGTTCGGGTCTTTCAAGCACTAGCTGCCTGGACTCTTTGCTTGGTGCCCTGCACTAAACACCGCACTTTCCTTTGCCACAGCCTGGTGTCAGTAGACTGGCTTTACTACACATGGGCGAGCAGACCCAAGTTTGGTTCAGTAACACACCCACATAAGTGAGACCCCTCAGAGAGATGCCCAAACCTGGGAACTGGAAAAGGAAACTGAATATTTCCCTGAATGGACAAGAAGTTTCCTAGCAGCACAGACAAGCCCAGGGGCCATGCTGCACTGGCATTCAAATGCTCCAACATGACCATACCCGGTTTATCCATCACCCAGAGCTGCGCACCTGCCTGCAGCTGGGCTGAGTGGATCTAACAAGGCTTGTGCTGCCCCCAAAGCTGTGGATCCAGGTATCGCTATTGATGTCACTGCCACGCCCCTCCTGTCACCCTCAGGCACATCATGCCCCTCTTGCCTCTCATCCAGGACTTCCCTATTGCTGCTGAGTTGTGACTTGCTAATGAGGTGTGAGATGCTCAGCTGGCCACTTCTAGGCTTGTGCAAATCAGTCAGCCCTTGGAGTAGACTTTGACCAAGAGGGGAGAGGAACCAGTGGGTAAAATCCTTCCCCTTCCTCCTCCTGGAAGGACTGCCCTGAAATGTAGTCCCCCATATGGATTCTCTCTGAAGGTGTCCCCCCAAGATGAAACAATCAGCGTTGTCGCCACCCCTCCCCATTTCTGCTTTTCTGGTGTTGCTTTAGCCAATTAAGTGGCAGCCTGTGAGTTTCAGGCTCTGCTCTTCCAGACTGAGACAGTCACAGTAAGCAACAGCCTCCAAGTGTGGGCAGGGCTCTGGAAGTGGCAGCTTGAGCTGCACACAATGAGCCTGGGAGCACTGGGCCAGCAGCTCCACCCCAGCCTCTATAAGCTGGTCAAAGGCTCCCAGGGCAGAGCTGGCTGCATGCAGACACTGCAGAGCTATGGCCAGCACTGTCGAGATCCTATGAGGCAAAGTAATGCTTTAGGATCCTTGGGGCTCATGGCTTAATAGCTGGTTCCTACTGCCACTGCTAGATGGGAGCAGCAGAGCACTGCCCAAGGGATTGGCTCAAAGGAGAAAAGCCCTTGGAGTCCTGGGAGGACATCTGCCCAGGGCAGCCAGAGGGAGGTAGCAGAGCTGGAGGGATTATATGAATTGGAGCTAAGGGGAGACAGCCCAGGTCATAGCTTAGGTTTGAGTGTCAAGATAAACAGAAAAAAAAAAAGACAAACACGAGGTGTAAAAGTGGCCATGGAATGGTGTTCCATACCAAGTCACATCCACTGCAAAGACAGAGGAGGTCTGCCTTCATTCTGGGCGGGCAGAGTTCAAGACCAGGCCAGAGCTCTAAAGAAAGTTAAACAGGAACAGACCCTACCCTGTCAGCAGCCACTGATGGATCAAAATGAAGGGCTGGGGAAGCCGTGCAAATACGTGACATTCCTCTACATCTTACATGCATCTCCAGCATCCTTTCTCCATGTTGTTTTCCCACAGCCATTGATATTTCATTTGGTAAAATGCCCCAAGTTAAGTGTCCCCTAGGCTGCATGTTATCTTTTTGAAAAACAACGAAAAACAAAAAAACCCAGAAAACAGAAACCCCCAGGTGGAGAGGAAATACCCTTAACAACAGCATAGAGTAGGAGATAGAGGCTGCCGTTTCTGAGTTTAAACCCCAGCTCTCTCACTCCTAGCTGTTCCATTCCATATTGGGCAGAGTATTTGATCTCTCAAAACTTCAAACGTCTAAACTGTAAAAGTGAAACAACAACTTGCTGACTCCTAACAACTGGTTGTGAGGAGTACTAACAACTAACAATATGCAAATGAGCATGAGATACATGCGTGAGGCTGCTAGCACCACACCTGATGCAGAGTAGGGAGGATTTCAATCAATGCTGGAACACCGGGAGGAACACTACGCTTGAATGAGAAGCAGTAGTGGCTAGATGACCCAGTTACGAAGTTATCGACTTAAGTCTGTATGTTCCAAGTTCCAGTGGCCCCTACGTAGCACTGAGGGTCTCTCTGGGGTACCAGGAATAGAGCTTTGCACATCATGTCACAACTAACAATCTGCAATGAGTGAACTGTCCTGTATACTCTAATGGATTCATATGGGGCTACAGCAACCATCAGATGCCAGGAGAGGACACACACGAGGGAAAGGTTGGAACATGAATCTTCGTCTTCCCTGCAGGAAGCTTACACTTCAGGGCAGATGCTATTAAGTCTTCAGTACCAGAAAGTACCATAGCAACCAAAAAGGACCAGAAAGGGGCTGGTTTCAAGACACTTTTATAATTGCTCAAAATAATCAATGTCAGGACTCAAGATGAATTTTGTGAAGCAGAGGAATGTACGTGAAATGCATTTATTTCATGCACAGGACACTTTTCCTTTTCACCAATGTCCCCTCCTTGCTCTGCTCCCTTCCCTAAGGCATCTGAAGACCCCATGCTGCCTCCTCAGCCCTCTCCACCTGAGCACACATTCCTCAAAAAGTATACTCAATTCCAAACCTTTTTTTTTTTTTTTTTGGCAGTACGCGGGCCTCTCACTGTTGTGGCCTCTCCCGCTGTGGAGCACAGGCTCTGGACGCGCAGGCTCAGCGGCCTTGGCTCACGGGCCCAGCCACTCCACGGCATGTGGGATCTTCCCGGACCGGGGCACGAACCCGTGTCCCCTGCATCGGCAGGCGGACTGTCAACCACTGCGCCCCCAGAGAAGCCCCCAAACCATTTTAAATGTCCCACTGCCCTCACATCAAAACTTACCTGTTCTGAGATGTGTTTCCTCATTACTCTCCCTCAGACAAAGAGATCTAGGTCCATCTATAATCCTCCCAAGGAACAAGCTCAAGTTTTACAGGAGCTTCTTCAAATCAGAATGACTTAGTCCAAAGACATGATTCTACGAATGGGAATCCGGGCCCCACAGCTGGATGGTAGACGATATTTGAGAGATACCATTTTTAGCAGCCTCAGGGAAGCCATATAGTGAGACCTAGTCTAGCTCTACAGATGATTGGTCCTGTCAAATCTCATCAGATCTGATTTTCCTCTTGGGTGTAAATCTCGCACCAGAGAGTTAACTCCACGTTTAACTTGTTAATCAAGGAGAGCTTTTTCTGGTTACAGACAGATGACCTGTAGCTTTTCCCAGAGTTAAACAAGTGCTCCTGAAGCTTTACCCAGTCTAGACATGTATCTGAAACATCTAATTACCCCTGTATAGCCTGCATGGCACACAACGCCCGACGTCATTACATAAACATGAAGCTCCCTACTAATATTGCTGCTCAGTGAACTGTCCTTTTACATTTGCCAATCTGAAAGTGAAATCATGCTACCACTAAGAATAAGGATAGTATGCTGTGAACAATGACTGCCAAGTTTTGCTATGACGCAAAAATTGTGGGAGTTAAATTCTCTAAGAATTAAACAAAAAATCTACGCAGTGAACTGGATCCAAATTCATAAGGATCTAAATTGCTTGATGCATATTCTCTCTGAATTTAATTCTCCCTTCCACATAGAACAAGAGGCTATATGAAAGGGATAACTCTTTCCACCTCCCTGGTTGTCAGGTCCTACATTAGGCAGGTGACCAAACCAGCCCTGGTCATTAGTTAGTTGCACTGAGGTTGGGGTGTGGAGTTGGGGTATGGATAGAGTTTATATAAAGTCAAGGACCATCCACCATGTACCAAGAATGCTGACATACATTATTCCATTCCATGCTCCCAACTACCCAATGAGGAGAACTGGGAAATCATTCTCCACATTGAACAGATAAGGAAACTAAGGCTCAGAGAAATTAAGTATCTTGGTCCAAGGCCCAGAAATAATAAAAACTGAAGCCAGAATGTAAACCCAGAGCTTTTCATACCCTTACTCTTCACACAGATGCTCAGAAGAGTTGGTTAAGCTCCATTTTCCAGGAGAGGCGCTCTGGCAGCAGCATGGTACCATGACATGCCCCCTCCACACTCTATTTTACATCTGAAAATGTTATAGAGCAGGACAGCCTAATAGAGTCCCTTCCACTTCATAAACCTGAAGCAGAAGTATGAACAAGAGGTCCTTCCACTGGCTGACAGCTGCCCCCTGCTTCCCCCAAACCTGGAATGCCAGGTTATATCAGCACAGCACCCGCTTCGTCTGCCTTCCCTGATAGATGTTAAGTTTCTCAAGACTGGGACGGGGTCCTCCCCATCTCTGTGTCACCATGTCTGTGGCACAAGAGAGACACAAGGCAACGTTTTACTGGCTATACGAAACTTTCTTTGGGTGTTCCTCCACCTTCTACAGTGGCACTCACTCTATAAACTAAACTCAGTGGTCTCAGTCTGTCCTCCCAGGATACAGCCCAGCCCCTTCTCTCCCCTGTGTCCTGTTCCCTCTGGACTCTGCTCTCTCAATTTAGCTTTGGAAGGTAATGGTTTAATGGATTAATGAACCTTCACTGATTATTTGGGAAGACCAGATAACAATGCCTTAACTCCTAAAGAATTCCCAAACATTTCAGATGCCAGCAACGGTAGTCAGACAGACAAGTTGGCTGAAGGAAGAGGATACTTCTGGTCCTCTCTGTATCACCCTCCACAGGCAATGACTCACCCTAGCTGTGGATGCCCCCTCATCCCCACCAACTTCAGGAATTTAGTTCCACTGACCAAGGAAAAATGCTTCAGATTCACAAAAATTCCCAAGTGCAATAAAAAGCCTACACTCTGGACCTATGACTGTGATATTCACTACATGTTTGACATAGAGGTTTAATTTGGTCTGCCATGAAAATAGAACTGAATAATAATCACAGTCTTCGTGGTTAGGTTTAATTGTGGAAATCTACTCATGTACTTATACAGAAAGCCTCACAAGCATGGCAGAAAACCATTTCTTTTTATAAATATTTATAGGGAAAGAGCCTTCTGAAAAGGTTCTTTATTAGTAAATAAATACTTCAAATAAGCAAGGCAAAATAGGGCCCCCACCTTTCATAGGATATATTTTCTAATCATGTCATATTAACATTCTCTCTTTTGATTTCCAGTGATAGGCGAGGACAAGCTCCAGCCTCTGCTCCAGGTTGGGGTGCTGAGTCACTTATTTAGAATGGAATATGCAGGGTATCCAGACGGACAAGTACAATCCATTTTCAGTGTGGTGGTATTGAAAACACCACCTAACTGAATATGTTAAAGTATCCTGGCTGAAGAAATAGAAAAAAAAAAAAGCAGTAGAAGCTTTATATCTTTGTACTTTCTGATTTTATGATATAGAAAATACTGTCCCTGGAAGTCAGACAAAATAATGAACAGCCTTTATCTCCTTTTAATCAAATTTCAAATTAATGTTTTAACTTCAAGTATGCATGGTAAAAACACAATTTCCCCTAAAGCAGTTAATAGTAATTAATTTAAGGATGATAAGCTGAAATACAAAATGCATTTGGAAAAAATGGAAACACAGGGAAGTAGATTCATATAAGTGCTTCCATTTGCTGGATGTAAATTCCCTTACTATAATTACCATTTTTTAATGTCCAAAATCTTCCCCACATAGACCATCCTTGTAAAATGCCAAAACAACTAACTTAATAAATCTAGTTTTTTAATTATTAAAATGCATTTTAGGGCTTCCCTGGTGGTGCAGTGGTTGAGAGTCCGCCTGCCGATGCAGGGGACACGGGTTCGTGCCCCGGTCCAGGAAGATCCCACATGCCGCAGAGCGGCTGGGCCCGTGAGCCATGGCCGCTGAGCCTGCGCGTCTGGAGCCTGTGCTCCGCAACGGGAGAGGCCACAACAGTGAGAGGCCCACGTAACACACACACAAAAAGAAGCATTTTAACTGAATTCATTAATTAATAAAGCCAGTGACTTTTTCATGACTAACTTGTTAAAATTAATTTTGTACTTATAAATTATTAGTCTATCAATCCATAGTATTAATATAATTATCATCCCATAACTAACTTACCATATTAAAATTAATAATATATAACTGTGAAGCCAGTGGAAATGAAAATCTTTACATGTAGTTAATTACTTTAATGAATACATGAAATTGAAGATTCATTAGGGATTTTAATACTCTGTTTCAAGACTGAAACCACTGTACATTATCAATCGAGTTTATTTCAAATACATTTCATATTTAAAAGCTAGATATTAAAAGATTAGATGTCGGTTAGCATCATCTTCATGTAAGCTCAAACACTACAGTTGGTTGCCACACATACTGAAAGGACTGTACCAGCAGAGTAGACCACTGACATTCCTAAAAGATCTAACCTCTTCTAGAGAGACTCACATGATCCCCAAATTTACAAATACAGAAATATATGTATGGGCTCCTGACTTTCCCTTCAGTTCATCCACAAGCTCTACCACCCCATCTACCAGAATCTATACCACATGCCCTGCTGCCCCTCATCCCTAGATGAACTCTCCATGCTTCTCTCTCTGGCCAATCTCTCCACTTGTACATGACAGATAACCCCTTCTTGCCCACTCAAGGTCATTGCTTTATCAATTCTCCCCACTCTCTTCTGCATCACCATGTTCCCCTCTCTCTCCAGAATTATTCCTATGAGCATACAAAAAGTTTGTTCTCCTTCCACCTTAAGAAAACACCCACCTTTGACCCCATACCTCTCTCCACACATCACTCCATTCTCTCATTTTCTTTACAATACAATTTCTTTAAACGGTCTTGATGTCATCAAATCCCTCCCCCTCTAATGTCTCTTAAGCTCACTCCAAACAGGATTTAGTCCACTCCATCCAAATTGCTCTTGTCCATGGTACCAATGTCCTCCACATTTCTAAAGCAGTGGTCAATTCCCGTCTTACCGGATCTCTCAGCAGTGTACGACAGCTGATGACTCTTCCCTTGGCTTCCAGACCACTGCTCTCTCCTAACTTTCCACCTTCTTTACTGGCTGCTCCTCCGCTGCCTCCTTGGCTGGTTTTTCCTCATTTCCCCAACCTCTTTACCTTGGGGAATGCCCCAGAGCTCAGTCCTTGGATCAATTCTCTTTTCTACTCATCTCACTACCTTGGTGATCTCATGCATCTATACAGGGTTAACTCGCAAATCTGTACCTCTTGCTTGGACCAGTCCTCTAACTTTAAATTCATCTGTCCCACTTCCTTCTTAACATCTCCACTTAGATATGCAATATGCACCTGAAATTTAACATGTCCGAAGCCATATTCTTGATCTCACCCTTAACCCTGCTCCTCCCACAGTCTCCATGTCAGTTAATAGCAACTCCAGCTTTCCAGCTGCTCAAGTGAGAAACCTTGAAGCCACCCCTGGTTCCATTCTTTCTCTCACACCACGTCTACAATATATCTGGAAATCTTTTTGGTTCTACTTCGAAACATATCCAGAGTCTAACTTAGTCTCACTTCCTCTGTGCTATCACCCTAATCTATCGTCATTTCCCACCAGATGCTGCATGTCCTCCAGATTGCTCTCTCTGCTTCCCCTTGCTGCTCTATTGAGCATTCTCAACCCCGAGAATCCGATCAAAAATGTAAGTTACACCACTGGGTGCTTTTCTACTTAGAATCCTCCAATGGTTCCCAGCTTCCTCAGAGTAAAAGCCAAACTCCTAGGAGTTTGGTTCCCCTATCACTGTTGGGTTTTTATCTCCTATTTCCCTCCTCATTCACTCCATCCAGCCACCCTCACTACCTTGCTGTTCCTTGAACATGAGGGGCATGCTCCTGTCTTAGGGATGTTGCCCTTGCTGTCCATCTTCCTGAAACAGACCACCTTCCAGATATCTTCACAACTTGTTCCTTCGTGTCTTTCAAGTATTTGTTCAAATGTCACCTTCTCATGGAACCCTTCCCTGACCACCCTGTGGTCAACAGCTTCCTTCTGTACTTCCACTCCTGATGCCCCTTCCCTGACTTATTTCTCTCCATACACAGCACTTCCCCTTTTTACATTCTCTATAATTTACTTGTGTTTTGTTGCCTGCCTCCTTCCACGAGAATGCAAGCAAAATGTGGACAGACGTTGACTGCTCATTTCATGACTCTATCCCCAGAGCCTAGAAAAGTATCTTGACATAGTAGGAGCTTAACAAAATTGGGTTAATGAATGAAATACTTTTTCTTGGAGAGGTATGTGCTGCACCTGTATGTGCTCATACCATGACTTAAGCACCCTTTTTTATTCTCTGGTAAAATCTGATCTCCTACTTGATGAGTGATATTTGCACTATTTGGAATCTTTGCTCAAATAATTTGATGAATCACTTTTTCTTACTTCTGTTGTCATAGTAGTATCACAAACCAATATGTTTCTTTTGGACAGTCTAGTGTTTTTAAATTGTTTTAATTGAAATGCCTTCAAGAAGAATGTGTATATTCTCTAATCTGCCAGGACAATCCTTCTCTTTACTGTCCTACCCTCAACCATCTCATACATTTACATAACCTTCCTGCTCTCTGAAGGAATTTCACTTAGCAGCACCTGCATAGAGCTTATTATAGATTTCATAAACTAGCCCCATTTCCAAATGCAACTTTTTACTTTGATTTGTCAACAATTCCATTTTTTGGCCAAGAACCATAACTTTCTCAAACTACTTTTCCCTTTATTCATTTCCATCACCACATCAGCATATGATCCTTTCAGGACTATTTCTCACAACAAAATAAAGTATCTATAACACGGTGAGAGTTACTTTGTCAGTGGTAAGGGACAGAGAAAGGAGTTTCACTGTGGTGTGGATGCCAGCAGACTGCCTAGATTGTCTCCTTCCTGCTAGTACACACGTTATCTTACACCAAGACATCAGTGGTACCAGCTATATCCTGCTCTTCAGATCCTATTAGCATGTCACAATATATTGAGCTAGCATGATCTCCTGTGTGATGAGCAACAACCTTGTGGACAAAATGGTGTCACAGTGCCAGAAAGGAGGTATCACCCACCCTGAGGCAAGACAGTGATTATGCTGCTCCTACCAGATAAAAGCAAACTGTTTCTAGAGTATTCTCTGCTTATTTGCCTAGAGGAAAAGCATCTGCCAAATAAATAAATGCACCACAAATATCAAGGCATGTGTTTGGTTGCTCCAAAAAAGAGGCTGTATCTTAAATGGAGCAAGTGTCTTCTAATCTCTGAAAGGTCTTAATATTGCCTTTTCCCTGGTTACTCTAATAAATACGCTCAGGTCTCTTTTGTAGAGCCCAGTCTAGCAAGTTTTTGACCTTGCTTCCATTTAAAGGATGTCGGGCTTATGAACTGATCCCTGTCTGGGGATTAGGTGAGAGGTTATGACTACCTACTGTAATGAGTAAAATCAGGCCTCTGTTTGCCCAAGATGCAGAGTTTTTTGGTTGTAAAAACCACGTAGCATAGCTAAGTGCCTATCTATTTCAGTCACAGGGATCCCATCATCAACAGCCATTTCCAAAGATCCCTGATTGTCATTCTAATTAAAATGCCCATCCTGCAGCCTATTATGGTAGCCATGTTGCCCACCTTGCCTTCTAATGGTAAAGAGCTGCTCCTTAAGCTCCATTATCTCAGGATCCTAATACCCCTAGTAACATTAGGAAGCCCCATTTTAGCTTGAGCATCTTCCATCAGCACCACTGGCCTACAGAGAATGACCACTCATTTTTGTCCTAAAGATGTGAGTGGGCCCCTCATCACTGTATCTCTCAAGCTTTCATTAAAGAGTCTCATCAGGACACCCTCAAGGGATTCGATACCTATGATATATCCCCACTGATGATCTTACCTCCCTAAGTGTTTGGATTCCTTGCTCCTACAGTGTATAAAGGAATTTCTAGCATCTCTGTGGGGCTCAAGTCCAAGTTTTGGTCAACCAATCAAGGAAACAATTAGAATCAATGCCACCTATTCAGGCTAGTACACTGAATCCAGAATCTCTGATTAACTGCTCCCACAGGAATAAATTCAACACGGCCAAAACTGTATTTTTCCTTCTTGGACACAGAACCTTCAAAATCCATTCTCTTGCATATTTCCCGGACTTTTTTCAATATTAATTGGCAAAATCTTACAATTTTTAGCACCATAAACCATCTCCTCCTAGCTTTGACTTTGCAATTGGCATTTTGAGGTATGCTGGGATCCAAGTTGAGTTGTAGGTCTGGGAATGGTACATAGGCACATAGAGAAAACTGGCTTTGTAATGCAACTCCTTCAGGTGACAGAAAATTCAATCGAAAGAGGAATAGCCTCATCAAACAGAGACAAGGGTGGTACTTCAGCTGGCAAGGATGGCTTGACGACTCTAAGGATTCAAGGTACCCCAAGTTCACCAAATCCTGCCATATCCCCTGCTCTAATTCTCAGAGTCCCACCCTTTCTCTCTCAAAGCCCCAACTTTAACATAAGGGACCTGGCTGTGAATTCAACTGACACTAATTCAGCAACCCACATGACTGCATTTGGCTTTTGACCTTTTCCACCCTGAATTACAAAAGATAAGAGATTCTTTTAGCATAGTAATAGCAAGTCCCTAGTTTTTAATCCACACTTAGAGAAAAAAACATTTAGGAATTTAAGATCAAATTCTGTTTCTTTAAGCTACCCAGCACTTGTTAGAAGGAGCTACCACACCACCCCTGTCCTTCAAATCCTCATCCCATCACATTATTTTATGGAAGCTCCCGCTTGGTTCCCAAAACCCTTTTTCCTTCACTGAATTCTAGAAGTTCACAGGTGTGTTATCTGATGACTTGCCCCTGAATGTTATGGTATGCCAGGGTCTCATTCCTTATGCAGCTGGACTTTCTACTACCTTCAGCTCCAACTAAGCCAGACAACGGATCCCAGTCTCCCCACCCCCCACCCATTTTCTCTGTGGTTCCGTTTTTTGAAACCATGCCTGGTGTCAAATTTCATACCAATCAGCGTTCTTAGTTGCAAATAACAGAGATAGCAAAACTGAGACTGGCTGCTTTAAGCAGAAACAGAATTGATTGAATCAATGTTGGATGTTCTCACATAATCACTGAGCAGGCTAGAGAAGGGCTTTGGAAAACAATCAGGAACGACAGGAGGCTAACAACCACCACCAAAATCATGCCACAGAGTTCAAGGCTGCTGCTTCCACTGGACCACTCAGCTAGCTAGCTGAGCTACTGACCTGCATCACACCACCGGTGCTGCACTCGGCCTTAGTAAACTGACACTTCTATCACCACTGCTGACATGGAGTGGATTCTCCACTCTCCCTGCCCATCTATTAGTTCAGAGCGAGAATGCCTGATAGGCTAGGTCTTACATATGTCATGAGGCAAAGGCGACTGCGAAACGGGAAGGGAAGGGAAGGGAAGGAAAGGGAAAGGAATGCAGGTATCTCCTTTATATTACTGGGAAGCATCATTACAGCAAAAGAAGATAGTTTTTATGTGAGCCAAAGATGGAAATTTTCAATGCTAAAGGGAAAACAGCGTGTTGAAAAAGTTTCATATGTTTGTGGGTGTTTGGCATCTGTGGAGAAGAATATCTTATAATGGAGAAAAAGAAACTTGGTAAAGAGTAAAAGTACCCCTGAGTTTAACCACATAAAGAGAATCTGGAAATAATGCTCTTGATCCTTTATCCTTTTTTCAGTTCTCACTTAAGCCCAATTCATGAAAAGGTATTTAAAATATCTGCTAATATTTTCTCAAGAATGTTTTAAAATTCCACTAGGACCTACGGGAGAACATTTGCTACCAATTTGAATGGATACAAGCATCAAAGAAGAGAAAAATTCTTATAATAACTTGATTCCACACTTCCCTTTAAATGTGTGTAAAGCACATTATGGCATAGCATGTTAAAGCCATCTGCCTTCCAACAAGAACAATTAAGAGGAGAAACAATAAAATACAACAGAGCAACAATGGAGAACCAGAAATCTAACTGGAGGGAGAGAGGAGAAAATATGTGACTTAGCAAAGGAATTATGGGTACTTGGCAGTTTTAGATATTTTGCCATTGGTAAAAAGCAAAGCATTGTTTTCTCCATATTAAAACAATGGAAGATATAGAAGCTACAGAACTACACAGTGATCTCTCATCTTGCACAAGGATGTATCCCTCCCTCTTGCTGTAAATCACCTGAGCATTATTTAAGTACCTCAATTTATCTGCTTGTTAGCATGTGAGTGGTTACACAGATTTCACTATGTGTGCTTTGACTGTAGACATCCAGAAGACAAAATACTTCATAAAGATGTGATTAGATGGATCACAGGAGGAGTGAAAGAGAGAAAAGGGGGAAAAGGAGACAGCAAGAAGGAGAAAAAGAGGGAAGTGACTGTTCTATTTTACTATTTCCTCTGTGTGTTTATGAATCTGTGTGTATGTGTATGTGTGTGGTTTTGACTAGCAAATTTGCTCCATTTTAACAGAAACCTTAAACTTCATAATTCTGTTTTTTTATTCTTTCTAAATATAAAAGCCAGTGCCAGCTATTCACAACAGTCAAGACATGGAAAAGAAGCTAAGTGTCATTGGACAGATCAATGGATAAACACACACACCACCACCACCGGAATATTATTCAGCCTGAGAAAGAAAGAAATCCTGCAACTTCCTACAACATCGATGGACCTTGAGGGCACTATGCTAAGTGAAATAAGTCAGACAGAAAAAGATAAATACTCCATGATCTCACATGTGAAATCTAAAAGAGCTAAACTCAGAAACAGAGAGTACAACAGTGGTTGCCAAGGGTTGGGAGGTGGGGGAAATGGGGAGATGTTGGTCAAAGGGTACAAACTTCCAGTTATAAGATGAATAAGTTCTGGGGATCTAATGTACAGCATGGTGACTATATTTAACAACACCATATTATATACCTAAAACTTGCTAAGAGAGAGGATCTTAAATTTCTCATCACAAAAAATGGTAACTAAGTGAGGTGATAGAGATGTTAACTAACCTTATCGTGGTAATCATTGTGCAATACAGACCTATATCAAATCATCACACTGAAAATCTTAAACTTATGCATGTTATATGTCAACTATATCTCAATAAAGCTAGGGAAAAAAGTTAATGCCAGGTCAAGACCCAATGCTATAAACTGAAAAAAATATAAAGGTAGTTTATATTTTCAAAGTAGTCTATGAAGTCAGAGGGATATTGTGAAATCCAAGTAAAACTGGAAAAGGGGAAAAAAAGGAAAGAAAAAAAGAGTGGATAGCTTCAAAATATGATGTTAAAAATTTACCAGATTATCTTGGTTCCCAACCGACACCTAAGACCAAAGTTCACCACTTTCCTTTTTTCTGAAGCTAAAGCCATAGCAGTCATGGCCAAAGCTAGAAGGCCTGTGGGGGGTCCAGAGGAATTTAAGAGGAATGACTCTGAGCCCGGGAGGTGATGAAGCAGAGAAAGTATTTCTTCTTATTTCTCTGGCAACATTTTTTAAAGTGTTTTTAACATAGCTCTCCTAGGTCTCCTTACAAGTCCTTGCCAGCTTGTGAAAAGAAAGCTAGGAAACCACAAACTTGGCCTGTAATGAAACAATCTCAGTTAAAGGCTATAAAAGCAGTAACAACAAAAATGAATTAGAAGTTGGTATACAAGACGCTACAATTATGCTCTTGAAAAGGCTGTAGTCAGGAAATGGATAAACTCTATTTTATATTGGAACTTTGTGACACGAATGAATATATGAGCGTTTCTCGAATCCAGTGATTGTCAGATTTTTTTTTTCCTTCAAGTAATTCTTTGACTCTCTACCCTAAAGAATACAGAAATATATGGAGAGCACCTTTCCTGTTTGAAATCACAAATGCAAACAAGAACACATTGTAAAGAGTTGAATATTCAGTTGAATCCTCTGGATACCCAAGAGGGTGATATAGGAAAGTTAGGGATTATTATTTCATATAAATTCTCACTAATCCATGAAAAGCAAAAAAAGATAATAAAAGTCCACAAATAAGTAAAGAGCAATTTAATTTAGTTATAAAATAGTAGTTTCAAACACCTCTCAAAATTGAAACAAGAAATTGTATTTTATTTCTACTGGACTGTATGTACCATCTGGCAAGGGTCAATTCTGTCTTTTCATTGTTGTAATCCCAGCACCTAATAGGGTACCCGACATAGAAAAGATGCTCAAAACATATATGCTGATTAAATAAATGAATATTCAATATATAGAATAATAATTCAATAAATATTTGTGTTAACTTCATGGATATACTAAAATATACTTAGGCCCCAAATAATGTCAACTAAGAAATAAGCAGAGGTGGAAAAGGTGAGAAAATGAAAGAATGAGAAATAAAAACAAACAGATGAAGAGGGAGAAAAATATCACTTGCCTTTGGAAAATCCTATCAGCAGTTAATCCATTGATCATGGCACCCTGAAAACTCTCATCCTTCAACTAATAGAGGCTCTTCTTCAAGTGGAATGGCTACAGGAGCCTTCAAAGAGATAATATTGTTCTGGGCATAATTAATGATCCCCTCCCCTGTCCCATTACACCTAATAACATAAAATGAAGTCTTGTCTGTCTGTGCAATTATTTTGGGGACCTGTTATAATGTCACAGAATCAGAGAACCTTAGAGCTGGGAGGAAACACATGAACCATCTAATTCAGCCTCACTAATTCACAGATGAGGCATTTCCCAGAGGCATTGAGTACCTTGCCCCAGTGCCCTGGCAGCAGCATGAAAACCTGAAACTCTGTTCTTCAGAGTCCTGAAGTCTTATACTGTCAAGATATTTGTTAGCTTGCATTCACCAGAGTTTTAACCATTCATCAGGAATTTAAGACTTTTCAAACCACTTCTTGGTTTGAACTGCCTCTTCTTCCATTCTAATAGCAATGTGACACAGTCATTCTCTACAAAACTCATGGGTTGACTAAGTTCCACTGTGGTATCAGGACACATACAGGCTGGATAGAAACAGCTCTATAGCAAATATTTAGATTTCTAGGCTCTCATTTCCCAGTCATAAGTTAGGCCTTTTTCCCCCTCTCTGGCATTTATCCTGCAGTTAGGTACAATGTAATAGGCAAATGTATTAAACTGTTTCAATGATGAAACCAGGGCCTCTGAATCCAACTGGTAGTAACAGGACCCAAATGCTTCAAAAAAAGATAGGTGCTTAATTCCCACACTGGATGCTCAGGGGAGTCTCAAAAAGTGGTCCAAATGAAAGCTACATGAGAGGAAATAAAGTTGGGGGACCCTATGTATAAAACACAATTCTCCAAAATTTCTCTTCTCACCTGGGTATGACAGAGAGCTACTTGAATGTCATCTACCAGGATACTGCAAAGAACACTAAATTGTACATCACTTTATTCAAGCTTCTTAACCCCAAGAGACTCATGGACAGAAATGATTCATTACTACATATAAAGATCTATTAGATGCTTGAAAAATCTCTGGAGACAAAGATACCTCAAATAGCCACAGAAGGATATAAGTAAGGAAGATATACAAGTTACATATACATTTTTTTTCTATTTCTAATTCAAACTGAAAATAATTTTTTTAATGCCCATTATTCTCCAGAGAGAAGAAAAGAGTTTCTGTCTACAGTACACATCTCTGCAGTCTAAAATGTGGTATCAGCGCATTACCCACCATGGGGGCACAAAAACAAAGTTCAGGTCCTCATTTTAGAATCAGCATGGGTAGCTGGCAACTGTCAATTGCACCAATGGGTAAATAAATGCACACAACTTCCCCGGATGCCTGTCGTTTTCCTCTCATCACATCATATACAGTAACCAGCTTTATAGGGGGGCAAAAAAATCCTCAAAACTATTTACTGACTATAATTAACAGGGTTTATAGTATTTGAAATCAAACAAGCACTATGACTAATGCCATAAAATATGACACATAAAAATGACATAAAACCAGCATGGCTGGTTTTATATTTGACTTTCCAGTGAAAGTCATTTTCCTGGTTTCCCTGATGAAATGCTGTTTCGGAGGTACAGTAGAACAGGGCGTCACAGCCCCCAGTCTCCGTTTGCCACTTTACCATTTACATGATTTCAAGCCTAAACCTGCTCTCCTTCCTGTGTTATAACAAAATATTGCACAGGATGGAAACACAAGCCCCACCACCCGTGTTCTAGGGCATTTGCAACAACCATCGAATGTAAGCTAGGAAAAAAATCCAGAACTCTGAACAGATCACCCAGCTGCTAGTGTAAATTTATAGCAGCCTGTAAGCCTTAATAGTGTTCACAAAATTATTGAGCAGTGCTTGATAACAGAGTGCTATAACAGTGCAAACTACAGTCAGAAGAATAGGATGTGGGTTGGGACCCTTGAAATCAACCTTCATTTTTTGACCTCATATTTGATATTCTGCTATAAAGCCTCCAATTTTAATGTTATACTTGTCAGAGTCAATGAAACTGAAAGGAGCCATAGACAGTATCTATGACTCCATTATTATAGCTATTATTATAATATCATCCATTTAATATATCATCATTATATAATATTACAAGTATTCATGGTGCAGAAACAGAATGCTGTAGGACAAAATAACTTAGCTGCTGACACTTTACTATAATGAATAAAGCAGTAAGCATTCTTACTAATTTTAATAAGACAGAAGTCTTACTGCAAGCTCCCCTCCCCCACCCCCATTTTTTTCCTAAATTTTATTTTTAACCTGCTTGGGGTCCAAGAAACCATTTCCTAGCCTGGAGTGACAGGCATTTGCTAATGACCTTTCCAGCAGGGCTCGTAGTTTGAGTGGCTTTCTCCAGCTCCCTCACAGACTCAGAGACTCGGGGTGGCCCTTAACAGCCCATTTCTACCTGAGGGTCTTTATATTTAACTGAATTCTTTAGTGACAGTGATCTATGGAAGAAAGAATGCTGCTTGTGGTAGGAATGCACACACGTGTTTTCAGCTCTTTTATATTCAGAACTGCTGTGACTCAGCTGGCAAGTTCAAAGTTATAAAGTCATTTTTTATTTCTTGGGGGAAATCAGCTCAGTAAAAGTAAGAAAACTGAAGAAAATCCAAAACCTTTTCTTCGAAGGGAGATGTGGGATAAACTTTCAAAATGATTTCAATTTGTCTAAGTAATGGTACGGATCACGAAATGACAACCATGAAGGTCCATTAAGTGAATCTAAAATAACAAATAAAATAAATAAAATTCAAAATAGTATGTAAATTAATTCCTTTGATAAAGTACATAAATTGGCTGTGTATTATTATTGTACTTGTCAACCTTCACGGAGCATATCTCTAACATAACCTTGTACTATAATTTTTTCCCAGGAGTTTTAGTGAGGAAATAAAATTCCTCTAATGGAGAGTTTCTTTACACAATTGATTTAGTTCTTGATAGTAGTTCATTTTTAGGTCATAATATTGAATCAACAAATTCATATTCAGACTTTGCCTTTGGAGAAAATCCCGTGGCAGTATAATTAGTCCTTTGTACCTGACGCCAGAAATGTGGCAGAAAATTGGCACCATTTTAAGTATTTATTGGTAGAGGAAAGTTCGATGATAAAGTGGGAAAGAGAAAAGAAGAATAAAAAAGAAAGGTCCAATACACGAAGTGACTGCTGTTTTATTAGAACAGTGATTATAGGTATGAGAAAATATTTAAAAGACAAGTAAATAACAGTGAAATCACTTAATTTTGGGGTTTTTTTTGGTATGGATTTCAAAACTGAAGTCATTGGAGAAAGATAAAACTGAGTTTCTAAGTGTTGAGAGTAATTCTGGAAAATATTTGCCCACACAAATCCTAACTGGGCCTATTCCAGACGATGTTCCTACGTGGAGCTGCCCAACTAGGTTAATTTGGGCCTTATCAAATCCTGAGGTACCCGAAAGGTCTGAGAAATATCAATGCAAAAAAAAAAAAAAAAAAAAAAGACGTGGAAAAAGATGAACAGATGAACATAGCCTCTTTTCTGATCAGAAACAAGCCTGCCCACTACCCATAAGAAAGCACTTAATGCTTGTAGATCTCAAATTTGCCTGAATTTATTCTGGGACTTCTGGATATATCTGGAAAAATCTAGATGATGTGCCTCAACTTTTGTAAGAAACCTACAACAAGCGCAACAAGCAGGAACATCAAGTCTGGTCCTTATTTCTGGATGTGCCTGCGATTCGGTGCATACTTTACAAAAGTGCTTTTGCAATTTACTCTTCAACATAAATATTCTTTCACAAGCAAGTTATTTAAATTGGATCTAAGCTTCAAAAACCAATGTCATATTTGTCACCCTTCTAGTTTAGCTTTGGTATGATTGGAAAATTCTGCACAGCTAAGGAAGTGTGCCAACCATAAATTAAAATAAGGTCTGAAGGGGCAGCATGTAACTACATGGTTTACAAGCCTACAAAGGATCTAATGTCATGAGGTGTAGAAGTAAGCAAGGATCTAATGTCATGAAGTATATGAGTAACCAACCTTGGTAACAGTCATTTTCCTCAGCTGAAACTCTCTATTAACTAAAATAATCTGTGAGACGTCCTATTGCGTCTTTAGATTTCTCATAAGGCTTTTAGTACTTTCAAAACTCAATTTCTGAAATTTCCTGCACGTGACCTCTCCAAATGCACCTCCTCCTGGAATTTCATGCTCATCACAACTGACTGGGTGTGAGCATCCAAACACCCCCTCCCTACAGGAAAGTGCATTAACCTCTAGCCGCCTGGCTGTGCCATGTCCCTATTGGTTAGGCTTAAGCATTTAAAACAGCTGTTCCAGAAGTGATTGATGACTGGAAATGTGCAACCCTTTTGTGTCCCCGAGGACAGGTCACCCCAGACCCTCTGTCACTGCCACCAGTCAAGATGTCCTGCTGAACCTGCACACCACGCATCTCCTCTTTTTTTTTTTTCCGTGCATCCTCTTTCCAACCAGTGCTCGTTTATCAGTCAAATCTGCCAGAATGATTCTTTTCAGGTGTGCATCTGAGACACAAACAAGAGAGACCCCTGTTTAATTGCCCATGAATTGCTTTATAGTCTCCAAGAACTCAAGAGAACTTCTGCAAAGTAGTTCCAAATTCAGAAGCTGAGAAGAGTATTTCCACTAGAGTTGAAAAGCAGCATCTGGATGCATGATGTTCAAAACCTCTCTGGAAGGCACGATGATTTACAAGTACTGAAAAACTAAACTTAGCAGAGAGGATGTTTTAAATATGTAACAAAAGTACAACTATTCTATTTTCTATTTGTTTCTATTTGTTCAGGAAACTCCGTTCTCAAGGTCTGCTGCCCTCAAAAGTTGAGAAAATTATTTAATTCAAGCTTTCAAACTGCTCATGTAAAATGGTATAATTCCATTTCTCATCCAGGCAGTGGTGAGATGTATAATCATCAGGCAGTTACATGAAAAAAGGTTTTCAGGACAAAGCTACTGGGAAGAGGTATGAGAACAAAAGCCCTGTGGAAGTATAAATTGGGGGTTATTCCACATTGAATATGTGGCTTTGTCTACTGGTAAGTCAGGCTCAGGTGTCAGTCCCACCCCTTCCCACCCAGGGCACACCACACCTTTGCTATTTCCATACCTTCCCACACCACCCCATGACTCCCCTGGGGTGTTACACTCTGGCTGGGTGTTCTCTAACAGATTCAGGCCATAGGACAAATAATTTATAGGTAAAATTTCAGAACAGTCATTCCAAAAATTATCACTCAAAGGCTGAAAACACACATTCACCAAGAATGGGGGGAGGCATATTTCTTAAAAGACTTTTTTTAATTTCCAAAAAAAAATGCATCTTTAAATGTTCCAACAGTATCTGCTACATAGGACATATAGATATTGCATTGGTATATTGAGTTTTTTTAAAAAACATGAATGATATATAAAGTCTGGAATCCAAAAGTGAATTTATTATCATCAGATTTTACCCTTGAGTTAATTAAAAGATGTAGCCACTAGTATTAAATGCACACACAAAAAATAAATAAATAAATGCACACAAGAATCTGCATAAAATTGTTACCAAAAAAACCAAAGGAAAGAAAGAAACTTGGCATTGTACTGGCAGCTTGAAATTTCCTAGACAATTTTCATTACTTTAATTTAAAATATTTACCAAATGTTCACAGATTTCCTGGCATTGTACTACTCACTACAGTATAGTTTTCATAATTTGGGTTTGATATAGATCAGTGGTTCTATAAATTAAATCATGATCTTACAGGGTGAGACCTATGCATCAGAATGTTTAAAAAGCTCTCCAGGTGACTCTCATCTTCAGTGGTTGAGAACCACTGGTGCAGAGCAATGATCTCCAAGACCTCTTAGGAAAAGACAGATGCAATGATGAAGAATCCAGGAGAAATAAGTACACAAATAGAACATGCTAATTGTGTAAATAAAATACTAATTCTGTGCACAGAAGTAAAAGTAGATTGGAAAGCATGGATGTGTGATGTGGTAGGTGGTTTAGGGTCTATGGTGGAGGGGTGGCAACTTCTCAGGAAAGATACACTATAAATCAAATTATAAAGGTCGACAGAGCCACTGAATATTGAATAAAGGGGCAGGCATTTCAAGACCACCCGTCAAAACGATCTGAGCATTCAAGCCACTAAGCAATAATGGCTGTGATGTGACTTATCTTTATATCATTGTTTAAAAAGGAATGCTATTTAAGACTGGGATTTTTTTTTCTCTTATGGAAAGTTTTTTATTTTGGTTGATTCTCATAACTGTTCTGGAAAATATTTCACCCCAAAGAGAACTGAACTCTTTGTCTAGCCTAAGAGTGAATGAAAGAGAGCTAAGCAGAGCAAACAGAAAATAACCAATAACTCAAAATGAAGACAAGCACATAAACGTTGACTGAACACTACTTTAGTTTTCTTTCTTTAAGAAAGGGAGTTATGTTGAGAGTCCTAGGAGTTTTCATAAGATGCATAAAGAGAAATTACATGCTTATTCACATAAACAGTTTTGTAATATGAGGACACCAAAAACACTTGGAAAGCCTGTGTCTACCAACCCCCTTCAGGAACTCTGGCTAATGACATTTCCTGACAGAATAATTTATCCTGAATTTCACACCCTGCAAGCATAATCAAGAATAAATACATCTTAGTAATAGATATATCATATATATACCTCGTTTCCTATCTCCAGGGATATTTTTCCTACCTATTATGATAACACTTCACTATCCCCGTGTTCTTCAAGATATCAAAAATAGTTGTGATGGAACAGTCTAGTTTACTTCTTATATTTAAAAAGGTCTCCTGTTTTTGCTTTTACTTAGGCATGTATAAAAACCAGTATGTGACCTACTTTTTACCCACAGCGCTTAGATCACTTTCTAAGGCTCCTTGCTCTTCACTATAGTTTTGGTCTTTTCCATCCCTACCTGGCTCCAAACCACCCTCGGGGTATTCCTGCCAAACACTATTTTACTGCGTCGTCCTCTGCTCAGGAACCAACAAGTGTTCCCTGTTGGATCAAGACCTGAATACTCAGCTTGACCCTCCAGGATCTGATGATGCTGCCTGTTTAACTCTGTGTCCACCTCTCCTCAATTTTTCATTCCAATCCAGCCAATATTTGAACTGCCTTCCATGGAAATCATATTTTCACTCATACGTTTACTCAGTTAACATTTACTGAACATCAGCAGCTGAGTGCCAGGTCTGGTGCTCATTCCTGGCCCCATACTTTTGCTCATCCTTGCTCCTCTCTGTATGTTCACACCTCACCCATTCTTTAAATCCTGGCTCAAATGCCCTGTTCTCCACAAAGCTCTCAACTCTGCTCACCTACCACTTGGCTCCCTTATCCTCAGGATCCCTAAATCAGCATTTCGCAATCTGGGTTTAAACAACACTGTCCTAGAACACTTTCAAAAGTTCCATTCCTCAAATAAAATAGGAAACTCTGGTTTAAACAAAGTTAAATATGTTTCTCTACTATAGGAATTCTCAGAGCCTTTAAAAAGTTAACACCAGTTGTGAATTCCTAAGAGGGGTATATAGGAGTCAGCATTCCAAAAACTAACTTGGGCATGGAGGATAATTTTTTTACAGCTTAACTACTGATATCCCAGGGAAATTTTGTTTGGGAAATGTTGTTCATCGGTATTTAAAATTGGTACCACATGATTTACCACTTAATTGTGCTGGCTCTCTGGTATTATCCTGTTACTCCTCTGTCCTTTCTATGCATCTTAATCCTTTTCACATATCCAAAATATTGTCCTTGCAGCCTTTCGACTAAAAGCAAATGATTAAAGCGGAAAATACTGTTTGTCTCAACCCCTGGTAAACATTTTCTAAAACGCATTAATTTACATCCTGCCTTAGTAAACAGTATAATGAATGAATCTTTGATGACTGAGGCAGGATGAGACAATAAAAAGACAACAGCACCACTTTTAAAAATGACCTCACGCAGACCACCTCTCTGGGCCTCCATGTCTTCATCTAAATAATAAGGGGAACCTCCCAGTTCTGAGGGTCTAGCTTCCTGCATCTCAGTATTATCACCCCTTAAATGAGTATTCACTGTATAGCCCTATAAAGGTAAGGACAAAACAATCAGATAGTAGACTGAATTCATCATCCCCAGAACATTCTTAAGAAGTCCTTGCGCTTTGTGCTCTGCTTTCTTATTATTCTAATATTAACTTATTTTCTTATTATTTGCCTCCTTTGAATAAAAAACATTCCTGTTACCTTAGGTTCCTTGTGATTTGGATTTGAGTTAACCAAGGCTTCACTAGACAGAGAATGGGATGCCTCTCAGCTATAATAGTAACAACAACATTCCTAGTACTCTAATTCACAGTATGCATCTCTGGTCATTGGTCAGGTGTAGTCCCAGAGGGCATTGGCCATGGTAAGGAAAACTTGTTTAAGGGGGAGGGTGGTCCTGAACCTGTGAAAAACAGCTGAAGTAACAGCTCTAGTTCTAGTAGTTTAACAACTAAACAAACAATGCATTTCAGAATTTAGGGATTTCTAAGTTAATAAATACTAAATTTCTTATGGATCGAGAGTCCATTTCAAAAAAATCGTACCATAAATCCAAGATTCCAGAAATGGTAACTGTTAATCTCTATTCCACTCTTCTAATGATTTTTGCAACACTGATATGCTTTTCTCACAATATTTAATGCAAAATGATAAGCAACTCAAATTTTCATATTTTTCTTTTAATCTTATGTTAAAAAGGGGTAAATATCACATTTAGTTCAAGCTATAATGAATGGAAAAATGGACTATTTCTTTCAAGAAGATTTAAAGTGTGTGACTTTGGGCAAGTTAACTTCTCTGTGCCTCAGTTTCCTCATTTCCTCATTTCCGCTCCTCCTCAAGGTGGAGATTATAATAGTACCTACTTCATAGGGTTGTCATGAGTGTTCAAGAAAATAATGTTTTAAACCACTTGACACATCATTGTTGCTGTTGTTATTGTTATTTTTATTATCGTTGTTATTGTTTGATTGTTATTATCCTAAAAAAAAAAATGATAGAAAAGATTCTAGTAAGCCTCTTGAGGAGATTATATCACTTTGATTTGAAAGTCAAAATCTTTTTGCCCTGCTCTAAATCAACCTACAAAAATAGCTAGATCTGGGCTTCCCTGGTGGCGCAGTGGTTGGGAGTCCGCCTGCTGATGCGGGGGACGCGGGTTCGTGCCCCGGTCCGGGAGGATCTCACATGCTGCGGAGCGGCTGGGCCCATGAGCCATGGCCGCTGGGCCTGCGCGTCCGGAGCCTGTGCTCCGCAACGGGAGAGGCCGCAAGAGTGAGAGGCCCGCGTACCGCAAAAAAAAAAAAAAAAAGCTAGATCCAAGTTGGAAAAACCCAGAAAATCCTTTTCGTGTGATTTCTTTTGCCTTTAATAGTTCCCGCCTCTCAAGCACTAAGCATCTGTCTCCCCCAATTCATGTCATCCAATACAATTAAACGGGGAAAAAAAGTAAAATAAAATTGGATGAAACTAGATTGAAATGGTCAGCTCAATTCTTGACACACAGATTGGAGGATGAATTAAGGGGTAAAAAGAAGTTTTTCCTCCCCAGGCAGGAGGCACAACTTGTACCCCCATAAATGTCAAATAACCAGCTGTGTCACTGTGTGTAGGCGGAGAAATCACTAGATTAGATGACCTCCATGGTTTCGTTCCAACTCAGAGTCAGCCTCAAAAGCCACACTGTTGCTTTCTGGAAAGTCAAGTCTGAAGAGAAGGATCAGTCTAAATATTACCATTTAAAAAAGAAGCCCAGGGCTATTTAACAATGAAGCATAACTCAGTTTTGAGGACTACAATCTCAACTAATTTACTTAGATAAATTTTCCAATGCAGATTGAGATAACGTGAAGTAATGTCTGGGTTAAAAGTTAATTCTAAATATTTGCTACATTCAGAGTTAGTACACTGTCAGTCATATATTTTAAACTTGTATCTGTGTTTAACCGAAGCAAATTCTACTTATACAGGACTAAGTGATGTTGAAATAAAAATCTACTGTGGATTTTATACATGCAGATTAACAATCAGAAGATTTCATTTACCTAAACCCTTCCTTCCATTTTTTTTTTCTTAATCTTGGATCCTACTTATCCAAGAAGGCTTCCTTTCTGCTGGATTGAATTTAAATAACTTCAGAAACCAAAGGAAAAGTAAACTTACCTATTGATAATGATATTGCTCAAACACTTTTTTCTAAGTCTTCAGCACATTTTTTATTTGTTATAACATTTAATAATTATTAACTAATGGAAGCTCTTCAAGCAGATACTACCTTTCTTTGGATTGGGTCAAACACAACTAACTTATTAATAACAAGAATATATTAATCATTAACTATATGATGTGCCAGTTGTTTTGGGGGAACGAGGCTACCTAGAGTCCCCACTCACAGCGATTTACAATAATTAACGTAACCTGGATGATGTAGACGAGAAATGCAATGGAGCTCAGAATATTCCATTCTCTCTAACTTCACATGAAAAGAAACATCCTAGAGGTTACTAAGGACATTGCATTATTGAAAGTACAGTTTCTGGGCTCCAGAAGCTCACCTAGTAGAGGGGTATAAATGTCAGATTCCAGATACAAAGACTTTCTCTCCTGTAGTCATTGCCCCAAAGATAGAAAAGTTCAAAAGAACAGTAAATGAGAATACTGGATGCCTGAAATACTACAACTGAAGAGGAGCTTTAAATAGATCATCTACAGAGAAAAACTCTACAGAGAAATCCAATTCAGTCTGCCTAGAGAAAGCCCCTTCGGAAGTTTTAAAAGAGGAGGCAAAAGCGAATGTTCTCTCAGACACAGCAAGTGTATTCACTTTTCACCCATCTCAAGGCCTGCAGGCTCACTAGCGCTAGTTCACAAGGACACATCAGTCAGGAAGACCTGTGACCAATGGCCCTCGTGACTAATGGACTAAACAGGGAACAAAACTCCCCGGCCCCCAAGTATGGTAACTGATAAATGACAAGGAAAAAACTTGTCTATTCTGACCATGGAAATTCCTTTCCTTTAAAGTGAGGTTGTTTGCCCAAAGGCTTAAAGGGGAATCATGAAACCGCTCATGTTCTGGAAAAAGACACACTAGCTGATAAAAAGATGGTTTCTCCAGTAATACGTGAAAAACATCCAAACCTTTATAATCACGTGCTATTGCTTAAGCTGGCATTCTCTCTGTCTCATCAGTTTCATCAAAGTATATCAGGGTATGAGAGTTTATAAAACCAATACAGAAAAATCCCAAGGAAATTACATGTCATCTGTGCTCCCCAAACTAAAGTTTCCCCAGCACCTGTTTTCTCCTTGTTAGCAACGTGAGAAGGGATACTGTCTATAAAGAGATTTAAGACATATCATGAACTATGTTATATGAGAACTTGTCCTTCTGGAAAACAAATTTAAACATATAGGAAATCTTTTTTTAAGGGCCTTCATGGATATAGACCATTCCCCCCTCCCCCACAACAGTTGCCTTTTAGGCCCAAAAATACTGAACTAGACCTATTATGTCAAAAGAGCATTTCTAGCCTAGAAATTTTTTTAGAGAAACAAGCCTCAAAATAGACATCTTCTGTTCAGCTGCAATCACCAACCAATTCTTCTGCTGATCTGACATTCCAACAAGACTGACAATCTATTCATTCATTCATTTAACAAACATTTATTGAATTCACCGACCACAAAGCCCATGTTGTAATCCTGCTCTAGAAACCTTGGCTCTGAAACTCAAAACCTGTGCAATCTTGAATAAATTTCTTGAACTCTCAAGTTTCAGGGTCTTTAATCTCTAAAATGCTGGTTGCTGGTATGTAACTACTTTTTATTTATTTATTTTTTTAAAAGGTGTGTCTTTCATCTGTTTATTTTTTGGCTGTGCTGCGCGGCACGCGAGATCTTAGTTCTTAGTTCCGTGGGATTGAACCCGCGGCCCCTGCAGTGGAAGTGTGCAGTCTTAACCACTGGACCACCATGGAAGTCCCCGCAACTACTATTTAAAAGCCAAGCTAGAGGAACACCATCCTCCTTCCTCAGATGGACCCCTGGGAGGGGAGGTACATGGGTCAACCTAGAGGAAGACTACGATATATTTTATTTTGGGATAGGACTCACAATCTCAGGCAGGTTGCTCTGGATCCTTCCACTGGTCCAAGAATAGGACCACTCATTGAGACACTAGAAGCAACCATTTCCATTGCATACGGATATATGTAGGTCTAGACAGCAGCTGAGATGAAGAGACCTCTGAAGGTATCAATCACAGCCAGTGTTCAGGTGAACCCTCACTTCATTTCTGGAAGTTGGTCAGGAAGGTGGTAAGATGCAGAAACTGAGTACAATATGACAGAATTGCCCCCAAATGCCAGGAACTTCTGAAAACAGTAGCTGTTTATGAGGGTGAATGGAAGGCAGGATTATGTCACTCTTGGCCTGTTGCTACCAGCATACTCCCAAATGGAAAGGTCTTGTGGTAGGACTTCTGTGCCTTTAAAGACAGAATTGCCTTGACTGGCTTGGAAAAAACAGCTGGTCCAAAACTTTCCTGATAAGTTTTCCCGACAAGTATGTCAGGTCATCTCAAATCTTTGTTTGTGCTGCTATAATGATAGGTCACCTGGAGAGTATTTACTCATTTTCCAAGATTAATTTCCTATATGAAGCCTTCTTTGCCTACAATATTTTATAGCATGTAATTTTTAAGTCACACTTGTTAGTTCCTTTCTTAAGAAGCTTACAGTCCATGTCTTATTTGTCTTTATGGCTTCAGAACCTAGTCCATTCCGGACACATTGGAGATGCTTAATTTTCTGGAATGCTTAAGCAGTTCTGATGAAGAATCCCAGTGTGAAATTAGGGAATGCGGGGCAAGCAGTGCTTGAGCTGTGTTTAGAGGCAGCCCCCGATATTTCACCTGTAGGAGAAACAGGCTGTGAGCCAACAAGGCTCAATGTCACTTTCCGTCTGGGCTACTCAGGATTTCTGGGGAAGCAGCATCCAGGACTTCCACTATTAAATAGTTCAGACAGCTAGATCTCTTCTTTAGTGTCCTAATACTCAAAATCATGATAGGATGATAGGGAGCAAATAAGGGGGGGTACGTGCAGAATGCATTTGGGATGGATATTTTCCATTTGCCCTTAGAGATCCACTCTGTATCCTTCTCTACCTGCTGTGTGCCCTGGGAGGCTGATGCGTAGGAGTTTCCTTGTCCTGTAGCTTCCTGTTGGATTCAGCCAATAGGAGGCATCAGCAGGAGATTAAAGGGAAAGAAGAGAGTGAGGTCAAGGTGTTTATTTCCTATATCCCCACTGCGAGGTCACCATGGGTTGGCAGCATCCCTCAACAAAGGCCACAGCTCTTGTCAGGAAGCCCCTACCCTCTGGTTTCTGGTAACCTCTCCCTCCCCTTATCCTTTCTGGCAAGAGTGGAAATAGGAAGGTAACACTTGTAATCCCGTGGTGTTGCACCATCCTTTGTTGGTTTCACTTTCTTCTGCTCACATCTTTGTAAACAGTCTCTTTATTAAATTCTCCTCAATTATCTTATTTGAGAGTCCATCTATTTCCCATAGAGACTCCACCTTACAAACATTCAAAACTCAAATGCCTAAAATGTAAAGGTTGTAAGTGATTCAGCCTTCTTCAACAAGCACAAATGACAAAAGATTATCTTATCTGTAGTCTTATTATTCCTATGCTTCCAGTTTTTCACCATTTTCAAGTGTTTTAGGTTGTGTGTGGGGCCCATATTTGGTCACACACACACAAATGCAAAACACTAACACACTTGAAAGTGCAGAAAACATTAGTATTCATCTTAGAATGAAGACTTATTTAATTATCTCCCTCAACAAATGTATCTTCTCACTATCATTTTGCTTAAAATTAAATTATTTAGAATATCTAAGTATATAGACCAAATAGCGATGGGATGGAAACCAAGAAAGTTTGAGTGAACAATATCTAGACCTGAGTGAACAATAGGTCCAAATTTTATAATTTATCACAGATAATCCGTAGGCAATTGATACTAACCAAAAAAATATGCATAAGCATCTCTTCTTAGTTCCTAAATATTCCTCCTAAAACAACTGTAATGCATACTAGAAAAATGAATTTTACACTATTTTCCTGGGGACTCATACTTTAGAAAAATATACAGTCTAAAGAGGTCACAGAGAAAATTTACAGCATATAAAAAATGACCAAAAGAAGTGTTCAGCCAACTCCTAACTTTTTTAAAATGTTTAATTGAGATGAAGCCCAAACTCTGTAAATTTGCAGCGAGAATGCTAATATTAGAGAATAATGTGATTTCAGTTGATTCAACTGAAGAAATTTGGTAGCACTTGAGAACACTTATAAGTGCCTGTCACTCCTAACATTTAAAAGGTAGTTGTCATGGAAATAAGCAAAGAGGCTCAACAGCACAATTTCTCTACCAAAACTTCAAGAATTTAATTCATTAATACTAATGAAATAAATCTGATAGATCTGACCTTGGAAACCCAAAGTTAAACTACAGTACTTAGGACATAGGTGGCTCGCCTGGAGCCGACAACACACCCTTACCCAGGTCAGAGTTTACATGTCACAATTAAATCTGGGAGACTCACTTATCAGCTACCAGGTCAAGAGTCACCATACAAGATTTGGTGTACCCTTGAATAGCAGTTTGTTAATAGCTTGCTAAAACTATCACTTTTTACAGCTTGAGTTGACATCCATATCAACAATATCAGTTTTGAACAAAGCTAAAATACCCACAGCATCTCAAAAACCTAAGCTTCCTACTGAAGGGAGGAGGATGAAAAGGGCTGGTTACCTTCACGGTTGTTCGCGGTGACATCTGAGCCTTGCAGTTAATGTTCCAATTAGCTACAGGCCAATGGGAGAAGGGGGCTTGAGGGTAGTAATGTCAGCAACAAGGCAGAAAAGTAGGAGAACAAAAAATCAGCTATGTAAATTTGAAAATAAGTCATGATTCTATTCATTGCACAACAGTATTTTTTTTTCAAATGGGCATGAGCTCATGGAAAGACTACACACCACATTGTTCAAACAACTGCACCCCAGTCCTCCCCCACCCCCACTGCTGCCCTCCACCTACTTTGGCCACGCACCCCATGCTCAGATCAGTGCTCCAAGAAAAAAGTCTTGACCACAGTCAGTACTCAAGTATTTGTTAAATGAATACTGTACTGTCTTCTACTACCTATTTAACAAGTGGGTATTTAAGGCTTACTATGTATAGAGCAATACCTGTGCTGGATACTACTGAAATAACACGGCTATCTTTTAGAGGCTCACCCAGCCTAGAAGGGAGAAAAAGACACACACAAGGTCAATGTAAGCCAGACTATGGAAAGTGTTATAAGACAAATACAAACTAAGTCCTTAAAAAACAAGGTACACTCAACAACAATAAAACACCAATCCAAATAAAAAATGGGCAAAAAGACTTGAATAGACATTTCTCCAAAGGTATACAAATGGCTAATAAGCACATGAAAAGATGCTCAATATCACTAATCACTGGGGAAATGCAAATCAAAACCACAATGAGATACCAGTTCCCACACCCATTAGGATGGTTATTATTTAAAAAAAAAGAAAGAAAGAAAATAACAAGTGTTGGTGAGGATGTAGAGAAATCGCAATGCTTGTGTATTGGTGGTGGGAATGTAAAATGGTGCAGCCACTGCAGAAAACAGCAGTTCCTCAAAAAATTAAACATACGATCTAGCAATTCCACTTTTGGGTATATACCCAAAAGAATTGAAAGCAGGGACTTGAACAGACATTTATATACCCATGTTGATAGCAGTATTATTTACAATAGCTGAAAGGTGGAAGCAACCCAAGTATCCACTGCAGGATGACTGGATAAACAAAATGTGGTATATGGTATATGTATATACACACACACAGTGGGATATGATTTAGCCTTAAAAAGAAAGGAAATTCTGACACATGCTACAACATGGACGACCTCGAGCACATTATGGTAAGTGAAATAAGCCAAACACAAAGGAACAAACACTGCATGTTTCCACTTACATGGGGTACATAGAGTAGTCAAATTTAGAGAGACAGAAGGTAGAATGGTGGTTGCCAGGGTCTGGGAGGAGGGAGAATTGGGGAGTTATAGTTTAATGAGTACTCAGTGTCAGTTTGGGAAGGTGAAAAAGTCTTGGAGATGGATGGTAATGATGGCTGCATCACAACGTCAATGTGCTTAATACCACTGAACTGTGCACTTAAAATGGTTAAAATGCTAAGATATTGAAAGGGTACAGCATGGTGATTTGATACATGTATACACTGTGAAAGGATTCCCACCATCCAGTTAATTAATATATCCATCACCTCACATATCTTACAATTTTATTTGTCAATTATACCTCATCAAAGCTGAAAAATGGTTAAAATGATAAATTTTATGTTACATATATTTTACCACCATAAAAAAAAAACAAAAACCAACAACAACAATAGGGGAGAGAGATTGCTTCTGCCTGGAGTCTTACAGGAAGGCTTGACGCAGAAGAAGGATCTTGACCTGGCTGTAAAGATTGGGGAGCACGGGACAAAAAGAAGAAGGAAATGGGGGATAGAGAGGGTGCCACCAAAGGCACTGAGTAGTTAGTCTGAAGGTGTTTGGGGGGAATTTGGTAGAGAACTCCATGTCTAGTATAGAGATATATATTCTACAGATCAGATGAGGCTGAAAGGACAGTTCCAAGGGGCTGTGAATGCCAGGCGAGAACATCTGTACACAGAGGAAGGGAGGACATGAATGAGTTTGAACCCTAAAAAGATGGCTTTGTTAGACCAGACTAGAGCAGGGAGTGCGTGGAGGCTGGGGAGCCAGTGGAGAGTTTGTTATAACAGCTCAGATGGGAATGTAAGGAAGGAAAAGGCTTCAAGAACACAATGCTTTGTCACAACGCTTCTCATGCTTGAGTATACTACACAGGCTGCTTGTAAATGATTTTTCAAATTAAATTATCATTATCATAATGTTACTTAAATGTGTACGACACAGAATTAGGTATAAATCCCTTACACCTATAGCTCCTATGAAACTAAAAACCATAACAAAGTTACCAACCTAGACAGTCTTGTTCCAAAGCTTGTCCTTTCGTGCAACTGGACATACCTCAACGACGTCCAACACCCTTCCTGGGGAATGAATAATTTTCTGAGGGTGTGGTGCCTGGAGCAGAGGACCTGGGTTCAAATCCTGACTCTGCCACTTACTAGCTGGAAACTTGGGCAAATTCTTAATCAATGTGAACTTCAATTTCTTCATCTATAAAGTAAGCAAACTAACCTACCTCACATGGCTTTTGTGAGCATCAAAAGAGATATGAGGAAAGCACCCTGCTATCTATAAAGTAGAGAATCATCAAAGCTTACATTTTTCTGGGAAAGAGGTAATCACTTATTTTTAACTCCTTATACTCTGGGGATCTTGTATTCCTCCATCTCATGCCCTTATGTACAGAAGAGAAAAGGCAGACAGGTTGAGGGCCCACTGCTGCTGGGACGTTGATTAATTTGCCATATGGCAAGAGTACTGACTATGTTCTTTGACATAAAACTAAGCATGTGGGTACATTTCCACTGTTTAAATATTTATGTTATATTATTTCACTCCATCCTATTAAAAATGAGGACTCTATTAGCATTAGTTATCAGGTTACCATTTTAGGCAATGAAATATCAATGCAAATTAACGAATATTCTACACGGAAATTTGATTCTTCTTTCGGCCTCAGCAGACATGATAATCTATTCCTTTAATCAACATACCTTATACAGCCAAACAAGTCTCCCTAAATTATCTATAATTACAAAATAATCTGTTGCATTAAAGTATGATTTTTAAGTTAGATATAGCAATACTTAGTTTATCCCAAATAATCTAATTCCAAAATCTTGTTTGTATTTGACTGCTTCCTATTCAGGAGTTGTACTAAGAGTCAATGGATTCTTCGGGCTTCCCTGGTGGAGCAGTGATTAAGAATCTGCCTGCCAATACAGGGGACAGGGTTCAAGCCCTGGTCCGGGAAGATTCCACATGCCACGGAGCAACTAAGCCCATGTGCCACAACTACTGAAGCCCGCGCACCTAGAGCCCGTGCTCTGCAACAAGAGAAACCACCGCAAGGAGAGGCCCGTGCCCAGCACCAAAGAGTAGCCCCAGCTCGCCGCAACTAGAGAAAACCCGCGGGCAGCAACGAAGACCCAACGTAGCCAAAGATAAATTAAATAAAATAAACAAATTAATAAGAAAAAAAGTCAATGGATTTCTCAAAAAGCTCAACATAGAGCTGCCCTATGACCTAGAAATTCCAACTCTAGATATAGACCTAAGAGAACTGAAAATAAATCCAAACAAAAACTTGTATACCAATGTTCATAACATTATTCATAATAGCCAAAAAGTGGAAACAATGCAAATGTCCATCAACTGATGAATAAACAAAATATTCCATACATTGAAATATTTTTTGGCCATAAATAAACTGATACTTGCTACAAAACGGATGAACTGTGAAAACTATGCAAAGGGAAAGAAGCCAAACACAGAAGGCCACATATAATATGATTCCATTTATATGAAATATCCAGACTATGCAAATCCATAAACAGAGAAAGATTAGTGGTTTAGGGTGGGGGCTGGTGGTAAGAGTGACTGGTGACACTTAATGTGTACGGGGTAAGAGAAATCTTCTGGTATTTGATAGCAGTGAAGGATGCACAACTCAGTGAATATACTAAAAACTACTGAACTGTACACTTTAAAAGAATGAACTTTATAGTAGGTGAATTACAACTCAAAAAAGCTGTTAATTAAAAAAAAAGCCAAGGGCCTTTCAAATGGTTTCTGAAATTTGTTTGTCTCACTTAGCTCTTTCTTATTTGCTACTGGTTTATTTCCTCATATATAATAAATAAAAATCCATTACATGAATAAATCTGAATGCTTTGTCAGTGTATGCAACACTATAATATTCTGATTCTGGAATTTTTACTGCAAGTTTATGTCCAAAATTGGAATGCTATAGTGTAGAAAATTCAACGTCATTGGGTCCTCTTATGAAAGCAAGAATTTAATCATAATTCTGAAATGTCTTCTAAATATACAGTATCTGAGGCCAAAAATTATTTCAAAACATGAAATAACACAAGTCTATTTGTGACCTCCTCCTTCCATTCCTGCCCACCATTCTGACAGAACCTGCACCCATCTATAAGGAAAAGAAAAATGGCCAACTCCCAACCAACTGCAAGGGCAAGAATGACCAGCCTGCCTCAGAATCAAGAGAGGAAAGAGAGAAGGAGGGGCCCACATCTGCCCTGACAGCATAGCAGCAAGTAAAAACCAGCAACACTTCTATCCTCAGCTTGGGCCAATCAGCTTAGCAGCCCCAGCTCCCTCAGGGGAAAATGGAGTAAAAAGAGGGGCAGAATGTCCTTGGGTTCCCTCCCTCTTGCTAAGCATGGAATAGAGGAAGGACAGTCTGCTCCCCGACAGAAGGAAGTGCTCATAAGTGTCAGCAATTTTTGTATTTTCTTCACCCCAGACACCAGGCAAATGGAGCTTACTGTGGCCCTTTTAACGACTTTCAAGAAGTAGTTGAACTCATTGAAAAAGTTTAAACTAATCAGAAAAAAAAAAAAAGAGAGTGAGAGAAGGGCTCATTGGATATTTATGATATTATAATAGTTTTGATGGAATATAAGCCAGTGGATTGATTCCTTGATTTTAAATACTACAGTTAGATTTCTTCTAGCAGAAAGTAACGTTGGTGATATTTTAGCAAAGTTAAAACACTAATCTAAATGAAAAATGGCTGATAAAAGTCTTTAAAACATACAGTACAGAAGTAACAACCTACTGGTTTAAAACAGAAGATTATTTACTTAGAGTAAAATTTTATTTATTTGGAATAAAAAAGCTGAAAATGAATCTTACATAAAATTTTAACATCTGCATCCTAAATCCTAGTGAATTTTCCTGTTTGAAATACACACCTTAATCCAAAGGCAATAACTGAGAAAATGAAGACTTCTCTAGTGAAAAACATACAAGATTGTTGGTATGCAAACTAGGGACTTCAAAATACTAAGGAGCTAAACATTCCCCTTGGAATTTTTTCTATTTAACAAACTCTCTTTCAACATATAGAACAAGGGTAAACTTCCAGTTAAGCTATATCTAAGTGATGAGATGGCTAAATAACGGGGAAGCTGAGCTTCTGCTACTAATTTTGACTCTTTTGAGCCTGGTTTAGTGAATGTAAAAATTTCCTACTTAAATCAATCCCAGGTTGTTTTGTACAATCTTACTACTTGGATATTTTTCATACTAAGACCTAATTACATGATTACTCTGAGAAAAATCTGAATAATATGAAGATGAGAAGACAATTCCAAGTGGATTTTGCTCACTCACCATTAGCTTCAAGATGGTATATATTTTTCTGAGCACCGTTGGTGAAAATTCATTTGGCCCAAATTGCTGAAAATGTGACAATCTAGACTCAGAGCACTATGGATTTGGTTACAGATGTCAGAACTAATTAACTTATTACCTTATTCCTTCCCTCAAGTCACACACCAGAGAAAATTTGACTCTGTGAGGGATATAGCTTCTTAACCATAAATATTAATTTTTAGGTCATATCTAGTAGAGTTCTGCCCAACTGGAAATCACTCTTTTTTTTCCACTAAGATTGACTGGTTTAACATTACTTCAGGTTATAAAAATATTATTTAATCAGCCATTCAGAAGCCTGCTCTCCTTCATTCCATTAACACCTTCTAATACAGTGTAAGCATTGTCAAGGTTATAGTCTTAGGCCAGTATGTCTTTGAAAAATTATTAGATCGCCCTCTGAAGGATACTGTAACCCAAATGAATGAGTCACAGGACTAACTGGAAGAAGGGTGGTATCCACTTTTCAAAAATACTGCTAACTATAACATTGAAAGACTTTTTATTTCATGTTCAACTGCTTACTCTCTTTCTGGCTGGAGTGGGGGTGGGGAAAAGGGTGTGAGGAGGGGTGAAGGTCATTATTCAAATGTACTAAAGCAAAAAATTTAGGCAAGTTGCATTATTTTTTAATTTTAATAGTTATACTGGTTAGCAGGAGTCTAGATGTGCCATGCCTAGAATAAATTTAATCATCTTAAAATATTAGCTATAAATACTAAATTCAATCAACTCTATTCCAGTTTTTTTGTTGTTGTTGTTGTTGTTTTAAATTTATTTATTTATTTATTTATTTTGCGGTACGCGGGCGTCTCACTGCCGTGGCCTCTCCCGTTGCGGAGCATAGGCTCTGGACGCGCAGGCTCTGGATGCGCAGGCTCAGCGGCCATGGCTCACGGGCGCAGCCGCTCAGCGGCATGTGGGATCTTCCGGGATCGGGGCATGAACCCGTGTCCCCTGCATCAGCAGGCGGACTCTCAACCACTCCGCCACCAGGGAAGCCCCTATTCCAGTTTTTTAAAAATTTACAAAAGTTGAAAACCCAGGACCTAAAAGGTCCTTTAGAAGATGAATTATCAGGAGGGTCCCAGTATCTACCCAAAAAGGAAAAGGAAAGATTTAGCAGGTAAGATGCTTTGAAATAACAGATGTTTTGAAAATTAAAGATGTGTAGTCATACACCCTGCGACTCTTTTCTCAATTAATTTGCATAATATTACTCAAAGAAGAATAATGAAGTGGATACATTAATAGGCTGTGAGGTGTTCTCCAGCCTTCCATACTGAACACTACAGGGAAATTAAATCAACTTCCTCAGTTAGATAGGGATGATTATCTTAATATCCAGCACTGGACTGTAAGGTTAAGAAAAATCCATTATGTTGTAGGAAAAATACAATATTGATACAATTAATGCTTGTATTAACTGACTTTCTTAAAAAGCCTATTAATTGATAATAAAATGCAAGTGCTATTAAACAGTGCTTAGAAAAGCAAAACAACTCCCTGCCAATTGCAAATCTGGTTAATGGCATAAAAGAAGAGACCATAAATCAAAAGACGGCCAAAGGATTACTGTCTCATGTTCAGTATATTTTCTCACTGGCAAAAACCTTACCCAGCAAAAATACAAAATGACATATTTAAAACATAATCTTAGATAACATCCTTACTAAACTCAGGCAAGCTCTCTTGTTCAAATTTGCTTTGATAAAACTAATTCTGCCCAAAACTTGAAAGATTCGTAAAGTGTAAAGATCCCTTATAGGTCTACACCGTGGTTCTCAAACCCCCTAAATGCCATATAATAGTGACTAAATTTAATACAACTCGTTACCACTTGAAAATGTGTAGATCACACTACTATACCCATTGGTGCAGAGTTTTTCAACAAAACCTATAGTTCCACTAACACGATGAATCCTAAATACACCAACAATAACTGACATCACAACAGAAGAAATTTACTCCCCAGTGTATAAATAAATATATACAGTTGACTTTGTATCTCAATAGATACAAATAATCTCTATATCTATCTGTTTATTTGTGTTCAAATCTAGGATTAATATATCCAACTTGATACTCGGTCCAAATTAAATGCTGCTATAAAGTAAAGGAAAGGTAATAAAAATTCACTCTTAGGTCTCTATGGTAGCAGTACTTATATTCAAATCAAAACAATAGGAACTGTACTTGGCACACTCATAATACATCCTTATAAGATTAGGAATGAAAATGGACTAAACCATTTTCATTGAAGGTAACTTGAGCAGAAGTAACAATGTGCAATGTGTTGAGAGAAATAAGGTATGAAACAAAAGGGGCTGCAGAATTAATTTCCACGATAAAACATTGTCCAAGGGGAGATAAAAAGGGAAACAGACAGAAGTCTTAAAGGGATAACTAGGTTTTAAGAATGTTTCTTAAGGCTTTATTCACTGATCCTACGCTCTATTTAAACTCTACTTCACTGGCAAGAAAAGAATTTTATGGAGACAGTTATTGTGCAATGGAATGTAACAAAGCATTGTTCAAACATATTGTCTATTAATTTCTGTCACTGATTTTTGGAGCCATTCCTAATGGTAGCTAAAAGCTTTTTGAATTGAAAACATTAAAGGGCTGTTAAAAGAAACAAATGCAGAGAGCAGTGCAGCCATGAAATAACCTGCCAGGGTTGGGGCAGGGGAAGGGGCTTCACGTTTAGACAGCGCTGGCAGAAAGCAGGGTTTTTTGCGTTACTAAAATTATGTTATTCTTCAAAAACTAAAAAACCATTCAGCAATAACAGTTTCACCTGATACAATTTATTCCATTTAGAAAAGCAAGCAATTAAAAAAGGGTGGGGCATATTTAATGTCAATTTGCAAAAGTCTTTATTTATGTTCGAAAAGAATTAGAATTAAGAAATCTGTTGTAATTTGGGCTAAATGAGCACATTTTAATGGATTTTTAAAATAAACATATGGGTTCCATCAGGTCTATATAAAACTGGTCAAGAATCCATCTAGTCGTCTAATTTATTACAGTCAATCAAAACCTCAGCCCTAGATGAACTCAGACATTAACCTGTAGCCAAGGAGCTGAATATTAGTAGACTATTAATAGGGAAACATCAAACCAAGCAGATGTATTTTGTTTTAGATTCGTGATTGCTCACCTCAATGCTGCCCAGAAATCCTGCTATATTTCTCTTAAGTGTACACTCCCAGCTCAGACAATTATTTCATTCCTGCTCCTCTCTCCATCAACTATCTCAACACACACCTGGACTCCAACCTCACCTGATGACCTCAGACAACTTTGCTGGGAAAACTAACACCTTTAGCAAAGAGCTCTTGAAAGTCCCACCATCAGGTTACAAACCTCTGCCTCGATTCCCGTTTTCCCTTTCCCCTTCCTATTACCGAGGAGAGGTGCCCCTCCTCCAACCAAGGCTAAGTCCCCCACATGTGCCCTTGACCTTCCACAAAGCATCTATGACCCATTCAAGGGGAGAAAGTGCAGAAATAACTTCCCTCCTCTCTATCTTTGAAAATACTTCCCCCCTCTCTACCTTTGAAAATAAAACCTATTTGTCAAAAGTAGCTATTTCTTCCCCCTTGAATATAAGCTCCTAAGAGCAGAAATGTCTTGTTCACAATGGCTCTCTAACATGTGCAAGAGTGCTCATCTATAGTAGGTGTGCAATAAAAATTCCTTGAATATTTGTTGAAAATTACATCTTTTTCTACCACCACTCCCAATCAATTAGCATGACCCCCAACTACATCCAGGGAAAATTAATTGCTCCCATAACATCTGTATCCCTCCTACAACATAAGAGGGACTTTTAAAAAATACATTCTCCCTTACTTTGACTCTCATTCCACACTATAAAACAAGGTACTTAAGAGGAAAGACCGTGCCTGATTATGTATCACTTATTGGATTCTAAATCAATGCCTCGATTGATCTAAAGTTTCTTTAACTGAACTGGGGGAAACGTCCAAAATTGCTCTATGAATTAATTTCCAAATTTCATCGCATATTTTTTCACAAAAAAAATATGTAAGGTAAAATACCTATTTAATGAATAACCAAAACATTACTTTTCTTTGTTTGCAAAAGTCATCTAGACATAAAATTGACAAGTAGAGTACCACTTAATTTGATGAAAAGATAGTCTAAGTCTGTAATGTCAAAACTAAAAACTGAAAATGTTTTCCCCCCAAAGTCATAGACTAACTCCATGGCAAAGTCAATTAACTTCACTTTATCTCACCGACACCAAAAAGAGCTTTCATTTTCCACCAATCCACATCCTTAGATTTCAAGATTTTTGTTCTTATTGAAGTAGTTGATAATTTTCGTTTGCCTACTAACAAAAGCAGAGTAAAGTTTTAACTAATTAATTGTACTAAATAAAACACAGGGTAGGAAGCTACTAATAAGAACAAACCAGACTTTTTTCTGGGCCATACCACACAGAGCTAAACAAAAGCCACTTTTTAAAAACTCCTTCAAAGCACAATAGCTATTTTTCTGTGTGGATTCCTACAAGATAATGATTATGCAAGAAAAACACCTAATTTCCTTTTTTCTTGAATTCTTGTGTTTCCCAAGAGAGGTTACATTCACAATGTGGAAACTGATGCTCTTAGAAGAATCACACATACTTACTAACTTCAGTAAAATTAAAAATTAAATAATACATCAGCTGTTTGAAGCTTCTGGTTAATGAAGAGAATAAACAGTGAAACACGAAACTCTATGTTAATCAACTCTATTGATCTATCAGTTCATGTTTCCTCAAAGTGAAAATGGCAGGTTGCACTGAAAAGTAAAATAAGATAAAGCTATGTCTGTGTGACTAAAAAGTTCAGCCAGCCCTGTTCCTGGTACAATTAACACGTATGGTAGAATGACATGGCCAAGACTTAGAGAGACTAACATTGTCTATAAATCTGTAAGCTTGCAATTTACAAGAAGTCGTTTTAATAGTAATTTTAAAAAGATAAGAAAAAGTTCCAAATAAAGTTATTGTTATTATGATTTCAATACTGTTATTTGCATGAATGATTCCGAACTATTTTTTACTCCATTAGTTCTGGCATTAATATATAGGAGCCACAGGAATGTCAAAGATGCAACAATTAAAGTACTGATTGTTTTACTTTATTCAAAGTGAAAGTAAATATCCATATGGAACATTTTATAAAGTAAAGGGTTTCAAAATAAAACATAAAGACAAAATGGCCAGTTAAACCATACTATCAAAGTGAATGAAACACAAATTCTCAAATTTTTCAAACTAAATATACATAGTCTCTCTCATTTTCAGTTGAAGATACAGTATTGAACATCGGTCAATCATGTGTGATTTTTAGGATGCCTTTGGAACTGAAGTCTGAGACCACAACTAACAAAAAGCAAGCACTTGGCTGCTTCACAGCAGGATGCAGATTCCTTTTTCTCAGCAGAATTCCAGACATTCCATGTGTTTCCTATGAAAATAGCAAATGTCCATCTTAAAGTAGGCCAGCCTGAACTCAGGCCAGCATAAAATGGCCAAGAAATGCACTTATTATGAGAAGGTTTACGTTAGCTCTTGTAAGCAAACTACAGATTTCCACTCTTCACGTCCATCCTACTCTTCCCCCAGCTGTTCCTTACAAGACACCGGATGCTGTAAAGAGATGAGCTTTGGGTCCAAGGAAAAACATTAGATTAGGAGAGTTTTTAGGAGAAAAAGTGGATGAAGTGCTTGATCTTCCCTCCCCTTAAAAATCGAGTCCTTAAAAAAAAAGAAAAACTGGTTTTAATAATAATATTCAAAATTATCACTTCTCATAATTCAATGACTTGATTAAGGAAAATAATTTTTTAATAAATCAAAAGTACCGTATTTTTTTAACCTGACATGACAGCATACACTAAAATATGAAGAGTACCAGGTTTAAGCAAAGATCAGAATTTTTTTTTAATGGTAGACATCACAGTGAAGGCTTGGTTCCTAGTCTTTGTGGTAGCAAATGTACAGCTTCATGTGAGTGGGATTTACACTGGCACATATTCATCCTTAGATGGCCCCAGAAGTGAGGTGTGAAGCACAGGCTGGTCAGCAGAGGATTACGTAAGCCTTCTAAATGCTTCATTCAAGAAGATTCAACGAGTCCCTACTCTGTGCCAGGACTGTGCTTGGCAAATGTGAGCCGAGTTATTGCCCTCACGGAGTTACAGTCTGACGAGGGAAGTAGACAAGCACACACACAAAAAAAACTTGTAACTGAGCAGGACCCTATGGGGCCTTCCCGGGACAGACCCCTCCCCAATATCCTCTGCTCTAGCCCCTCTGTGAAGTACCTAGATAATAGTACCTGATGCACATTTCCTGAGTTGTTTTACAGATGCTAAAACCACCACCAAATGGACGAAATTAACAACTTGATGATCATGAGCACATAGCCCCCAGACCTGCTGGCACCTAAGGATGGATAATGTTCACCCCTGTGACGCCACCCTGTCACCTCACCATCAACCAATCAGAGAATTGTGCCCCTCATCTGGCCTTTAAAATTGCTTTGCTGAACATCTGGAATCAGCTAATGAACTAATGAGCAAACAGAAAGCATTTGATCCCCCATGTGGTGTTATGATCCAGGCATTCACGTGAATGTCACTATGAGGCTCTGTATTTTTGATCTGTTTGGTGGATAAATGTCTGGAAGTCTGGTCCACTGTCTGAGCATTGTGCTCTGCTTCCCTCCTGCTCTCCCAGTCTAACACTAAGAATGTAAAACTCATCAGAATTGAGACAACTACTTTGTCAACTAATGGCTAAACCGACAAAAAGCAAAAACGCAAGCAGCTGAAGTTTAAATGAGTAAGAAAACGAGTGGAAGTAAGTTACTTCCACTCCAAGAAATCAAGCCCACAGCATTGAACGAATGAACTGGAGCCTCTAAGTTATTGCCTTTGGTGTTCTAGACTGCCCCCTGCTGGACATGGACATTCAGCACCCATGGTTCTGGTAGTTTCACTGATTCCACAGAAGAGGACTTTTCAAGATGACACTATTTTCTTATGTTTAAACCCATACCATCACCCCATATGGCTTGAGCTTCCCAGTCTTCACGGGATTGAAAGTAGAAATGCCAAAATTGCCTCCTCCATGGACTTTCCCTTAGTTTAATCACTGAATGGGTCATTTAATAAATTTTTGCAGAATATCCTGCTCCAAGAGAACTACAATAACATGCAAAGGAGAAGTGGAATGGCCTCCACCCTATCCATTTTCGCAATGTGGGGAATGACTGAGTCAAGATTCTAGAGGTCACAGGTCACTTCAATTCTCCTCCTCAGAAAAAGCTAAGCTTAAACCATTGCCAAATTTATATATATTCCCTTGTCAAGAATTTAGCAAAAAAGGCACAGAATTGCAACAATTTAATTTACGTCTTCAAATTGAAATAAATTTTAAGAGCTTTAAAAAAAAAAATGCTTTGCTGAAACCCTTCCAGGAGTTCAGGCTTTTGCACCTTCCTTCACTACAACCCGGCGTCAGTAGACTGGCTTGACTGCACATGTGTGCAGGCGAGCGGACCCGAATTTGGTTTGGCAACAAACATGTTATTACCTGCTATGATCAGTTCTAAAACAGAGCATTAGAGAAGAGGAAGAGGGTGACCCAATCTAGTCTAGGTATTAGCGAAAGCTTTACCAAAGGAAGTAACGTGTACACCAAGTAGAAGCTAACCGGGTATAGAAGGAAAGGGAAAGAGCAGTCCAAGATTAGGAACCAGTAAGGGCAAAGGCCTGAACCAAGAGGGGCAGAGCCCATTGGAGGAGCTAGTGAGGCAGAAGGATGGGGAGAGGGAGGGGCACAGGTTGCGGGTTTGGGTTTGGAAATGTAAACAGTAAGAGGTGAAGTGGGTGGCTCCAGGCAACAGTCAGTGCCAAGACCTGGCTTGGCCAAAAAGTTCGTTCAGGTTTTTCTGTGACATCTTAGGGAAAAACCCGAACGAACTTGTCAGCCAACCCAATATTTTGGCCTTTATGAAAGTAATGGGAAGTAGGAAATACCGGGATCAGAATTTCTGTAGCGTGAAGAATGGGTTGAAGGTGGGCCTACAGTAGATAGGTGGAAACTTGTTGCCAGCCTACTTCAGTAAACTGAGGATAAAAATGAGAGACTAAACCCAGCAGGCGGCTGTGGGAAAGGGACAGGTGGGCAGTCTTTAATGATCTCAGATCTGTTACTTTCATTAATCTCCTAATGAACTATATCATTAAAATTTTAAAAAGGCCTGGTCCCCAATAAGCATCCCCACAAATATCTATTGATTCAGCCAATCTTTTTCATTCCATGCTTCTTCCTCTCCTTTTTTAAAAAAGTGCCCTGATGCATCTGTCTAGAATGGCTCCACATTGCAGAAGCAACTTCTCTAGAAAAAAAAAAAAATCTGTTAATTCATTTCCTAATATATCAACACTAAAGGCATAAAAGAGATACAAAAAAAAAAAAAAAATAGGGAGAAAAAGTTCTCTCTGACTTCAAATCTTCATTTCTTTAACAACATTTTACAGTTCAACTTGTTTTGGGTATTTAAGTAAATTAACATGTACTGTGTGTGCTCCCTGCTAATGAACACTAATACTATGTACTTTCACCTACACTATTTAGTCAATGCGCCAACTTCATTCCTTTTATTAACCAATCAGAACCCCAAAGGTCAGAGTGACCAGGGACTTATCTGTCACAGAGCCAGAGAGAGCATGAACTGGGAGGCCAAGTCAGCTGGAATCTAAACCCTGGCCCTTTCTTGGTCACCATGCCAGCTCTTGAGTAGCTATGATTTCTTCCCCTTGCTTTTTCCTCACATACACTGACCACCCATTTAAAAATAATATGTCCATTGTAGCATGAGGTCAGTTTGCTGAAGGCTAAGAGAGCAGGACACACAAGTTACTCTTTCTAGCTTTGCCCAGAATTTTCCACAAGATCTTTTTTTTTTTTTTCCCTTGCGGTACGCGGGCCTCTCACTGCTGTGGCCTTTCCCGCCGCGGAGCACAGGCTCCAGACGTGCAGGCTCAGCAGCCATGGCTCACGGGCCCAGCCGCTCCACGGCACGTGGGACCTTCCCGGACCGGGGTATGAACCCGTGTCCCCTGCATCGGCAGGCAGACTCTCAACCACTGCGCCACCAGGGAAGGCCTATCCACAAGATCTTAAGCAAACTGTTTTGCCTCTATTTTTCACTGGTCAGATGAAGATAATAATATAAGTGTACAACAGATAAGTATCGCTGTTAATAATAATTATGAGAGCCCCACCTGGTAGAGCTCAGTCCCTTCGAGAAGGACTTTCCGCCCAGCTGTGGCGAGTGTGGTCAGCAGACAGCCTCCATCAGACAGCTCTCTGGGCAGCCTCAGCTGCTCAGAGCCTCTTGCCTGAGGTCACACATTTTCCTGGATGGCCCGCGTTCAGTGACTGAGCGAGGGGGAGAGGAAGGCCAGCCACTTCAGCCAACACAGGACACCACTGACTGGCAACCAGTTGGTGGAGGCTCGCCAAATCTGCAGGCAGCTCAGCTTCTCCCTCTGCCCAAATATGCTTCCTCCCCCTCCCTTTTACAGCTGAGGCTCCTAATAAGCATTTTGCCTCCCAAACTCCATCTCCACACCTCTGCCTGAGAATCCAAACGGCCACACTCTACCGACTTTGGAGATATTAACTAGGTCTACATAAAACTTAACTACATATTTGAAATGCCAAGAGCAGCCCCGTGGAGTAACATGATTTGAGATTACTCTATTAATTAACAGAAGGATACTTTTATTTCATATTTTAAGTAAATCAAGTCCTAGCTGATACTTTAAAAAATAAAATCTCAAGTTAATTGAATCACAGGCCAAGTTTGAACACTGGACTTTTTATTCCAATAACTTTGGAAGAAAGTGATGAAGCTAAAAATAAAAGGGTAAAACTAAAGTAACATGTCTAATGGAATGACAGCATCTGCAGTGACTCTGCCACAGCACCACTATATGGCAGAGATCTACGACGTTAAATATAGACGATATTCCTTCTATAGCAGAACGGAAGGCAACTTTTGGCCTCTCTGCTCTCTTCATATCTAATTCATATATTTAGGGATTTAAGCGAACATTTCCCTTCACATCAAAACAAAAATGTATACTTCAAAAAAAGCATGAAAACATGTATTCTCATTATAATAGATTATTTCAGGTTATCATTCAAAGGACTTGTCATTCTACTCTTACAGAGCACAAACTTTCAACTCTATCTCGGAAAGTAAATTCTGAAATATAAAAAGTGAATTAATAACATCAATAGGCTTATTTTTATATGCACGCATGCAATTCCACGATGTAAAAGAGAACAAAAACAAGTACAATAATCCAAACGTGTGATACCCTTCAGTCTAGTTTTCAATGCATTACACAAAACTGGTTCTATAACTGCTTGGTATCAATAAATTAACAATCATTTTGCCAGCAAAGCACGTATATAAAACCAACAAGGGAGGGATGATCCACTCGTGAGTTACTGCCAAGTCTTAATGCAACTAGAGCCATTTATTTAATTTTAGTTCTTAATTAGAGTGCAATCATGCTCGTTCTAGGAAAGTTTTTTTTCCAACCCTCTTAGAAACCAGAAATTAATATATTTCCCTGCTTACTTATAGCCAATGCCATAATTTTACTTTTATCTAAGTCTAAAGGTAATATTTAAAGACTGGAATTTTAAACCATTCAGGTAAGGATAATTTTTAAAACATTACATATGGGCTTCCCTGGTGGCGCAGTGGTTGAGAGTCCACCTGCCGATGCAGGGGACGCGGGTTCGTGCCCAGGTCCGGGAAGATCCCACATGCCGCGGAGTGGCTGGGCCCGTGAGCCATGGCCGCTGAGCCTGCGTGTCCGGAGCTGGTGCTCCGCAACGGGAGAGGCCACAACAGTGAGACCACAAAAAAAAAAAAACTTCACATAGATAGCAGTGATATGAAAGGAAAAGTTCACTCTAAACCCCTAAATACATGACCACTGAATTAGACATGCAGAGAGGCCCAAAGGTCCCTGCATTCACTGTCCAGCATTTATTCATTCAAATATTATTTACTGAGCACCTACCACACGCCAATCAATGTTTGGATGAGTAAATCTATTCCAATAGTGATTAATCACCTCGTTTGGTGAACAGAAGTAGGAATTCAGAAAACAAACTTGGCCCCAAAACACATAAAAATGTCAGAAAATGTACTTCCATATATTAGGAGTAAATTAAAGAACGAAGTATTGGATGTAAACTAAAGAGTAGCGATTATTACTCTGTTAATGATGTACAAAAGAATACTGAAGAAAGGTCAATTGATCAACTGGTTGAACTGGAATGTTGAACCCAACTTCTTTCATAGGCAGAAACAGCCGCTATCTTAGGCTGTTTAACTGGAAATCCTAATAGGATTGCCATGTTATACTGCATTTTATTCAATGTTACCAATAACTTAAATACACTATAAATGCTGAATATTGAGGGATGCCATAGAAATTCTCAGGAGTCACAAACTTCTAAATGTATTGTAAGCACATTTGCAACCTTTTTATAAACAGAATCTGAGAGTTATGATATTATTTTTCATTTTCGAATTCAGTCATATTCTTTACTGAATTCAAAACCAAGCCACATACACACTACTTGAGCAAAAGGGAGGCTGCAAAAACAACACTTTGACAAACTGACAGAAAATTGTTACCTCCTGCAGAGAAACAGAGGTGTTGAAACAAATCAGGCTGATTCTAGTTTTTATTCATGTTTAATCATTTACAGGACATACTTCATTTGCAATGAAAACACTTGTTCATCAAGTTGAAAGATGAATGATGACTGCTTCTTGAGCATTTTAATATTAACTGGATCAAGGTAGGGAACTAGCAAAAGGGCAAAAAATAAAATGTAACAATTCTTCCTAAAACTTTGTGTCACTTTTTTGGTGTGCTAGAGAAAGAAGGACTTTTAAGTGGAAATTTTCATCCTTTTATGCTTTCGTTAATTATGATTAATTACTTAGTAAAACTAGAAGAGCAAACTAACGTTTTAAGTTGAATTTCTTTTTCAAAAAATAGGCTGTCAGTATGGAATGAAGGAATCAGGGCTTCATTCTGTAAAGACTATGTTAATGCTTCACTTGGTTGTGTTTAAAGAACCCGAAGGCTCCTGCAGACTGCTTTCCTTCTATGCCGCTACCCTAGTCCTGGGCATAACCACCAAATTTTAGTGCCACCCCCATAAAAGCCAAGGGAGTAAGTTTATTTTTCCCAAGGTTCAACAGAGATCTCTTGTGCTTAGTGTGAGGGCAGTGGATTCCTGCATTAATGCATATTTTTATGAAGCTCTCACTTTATTTCAGCATGCTACAGATATTTTCCAAAGGCTTTTATAAACCCTCTAGTTTTCTGAGTTAAAAATCCAAAATACTGCCATGAAGGTCACATATCTAAATACTCTTACCCGAAGCGGAAAATGCAAAATCTCTCAAACCTACCAATCCCAGCATTAACTCATTTTAGATTGAATTTTTAATAGAAAATGGTCAACTAGCCTCCAAAGTTTCCAAAGCCTCTCTTGCCTCAGGAGGGGCTGGCTTCCCCCAAATGGCACAGAGAATCCAACTATCACCCACTCAGCAGATCCCGCTAACTTCTGGGCTCCACACACTTTCAAGTCAGAATCCAGAAAATGGGATATAAAGATTCTCCAGGAAACAGCATCTGCATAGGCAGTGGATATGAGTGTGGATTTTGGAGTCAAGAAGATCATGGGTGGCTCCTGGTTTTGAAAATTACTAACTGCATGACACTGGGCTAGTTACTCTCCAAGCGCCAACTTCCTCATGTTAAGATGAAGGTGAAAGATCTGCTTTGGGGGATTGGGTGAGAATGTAGTGAGATGCTAAGGGTAAGGCATTCAGTACAGTGGCTGCTGCAGAGATGCTCGGTACAGGAGCAGTCGCTGTTAATATTGTTCCCAGCGTTGAGATAAGCCCGAACACCTCCATTTATCAGCGGTGCTTAGAAAGGGCCTGGCTGTAAGCCACATGATTGCCTGTCTCTCCCCTGTCTCCAGAACTAGTTCAGACAGAATAGAAAAAAATCACTGGTTGAGAAGTAAAGATAAGGATATTTTGGCACTGTGGTTCTTTTCAGAACTTCGGGAATAAAACAACTGGCACTTTTAACACACTTAAGGGAAAAACCAGACCAGTAGCTTGAAACTGCATCCACTCTACTTGGAGATTCAAAAATTAATTATATATGATGGTGATATGACAATAATAGATGCAGTTTAACACCCACAGAGACCTTGGAGAAGATGGCATGCAAATTTTTCAGATAACTGATGCTCAGAGTGGTTATTAAATTTTCTAAAGACCACACAGCTGGAAAGAGAAGAGCCAAGGTTCACATTCAGGTCTGTTTCATTCCAAATGTTCACAATCACCATAATACATTCCAAGTATCCTCCCCATAAGCTACAAACCTCATACAACAGCACCACATGATGAGATGGATGGGATGGGGGTAGGATGGAATTTCACAGCATATTTCATACAGAAGTGTGTGGCCTAAGAAACCAAAAGAAAAGAGTGAGGCCCTCTATACACTACAGAACATCGTGTACAAAATGTCAACCTAAAATGAGGGCCATTTAATCATCGAGCAGTTTGGGGACTAAACAATGGAGAACACAGGATAGTCATAGAACTTACCACTCTTTGGAGGTGTAGACCCTAAAGTACATATGAGTCCATGACATTAAGTCTCACAACCAAAAACTGCTCAAAAGGTCTCTAAAGAAGAGGAACTTAACCAATAACAATGAAGAATACTGGCATGTTTAAAAGACTCTTCTTACTAACCCAGGAATAAATGCAACAGTCTCATAAAGAAATGTAAATTTGTTATTTTAACCACAGAACTGTATTAATTATAATTCTTAGTTCATAACACATACACTTATCTTTCCTTAATGTTCCATTCATGATCTGCTTTGTATTTAATCATTTGTGTTTTTATGCATATATTTGTATGTTTTAGATAATGTACTATACTCTCATGAACTTACCACCTGACATGAGAACTAGAACATTAACAATTTACATCTATCAAGTGATTTTCCCCATCCCACCTGGGTTAGCTGTTCTGCTAAGTCATGTACTTATCATTGACTTGTTTTTTTAATATGTAGTTTATCATATGTATACCTTAAAAGCATATTGTTTAGTTTTAGTTATTTTTAATTTTAACACATTAGAAGTTTAAAGGAGGAAAACCGGTACATCAATAGATTCAGAAAAGCTCTTGGTAAAATTTGTTGTAAATTCTTGATAAAAACTCTAAGTAAATTAAGAATAGAGAATGGAATATCCTTAACCTGATTTAATTTTTTAAACCCTATAATACACATCACACTTAATGGAAAACATGAAAAGCATGGCCTTTAAGATCAAGGACAAGAAAAGAATGCCCATTATTGTAACTTCTAGTCAACATTGTCATGGAGTTCCTAAACAGTACAAGGAAAAAAGGCAAAAAGAATGGAAAAGAGGAGATAAAAATGTCAACTATGACGTATACATAGAAATCCCAAAAGAATCTACAAATAACATTATTTTTCCAAAGAGAGTTTAGCAAGATGGCTGGATATAAGATCAACATACAAAAACTAATCACACTTCTGTACACCAACAATAAACTACTAAAACATAATTTAGAAGACATGATTTATAATCAGCATTAAAAATATCAAGTAACTAGGAATAAACAGATGCCAGATTCAAACACAGGAATGTTTTAAACTTTATTGGGAGACATTAAACAATACCTAAATAGATTGAGAGATATACCAGGTTCCTAATTAGGAAGACCTAATATCATAAAGATGATATTCTCTCCAAATTGACCTAAAAATTCAATACAATGCTAATTAAAATCCTAAGAAGGTTCTTCATGGATCTTTAGAAGCTGATTTTAAAATTCTCATGGAAGAACAAAAAGCCAAAAACAGCCAAGACACTTCTGAAACAGAAGAGCAAGGAGGGGAGTTGTGCCCTATCCACTATTAGGACTTCTTCTTAAGAACCAATTAAAAGAACATGACTCCGGGCAGGGATAAACATATTGACCTATGGAATAGAAGAGAGCTCAGGAAAAAGTCTCACACACATATATGACTTTAATATATGACAGAGACGGTGAATTAGGTGATAAAAATGAAAACTGAACCTCTGCTTCACATCATATGAAAACTAATTCCCGATGGATCAGGACTAAATATCAGAAGCAAAAATTTTTTAATTTTAGTGGAAAATATTTTTTGTTCTTTCTGACCTTGAAAGGAAAGGTTTTCTTTAAAAGACAGGGAGGGGTTCATTATAAAATATTAATAAATTTGACTCTGTAAAAATCAAGGATGTCTCACCATTAAAAGTCACCTTAGGAAAAGTGAAAAAAACAAGTTACAAACTGGGAGAGGATATCTCCCATCTATAAAATCAGCAAAGGATTAGTATCAAGAATATATTAAAAACTCCAATAATAAGAAGAAAAGCCCAGTCAATCCAATTTTTAAAACTAGGCAAAAGACATGGACAGGCATTTTTCAAAAGAAGGAATACATGACAATAAGTATTTGAATAAATATTTAACCGTAATAGTGATCAGAGAAATGCAAATAAAGACCATTATAAACTCACATACTGAGCAAAAATTTTAAAGTCTGAACTACCAAGTGTTTACAGAGAATATGGATAAACAAGATTTCTTAAGTATTGCAGGTAGGAATGTAAACTGCTACAACCACTTTGGAAGGCATGACTGTATTATCTTATAAAGCTGAACATTCAGATACCCTATGACTCAGGAATTCCACTCCCAAGTAGTAAAAACCAGAGGAATTCTTATATATGTGTAGCAGATGACATAGACAAGAATGTTCATGACCAGGGCTTTCATAGTAAAAAAAAAAAAAAAAAAGGTCTGGAAATAACCCAAATGTCTATTTACAAGAATATGTATTAAAAAATGTAGGTACATTCCCACTGTGGAATGTTGCACAGTCCTCAAAAAGAGTGCACTACTGATACATGCAAAAATATAGATATATCTTGGCAACATAATATTGCCTGAAAAATTTAAGTCCCAAGAGATTACCAATACCAAGATACCTTTTATCAAATATAGACTCAAATATAAAATTTAAGGATATATTAAACCAGGAATCCAAATAATAATCAAACTGAAACCCCTACCTCTCTAAAAACTTGTCCTAAAAGTACAAATCTTCAGAATTTCCATGGTGTAATATGCGATCTACTTCACTTATTTTATTTCCTAAATAAAAGTATGCACTTCATCAAGATCAGATGAAATACAAATGGATAAAACTATAAGTGTGCAGTGGTAGAAGTTATACCATCCCTCATTATTTATTAAAATAGTTTGTTTACCCATTTAAGGACGGAGGTCATACGCACAGTCATAAAGACAGTCTTGGAGAATTCCAGTGGACCAGAAAAACATTAGCTATATTACTGTGAAAAAGTATGTTTTGGAAAACATCTCAGTCACATAATTTATCTTGCCACACTTGGTACAGTGTCCACCTGGAGCCATTTTTGAGTGAATGGAGAAGGCCATACATTTGTTCAAAGATCAGTGTTGAGCCCTGTAAGGAAATCTCTTTAGCTCCTAAATTAGAAGCCAGAGGAGCTTGGCAGCCTTCACATGTGGGAAATCTATCCAGTGGTGAACAGGATAATTATTCCCAAGGACTGTGTGTTCTGGACATGGAAGTGCAGCTCAGTGCTCCATGAAAACCACATTTGGACGCCCAACTCAGACAACACTGAAACCACGGGGGTTTTCCCCTCCTTAATGTCACTAGTCTATTCTGATGACAAATAATTGCCTTTGACTGCCAGGTATTTAATATACTAGTTATATGAATACAACCCATCAACTTACTGTCCTGAAAACTGGGAAATCTGCTGTTTTTGTCCTGAATTATTAAGGCAGTGCTTAAAAGGTATTGGAGAATCTGCAAATTAAATATAATAGCATTACCATGAGTTTTCACTACTAGAGGTATTTAGGTTCCACTCTTACATGCCTTGTCCATATTTATAAAGAACACATATAAAATAAGGGTCTTTCTCCTTTGAAAAGGAGAACAAAATCGTAGTAAGATAGTTTTAAGCAAACGAGTCTTTATCAACCATTCCAAGTGTCAGTGCAGTGTTCTACTCGGTAGTGTCAGCGGCAGAAAGTACCAAGACACTGGAAGAACAAGGTAGGAAAGACCTTGTAAAGCTCTGGAAATGAGAACACAATACAAATGTAGACGAATGCCTTGTTAAAGAAATGAGGATACTGAAATGAATTAGGTTTTCTAAATCACTAATGTCAAAAATTATTGGGTATGTGATTCATGATATGTACTAATCAAAACACAAATATTTTATTTCCTATAAAGTATTCCATGATGCCCGAATTCAAAAGAACACACATACACATTCCAAAACTACTTGCATATATTGACAATGTTAGTGACATGTAAATTAATACAACCTCTCTGGAGAGCACAGACTTGAGCTTAATCATACCTATGTCTGTCCCCCAACTAGACTGTGAGTTGATGGCAGAGACTGTCTTATTCATCGTTGTATCCTGACAGCACCACATATTATTGGTGCTTAGAAAATATTTTTGGATTGAATGAATGAATTTGGCATTACGTATCAAGAGCCTTTAAAATTTTTTCATACCCGTTTAAGCCAGTAACTCTATTCCTAGGAATTTATCCTAGGGAAATCATGAGGGCTACAAAGATAAATATATGGGGATGTTTGCTGCAGCATTTTTTCTAATAGCACAACATCTAAATGTTCAACATCAAGGGAACTGGTAAAATGTGGTATATCACACAATGTATTGTGGTACTAGGCAGTTATTTAAAAGTTATTTATTTAAAAGTTATTCACAAAGTATAATTATTGACAAGGGGAATTTTTACAATATAACATTATTTACACAGTATATATTGTATATTTATATATGATATATATATTATATATATGTATACAAACACATTATGCACACACACTTAGATTCTAATTTATTATATAGGTATGGGTAATTTGTATACACTGAAAAAGAACTTGTAGAAAGAAAATACACTGAAATGTTAAAAGTACGTTTTACTAATAAATAAAACTTAGTAATATATTTAAAAGCTTACAAAAATAACTAAAACTGTTCTTTATAAATGAAATATAAATGTATTTATTTAATAATAAACATTCTTTTTGTGTGTGTGTTCTATCTGTAAGCTCTCCAACAACCACACAAAAAAAGCATTTGGTATTTAGTCTTATGTCAGAAACAAGACATTCATAAGGAACAGGAAAATATGTAAATATAGTTTAAACACCACAAGAGCAACTCCACCAAAATGAGCACATGCTTTAAAAATAGTCGTGCAAATAAAATATCTCATTGGAAAGGTAAATATTAGTGAATATTTTGTTTAAAATATAGAAGCATTCATATGTAGAGTAATGATAACAGTGAAACACACATTACAAAAATACTTTAAAAACTTTTAAAATAATAAATACAGTTGTTTCCAAATTTTGCTTTCTAAAAATAAAATTCTGCTACCAACTATTACCAAGGGTGTGGGATTTTCTTTCTTTAATGCTGTTTTATGTTATCACTATGTAAAGTCAATGACAGTAACAGAATTCTGGACTCATCCAATGGAAACGCTGCATCCCTACAGGAAGGCAACATGAAATCACAAAGCCCGAGTCTGCCTCCCTGTAAAATCTGTCCACACCAAGTCCTAAAAACAGCTAATGTTAAACAGTAGAAACCAGATTCACTGATTGACTGATCAAAAGGCTGTTAGCTTTTTCAATTCTTTGGGTATTGTTTTGTTGTTATCTTTTTTTTTTTTTTCAATCCAGGAAAAGTCTTCACTGTGAAGGTCTCAAAACAGAATCCAAAAGCAAGGGAGGATCTTGTTTGGATGTTGGGCTATTCATAAACACAGATTCATTCTTCAGCCGAGTTTACTAAGCTGTTTAATGTCTCTGAATCAGTTTTTCTCCTTGTTAATTAAAACAAGTTAAATCAATTTTCATGACATTTTAGGAAGTTCTATAGGTTTTTAAGAAAGATGGAGAATAGTTCAGTGTAATTACTGCAGTAGCCCAGAGTCCTAACTAGGCTAAAAGCTAAGCAACCAAAACCCCTGAATATCTTAAATCCAGCTTTAGAAACCAAACAGATCTGGACAAATATTGTAAGTCCATGTACATTTTCCTGAACTGTTGCCCTGGCAAACTGACATGGGGAAAAGAATGTCTGCCCCAAGTAACATCCAAATTTTGGTCATAGTCTCAGCTACTATTCAGCTAAGACAATCATGAAGTCTCATTTAAAAATAAGAGTTTTGCTATATCTGAAATGACAGATGGAAGATACACGGGCCCTCCATATCTGCAGTTTCCACATCCATGGATTCAACCCATGCGGAACCTGTGGATATAGAGGGCTGACTGTACTACATAATTTTAAATAAGGGACTTGAGCATCCACAGATTTTGGTATCCATGGGGGGTCCTGGAACCAATTCCCCATGGATACCAAGGGAGAACTGTATACAAGCATCAAGGTACAAAGAACCTGGTCCTTAGTAACTGTGGAACCACAGTCAGCCCCGGGCCTTCTATCTAGACATAATGTGGGAAAGAAGTAAACTTCTATCTTGTTTGCACATAATTATTTAGAATTACTCTATTAAACAGCAATCAGTAATTAGTCAAAATATCACTAATACAGCAGCTAACATTTATTTAGCCTTTACTACGTACCAGACACTGTGCTAAGTGCTTGATATACAATCTTTCATTTGTTCATAACAACAACACTTTAAAACAAGTATTACTATCCCCAGAAAACCAGGCCTTATAGAGGAGAGATAACTTGCCTGGAGTCACTCAGCTACCAGGCCTTGAACACAGGCCTATCTAATGCCAACGCCATGGCCAGGCTGTTAACCGCCACCCCCTACACCTTAAATTCCATTTGCCCAGGGCTTCCCTGGTGGCGCAGTGGTTAAGACTCCACCTGCCAATGCAGGGGACACGGGTTCGAGCCCTGGTCCAGGAAGATCCCACATGCTGCGGAGCAACTAAGCCCGTGCGCCACAACTACTGAGCCTGTGCTCTAGAGGCTGTGAGCCACAACTACTGAGCCTGTGTGCCACAACTACTGAAGCCCACGCGCCTAGAGCCTGTGCTCCACAACAAGAAAAGCCACCGCAATGAGAAGCCCGCGCCATGAAGAGTAGCCTCCGCTTGCTGCAACTAGAGAAAGCCCGCGTGCAGCAACAAAGACCCAATGCAGCCAAAAACAAATAAATTAAATAAATAAACTTCTTTAAAAATTCCATTTTCTTGGTGTGGCGAGCAACCATGACCCCTCCTACAAAGCATTCCTAGAATACTGAGTTGTATAATCCTCATATTTAACTAGCACATCTTCAAGACTGTAAAGACGAAGGAGGGGGAGGGGGAGGAGAGGAGGAAGAAGAAGAAGAAGGAGAAAAATATATTTATCAGCATAGAAATGAGAAAATGTTATATAGCCAAGATTCACAGAGGAAAAGAAGTTTCCACTGCCACTCCAATATAATACAACTTAAAGTCATGCCATAGAGCTATACACCAAATAGTTAACAGTTTGGGGTTTTGCTTTTTGAGTTTTGTTTTTGTTTCGGAAGGAGGAGATTCTAGAAGACCTTTATTTGCTACATTGTATATTTCTATGATGTCTGAAGTATTTATAACCAGTTAGCATTACTTTTATTATCTGAAAAGGCAGTAAAGATTTCTTAAAATATGTCCCAGGAATTTTCCTGTTTGGAATTTTATCATTTAAGAATATGTAATTGTCTAAGTTACAAAAAAAAAAAAAAGGCAAACTGCTAGGAAAATGTAATGATATGGATGAAGTGATCAAAGAAAAAGAAATCAGATTTATATATTTCCAACTATATAATTCCAATATGGATATACAGTAACTTATAACACTAACTACAGCATAACAAGGGAAGAGAGTTAAGTAAAAAAAATTAGGCAAAAGAAAAATAAAGGTGAAAGAAATAAGATGAAAATGACAGTATGCCAAATGCATAGGCTAAAAGTTCTGTAGTCTTGTTAGAAATGGGCTGAAGAATCTTTTTCTGAGCTTCCTAGAAGACAGGACAAAAGGAGCTCAGCATGTCAATCAGATGATAGAAATGAACCTATGAGAAGGAAACACAACTGATTTAGGGACCAGAACCTACTGAGATGCTTTCTCTGGTGAGACCATGGAAAGAAGGTACTTTTTCACATAATGAATTATGTCTCCAAACACAGATGGGATTTTTGAAATTTTGGGACCCAGTTTCAAGTACAAAGGTTTAATAATTTTAAGGCCAAAATTTAAATAACTTAAAGCTGAAAGACATGCATATTATATAAAAGCTGAAATAAAATGGTCTCAATATGGTTGCTGAACTAGTTTCCAACCACCTTCTCCTTTATATAAATGATATATTGTCATTTACTTTCCATAATTTACTTTCTTTGCAGATACTAACATCTTAGATATTAGTGACCCATTTTTTAAATATGCAGCACTAAAATCATTATGGTCTGACATTTTTATATGCTTATAAAACATATTTTGTTCCAACTGTTTTTATTAGAAGAAATGTGGCCTGCTGAAAACCAAAACCTACATATTTTACTTTGAAAAAAAAAAGGCAGCTGGAAATATAAAACCCCACACGTTTGCTTTTAACACTGCTTGGGAACTAAAACCTATAATGTGAATTTGACATCTATTAATGGTTTGCTCAAAGAAACTGAGACTATGTTTTAACAGAAAGCAGCACTCTGAGCTCACACCACAACCCATGGCATCCTCACTGCTTCCCAGGAAGGGGGCAAGCAGGGAGGCCATGCACTCCGAGCCTCCCTGGATGAGGGCTTGCTTTCACAGGGATCTCTGCATCGCTGTACTGTCTCCAGACTCAAGAATACAGAAACAAATTCTTTGGAATTTAGCCCCCGGGGAGGCAAGCAAATTATGCTAACCACATGCAAACATTTATATTACTCTCTGGTTTGTTTCCATGACCTTCCAAAATAAATTGCAATTTACAATCAGATCTTAGAGGACTACATATGACAAGACATCCATATTGTTTTCTTGCCTCATGAAAGGACCAAATTAGTGAAAACAATTACTTAATATCATTTAAATTTGAATACTCTAATGACAGATGTGTTTATATTAAAATAAATGTTTGTTTCTTAAAATACAATTTATCCCCAAACTCTTCTGCTATAAATTAAATACGCCAAGCACAGACGGAGGAAGTAGATGCCTAGAAGTGGCCAATAGATAAAAGGTTCTGGTACAGTACAGGCAAGGAAAAAGAACAAAACCAAATATATGTACATAGATGGGGGTAGAAGTAAAGTATATAAGCAGCAGAGGCATGGCTGCTCACTGGGTGGGTTCTCAGGGAGCAGGACAACAGAAGTTAATCGGGTGGTTAACAGCCCAAATAGCCAGCTGATTTCCAGTATAAATATCAGCCCAAACACAAGTCTACATGTTCTCTGCTAGTCGATCCCTTATTAGACATCTCCAGCTGGAACTTCAAAACTTGACGTGAACCTCAACCAAGTAGGTTTATCATGGGAACGCAAGACTAGTTCAATAGGCAAAAACCAACCAATGTAATCTACCAGAGTAGCAGTCTACTGGAAAAATGATAAAAATAATAATAACAATCACATCAATTGATATAGAAAAGCATTTGAAAAATTTAACATCCATTCTTGATTTTAAAACTCTCTCAGCAAAGCAGGAATAAAAGGGAACTTCTTCAACCAGATAAAACCTGCAGCTAAAATCATACTTAATGGTAAAAGATTGAATGCTTTCATCCCAAAATTAAAAACAAAGCAGAAATGTCCACTCTCACCACCCCTATTCAAAACTGTACTGGAAGTTCTTGCCAGTGTAAGAAAAAAAGGCAAGAAGAAGAAATAAAAGGTACACAAGATTGGAAATTAAAAAATAAAACTATTCCTATTCACAGACAAGATGACTAACTATGGAGAAAGCCCCATGGTACCAGGAAGGAAACAAAAAAACCCACCTGGAACTAATAAGTGATTTTTAGCAAGTTCACCAGATAAAAGTCAACACACAAAAATTAATCATATTTATATATATACTAGCATGGTACAACTAGATCCCCAAAAACGTACCATTTATAATAGTTCCAAAAAACTAAATAAGTATAAATCTAAAAATGTATGTATAGCATCTATATACTGAAACCACAAAATGCTGCTGAAAGAAATCAAAGAAGACTTAAATAGAAAGGTGTACCATGTTGATGGATTGGAAGATTCAACATAATAAAGATGTCTGTTCTCACCAAACTTATCTATAAATTTGTGCAACCTCAATCAAAATCCTAGCATGATTCTCTATACATATAGACAAGCTGATTCTAAAATTTATATGAAAAGACAAAAAAGAACTAGGATAGCCAAAATAATTTTTATAAAAGAAAAATAAAATTAGGGAAATCACATGACCTGATTTGAAGACTTACCATAAAGCTGCAGTAATTAAGACAGTGCAGTACTGGCAAAGGGATAGACACAATAGAGCAACAGAACAGAATAAAGAGTCCAGTAATAGATCCACACATATATGGCCAGGTTACATTTGAAAAGAGTGTAGAAATAATTCAATGGAAAAAAACCAGTCCTCAGCAAATGGTGTTGGAACAAATGGACATCCATATGCAAAAACAAAGGAACCTTGACCTAAACCTTATATCTTTTATAAAATTTAACTCAAGGTCTATGGTCGGCCCCATAGTGGCCAGCTGCCCCAGACCAAGCTCAAGTGTACGGCGCCGCAGGAACTGGCTCCAAGGCCCCAATAACAGGCCTCCCCCGCAGCTCCAGGCACGGGGTGAGGCTCATACCATCCGAACTGTGGAAGGAATTTCGGTGGTAGGAGTCTCTGTGATTGTAGGGTCTCCTCTGGTCTGAGAATGGCTACCCCTCGATATGAGCCAGTGGCTGAGATTGGTGTTGGTGCCTATGGGACGGTGTATAAGGCCCATGATCCCCACAGTGGCTACTCTGTGGCCCTCAAGAGTGTAAGAATCCCCAGTGGAGGAGGTGCTGGAGGGGGCCTTCCCATCAGCACAGTTCATGGGGTGGCTTATTGCGGCGGCTGGAGGCTTTTGAGCATCCCAGTGTTGTCTGACTGATGGACATCTGTGCCACAGCCTGAACTGACCGGGAGACCAAAGTGACCCTGGTGTTTGAGTATGTGGACCAAGACCTAAGGACATATCGGGACAAGGCACCCCCACCAGGCTTGCCAGTGGAGACCATCAAGGATCTGATGCACCAGTTTCTAAGAGGCCTAGATTTCCTTCATGCCAACTGCATCGTTCATCAAGACCTGAAGCCAGAGAACATTCTGGTGACAAGTGGTGGGACAGTCAAGCTGGCTGACTTTGGCCTGGCCAGAATCTACAGCTACCAGATGGCACTTACACCTGTGGTTGTTACACTCTGGTACCGTGCTCCACAAGTTCTTTTGCAGTCTACGTATGCAACCCTGTGGACATGTGGAGCGTTGGCTGTATCTCCACAGAGATGTTTCATTGAAAGCCTCTCTTCTGTGGAAACTCTAAAGCTGACCAGTTAGGCAAAATCTTTGACCTGACTGGACTGCCCCCAGCGGATGACTGGCCCCGAGATGTGTCTCTACCCCCAGGAGGCTTTTCCCTCAGAGGGCCCTGCACAGTGCAGTTGGTGGTACCTGAGATGGAGGAGTCTGGAGCACAGCTGCTGCTGGAGATGCTGACTTTTAACCCACACAAGTGAATCTTTGCCTTCCGAGCCCCACAGCACTCTCATCTACATAAGGCAGAAGGTAACCCAGAGTGAGCCAAGGAATAGTTGCAACAGAACCAAGAGAAGAGAAGCCAACATTCCCTTCCTTTGAACATTTGAGTGGAGAGCCCCCCACTAAGAAGGCCACCTCTGCCTTCATCTCTGAGGCTATGGAGACTCCCCCAACTTTTTACAGAGAATATTTTGCTGCCTTAATGACATTCCCCTCCCACCCCTCCTTTTGAGGCTTATCCTTCTCCTGCCCCCTCTGCGTCCTTACACCAAGGGGTATGTCCCTTGTTCTTCCCCTTCCCTATACCTTGATATTGGGATCCTTTTTTATACGGGAAAAACAATGAAACAAAATAAAATTAATTCAAAATGGATCATATATCTAGTGTTAAAATGTAAAACTATAAAACTTTTAAAAGAAAGCATAAAAGAAAATCTTCATGACCCGGGGTTAGGCAAAGATTTCTAGACATGACACCAAAAGAAGAAAATGATAAATTAAAACTACCTCAAAATTAAAATTTTCTCCTCTGCAAAAGACATTGTTAAGAGAATGAAAAGACAAGCCAACAAAGTGGAAGAAAATATTTTGCAAAAAAGATAAATCAGTCCTTTATCTGATAATGGACTTGGAAACAGAATATTTAAAGAACTCTCAAACCTCAACAGTAAGAAAATAAACAACCCAACTTTAAAAAAAGGGCAAAAGACAAACATTTCACCAAAGGGGATGTATACATGGCAAACAGGCTCATGAAAATACATTCAACATCATTAGCCACAGGAAAATGCAAATTAAAACAATGATGATATACCACTACACACCTACTAGAATGGCCAAAATTTTAAATTCTAACAATGCCAAGTACTGGAAAGACTATGGAACAATTCAAACAATCATATATGACTGAAGGGAAATGCAAAATGTATAGCCACTGTGGAAAACAGTTCTTGCAGTTTCTTCTAAAGGTAAACATATACTTACCAAACAACTCAGCAATTCACTTTTGAGCATTTATCTCAGAGAAATGAAAATTGATGTTCACACAAAAACCTGGTTCTATTCATTACTGCCAAAAATTGCAAATAGCCCGAATATCCTTCAACAGATAAATGGACAAACTATGGTACATCCATACAATGGAAAACTATTCAATGTATTTCATACAATGGAATATAGCAATGAAAGGGAAAGAACTATAGATACATGCAACTTGAATGAATTTCAAAGGCATTATGCTGAGCGAAAAAAAACAGACACAAGAGTATATGCCACATTATTCCATTTATATGGCGTTCTCCTACAGATGTGGGAAGAGTGTAACTACAAAGGGATAGCATGGAGAGTCTGGGGAAGCAATGGAACTGTTCTGTATTCTTACATGTGTTAAAATTCATGGGACCTTACACCAAAAAAGTCCACTTTTCTGTATGTTAATTTAAACTTTAAAAAAAAGTAAATATCTTTGAGATAATTTAATATTAAGGAATTATTCTTAATTTTGTTAGGTGGATAATGGCATGGTGGTTATATTTCTGAAAAACCCTTATCAATTAGAGACTCATACTGAGTATTTATGGGTGAAATGACATGATGTCTTGGATTTGCTTTAAAATAACTCCTACAGGCACAGGGTCAGGAAGGGGGTCATAGATACGATAAATGTTGACGCTGAGGATGGGTAATGGGTACCTGGGTTTTCATTAGACTCCTCTGACTACGTTGTTGAATGTGTTTGAAAATTTTCACAGTCATCGTTTTTTTTGTTGTTGTTGTTGTTGTTGTTGTCGTTTGCGGTACACGGGCCTCTCACTGCTGTGGCCTCTCCCGTTGCGGAGCACGGGCTCCGGACGCGCAGGCTCAGTGGCCATGGCTCACAGGCCCAGCCACTCCGCGGCATGTGGGATCTTCCCAGACCGGGGCACGAACCCGTGTCCCCTGCAATGGCAGGCAGACTCTCAACCACTGCGCCACCAGGGAAGCCCCAGTCAATGGTTTTTTAACATAAAAATTTTTTAAAGTTCAGCATGAGGAATCCAGAGAGCACACTGAGGCATGTGGGGAAAATTATTTAAAAGGTTGGAGAACAAAAACTACAGCAGTGATTCTTGTCTGCCTCGCACCCACCATTGGATTCCCCAGTGCCAAGCAGAGTGCCTGGCACATAGGACATAGTCCATAAATTGGTGCTCAATAAATGAAAAATGAACGATGAGCAAACAAGGGGAGAGCTTACTTTTTGTCCTTAGCCCTACAGAAGGACACAGCATCAAGAATCATAATTCTTTGCATTTAATTTTTGATAGTTTGATTAATAGGTGTCTTGGCGTATTTCTCCTTGGATTTATCCTGTATGGGACTCTCTGTGCTTCCTGGACTTAACTATTTCCTTTCCCATATAAGGGAAGTTTTCAACTATAATCTCTTCAAATATTTTCTCAGTCCCTTTCTTTTTCTCTTCTTCTTCTGGCACCCCTATAATTCGAATGTTGGTGCGTTTAATGTTGTCCAAGAGGTCTCTGAGACTGTCCTCAATTCGTTTCACTCTTTTTTCTTTATTCTGCTCTGTGAAAGTTATTTCCACTATTTTATGGTCCAGGTCACTTATCCGTTCTTCTGCCTCAGTTATTCTGCTATTGATCCCTTCTAGAGAATTTTTAATTTCATTCATTGTGTTGTTCATCGCTGTTTGTTTGCTCTTTAGTTCTTCTAGGTCCTTGTTAAACGTTTCTTGTATTTTCTCCATTCTATTTCCAAGATTTTGGATCATCTTTACTATCATTATTCTGAATTCTTTTTCAGGTAGACTGCCTATTTCCTCTTCATTTGTTAGGTCTGGTGGATTTTTACCTCGCTCCTTCATCTGCTGTATTTTTCACCGTCTTCTCATTTTGCTTAACTTACTGTGTTTGGGGTCTCCTTTTCGCAGGCTGCAGGTTTGTAGTTCCTGTTGTTTTTGGTGTCTGCGTGCAGTGGGTAAGGTTGGTTCAGTGGGTTGTGTAGGCTTCCTGGTGGAGGGGACTAGTGCATGTGTTCTGGTGGATGAGGCTGGATCTTGTCTTTCTGGTGGGCAGGTCCACGTCTGGTGGTGTGTTTTGGGGTGTCTGTGGCCTTACTATGATTTTAGGCAGCTTCTGCTAATGGGTGGGGTTGTGTTCCTGTCTTGCTAGTTGTTTGGCATGGGGTGTCCAGCACTGAAGTTTGCTCGTCATTGAGTAGAGCTGGGTCTTGGCGTTGAGATGGAGATCTCTGGAAGATTTTCGTTGCTTGATATTACGTGGAGCGGGGAGGTCTCTTCTGGACCAATGTCCTGAACTTGGCTCTCCCACCTCAGAGGCACAGCCCTGACACCTGGCTGGAGCACCAAGAGCCTGTCATCCACACAGCTCAGAATAAAAGGGAGAAAAAAAAGAAAGAAAGAAAGAGAGAGAGAGAGAGAGAGAGAGAGAGGGAGGGAGGGAGGGAGGGAGGGAGGGAGGAAGGAAGGAGATAAAATAAAATAAAGTTATTAAAATTAAAAATAATTATTAAAAAAATTTTTTTAAGTAATTAAAAAAAATAAAGAAGAGAGCAACCAAACCAAAAACAAACCACCAATGATAACAAGCGCTAAAAACTATACAAAACAAAAATGGACAGACAGAACCCTAGGATAAATGATGAAAGCAAAGCTATACAGACAAAATCACACACAGAAGCATACACATACCACTCACAAAAAGAGAAAAAGGGAAAAATATATATACATCTTTGCTCCCAAAGTCCACCTCCTCAATTTGGGATGATTCGTTGTCTATTCAGGTATTCCACAGATGCAGGGACCTCAAGTTGATTGTGAAGACGTACTCCGCTGCTCCTGAGGCTGCTGGGAGAGGTTTCCCTTTCTCTTCTTTGTTTGCACAGCTCCTGGGGTTCAGCTTTGGATTTGGACCCGCCTCTGCATGTAGGTCACCGGAGGGCGTCTGTTCTTCGCTCAGACTGGACAGGGTTAAAGGAGCAGCTGATTCAGGGGCTCTGGCTCACTCAGGCCGGGGGGAGGGAGGGGTACAGAGTGCGGGGCGAGCCTGCGGCGGCAGAGGCCAGAGTGACGATGCAGCAGCCTGAGGTGCACCGTGCATTCTCCCGGGGAAGTTGTCCCTGGATCACAGGACCCTGGCAGTGGCGGGCTGCACAGGCTCCCAGGAGGGGAGGTGTGGATGGTGACCTGTGCTTGCACACAGGCTTCTTGGTGGTTGCAGCAGCAACCTTAGCGTCTCCTGCCCGTCTCTGGGGTCTGCACTGATAGCCGCAGCTCACGCCCGTCTCTGGAACTCCTTTAAGCGGCGCTCTTAATCCCCTCTCCTCACGCACCAGGAAACAAAGAGGCAAGAAAAAGTCTCTTGCCTTTTCCGCAGCTCCAGACTTTTTCCTGGACTTCCTCCCGGCTAGCTATGGCGCACTAGCCCCTTCAGGCCGTGTTCTCACAGCCAACCCCAGTCTTCTCCCTGGGATCCAACCTCCGAAGCCAGAGCCTCAGCTCCCAGCCCCACCCCCTCACCCGTCCCGGCAGGGGAGCAGACAAGCCTCTCGGGCTGGTGAGTGCTGGTCGGCACCAATCCTCTGTGCGGGAATCTCTCCGCTTTGCCCTCTGCACCCCAGTTGCTGTGCTCTCCTCCATGGTTCCGAAGCTTCCCCCCTCCACCACCCGCAGTCTATGCCTGCAAAGGGGCTTCCTGGTGTGTGGAAACCTTTCCTCCTTCACAGCTCCCTCCCACTGATGCAGAAAATTATAAGACACTGATGAAAGAAATTAAAGATGATACAAACAGATGGAGAGATATACCATGTTCTTGGATTGGGAGAATCAACATTGTGAAAATGACTATACTACCCAAAGCAATCTACAGATTCAATGAAATCCCTATCAAACTACCAATGGCATTTTTCACAGAACTAGAACAAAAAATTTCACAATTTGTATGGAAACACAAAAGACCCCGAATAGCCAAAGCAATCTTGAGAAAGAAAAACAAAGCTGGAGGAATCAGGCTCCCTGACTTCAGACTATACTACAAAGCTACAGTAATCAAGACAGTATGGTACTGGCACAAAAACAGAAATATAGATCAATGGAACAGGATAGAAAACCCAGAGATAAACCCATGCACATATGGTCACCTTATCTTTGATAAAGGAGGCAAGAATATACAGTGGAGAAAAGACAGCCTCTTCAATAAGTGGTGCTGGGAAAACTGGACAGCTACATGTAAAAGAATGAGATTAGAACACTCCCTAACACCATACACAAAAATAAACTCAAAATGGATTAAAAACCTAAATGTAAGGCCAGACACTATCAAACTCTTAGAGGAAAACATAGGCAGAACACTCTATGACATAAATCACAGCAAGATTCTTTTTGACCCATCTCCTAGAGAAATGCAAATAAAAACAAAAATTAAAAAATGGGACCTAATAAAACTTAAAAGCTTTTGCACAGCAAAGGAAAACTTAAACAAAACGAAAAGACAACCCTCAGAATGGGAGAAAATATTTTTAAATGAAGCAACAGACAAAGGATTAATCTCCAAAACATACAAGCAACTCATACAGCTCAATATCAAAAACACAAACAACCCAATCCAAAAATGGGCAGAAGACCTAAATAGACATTTCTCCAAAGAAGATATACAGATTGCCAACAAACACATGAAAGGATGCTCAACATCACTAATCATTAGAGAAATGCAAATCAAAACTACAATGAGATATCAGCTCACACCAGTCAAAATGGCCATCATCAAAATATCTACAAAGAATAAATGCTTGAGAGGGTGTGGAGAAAAGGGAACCCTCTTGCACTGTTGGTGGCAATGTAAATTGATACGGCCACTATGGAGAACAGTATGGAGGTTCCTTAAAAAACTAAAACTAGAACTACCATACAACCCAGCAGTCCCACTACTGGGCGTATACCGTGAGAAAACCATAATTCAAAAAGAGTCATGTACCACAATGCTCATTGCAGCACTATTTACAATAGCCAGGACATGGAAGCAACCTAAGTGTCCATCGACAGATGAATGGATAAAGAAGATGTGGCACATATATACAATGGAATAATACTGAGCCAAAAAAAAAAAAACGAAATTGGGTTATTTGTAGAGACATGGATGGACCTAGAGTCTGTCATACAGAATGAAGTCCGAAAGAGAAAAACAAATACCATCTGTTAACACATATATATGGAATCTAAAAAAAAAAAAAAAAAAAAAAGGTCATGAAGAACCTAGGGGCAGGACGGGAATAAAGACGCAGACCTACTAGAGAATGGACTTGAGGACACAGGGAGGGGGAAGGGTAAGCTGGGACAAAGTGAGAGAGTGGCATAGACATATATATACTACCAAATGTAAAATAGATAGCTAGTGGGAAGCAGCCGTATAGCACAGGGAGATCAGCTCAGTGCTTTGTGACCACATAGAGGGGTGCGATAGGGAGGGTAGGAGGGAGAGAGATGCAAGAGGGAAGAGATATGGGGATTTATGTATATGTATAACTGATTCACTTTGTTATAAAGCAGAAACTAACACACCATTGTAAAGCAATCATACTCCAATAAAGTTGTTTAAAAAATCATAATTCTCCACAACTGAAATCTGAATAAGAAAAACTGGCTTCAGATCTTTTTTTTTTTTTTTGAAGTGTTCAAAACTCAGTTCTATTCCTATTTCCTCCCTTTCTAAAATATCCTAGCTCATACTGGTTTGTCTTTTGTGAACCATTCTAGTAAAAGGTCCTATCAATTTCCTACTTGATCAAATACAGTGTTGAAGTGTCCTCTTGTGTATGATGCCTATGCTTTGGCTTCCTCACCAGATGATGAGATGAGAACACCCGATGTGGACTGAGTCCGCATATATCCAGGCACTGTCCTAAGAACTTTCCATTCAAACCTACAAGGTCAGTTCTTATTATTTCCACTCACAGAGGAGGAAACTGAGGCAGAGAGAGGTCAAGTAACTTCTCAAAAGTCACACTACTAGTAAGGGGCAGAGCAGGGACTCAAACACAGACAATTTGCTCCACACTTGTCTCAATACTGCCTCTTACTAGGACCTTGAGAATACAGACTCCATCATACGTACTTTTGTATTCTTCTCAGCAATGACCCCCATGCAGTAGACATTTTACAATCTAAGTGACTGGTGTGTTATCTGGGCTGTCTTTGCAAATCTCAGAGAGCACCTTTCAGGAAGTTTTTAGCTAAAGTCTACATTGGTCTGAAGAGCTCTCCTGTTCTTTCTTTAATGTTTTATTTAATTCCACCATGAGAATTTCCTTGACCAAAAAAAAAAAAACAAACTTCATGTGTAATAAAGACAAAATGTTAGTACCTAATCAGATGTTAAGATTCTTTGTGCAAATACTGCCCAAAATAGATACCAAAACAATACTAATAAAGTAAAAATCATCCTGAGAAAATTTATTTTATAACCCAGTAGAAGTCCTTTACTGCAAACGTTCCTCCCCAACCCCTAACTCCCTCCCTGCATCATACACACGAACAGAGGAACTTTCAAAGATTACTCGTCACTGAGGAGATAAAATACACCTCTGGGAATTTTGACCATTCTTAAGATCTCTATCACTAGCACTTTGTTTTGAAAAACTTCAATATGTGACATGATTCTGGATTACCTGTGGTTTAAGGGTAAAGAAAAGAAATTAGTACAGTCAACTGTCTAATAGTACAGGTTATCTTTCTAATGAGGTGTGTGCTTGCTGAACACAGCTAATCTGAAAAAAAAATTTTAAAGATGAGTTTTCCCATTGATCTTTTTCTTCTATGGAATTATTCTAAAGACTGATTAATCCTAAAAGAAGAAGAAAGACTTTTAATGAAATTTCACTGCACCTGGCCATCATCCAGACTTCGGTTAGGTCCCACAATACACTCCAGACACACTACATGTCTTCTGTATGTTCACGTGTGAGATCATTTCAACGAAATGGTAAAAAATCACGAAGCTATGATTTTCAAGTGTAACTCAAATCTTGCTGGCATAGTTAGTTAACACTAGCAAAAAGGATAACAAAAACCATCCAGCTAATAAAAGTTATTTTAAATAATGAATTTGGAGCAGGATAATTTTAGTGACCATAAAACAAAGGGAAAAACATTATCCTATCAAGACAACAATACGCTAATCAATTCACCACTGACATCGTAAAGGGATTCTCGAGGAAACCCCAACTCGACTAAGCAACCCTCCACTGACTTCCAATTACCACTGGCAAGAAAGAGAATATAGACACGAGGATGTGACCACTAGGTGGCACCTCCACACCGTTTCTTTCTTCTCAAAACCTTATTTCCTCCTTTATTATGGCTTTCCCAAAATATTAGCAGTGCAAAATACAAAACCAGGTGCCTCACTTCAATAAAGAACACAGACAAAAACAAATTTAGAAAGCACGTTTTTAATTAAAAATGCTTCCTGTAACTCTATACATATAATGCTTTGGTTTACAGTCATCAGACTATCTCACCAAACTGTAAATATGAATTAGTATTCTGTATTCTTCTCTCTTTGGTAACGTATCATTCCAATATCACAATATAGAATTGGGATGAATTTCTTTCCTTTTTGTCATAAATACCTTTTAAGGCAAACTTCTGCATAAAAATCGCTGTGTGGGAGATTATTGGTTCAATATGGTGGAGTAGAAAGATGTGTACTCACTCCCTCTTGTGAGAGGACAAGAATCACAACTAACTGCTGAAAAATCATCGACAGGAAGACACTGGAACTCACCAAAAATGATATCCCACATCCAAAGACAAAGGAGAAGCTGCAATGAGACGGTAGAAGGGGCACAATCACAATAAAATCAAATCCCATAACTGCTGGGTGGGTGACTCACAGACTGGAGAACACTTATACACAGAAATCCACCCACTGGAGTGAAGGTTCTGAGCCTCACGTCAGGCTTCCCAATCTGGGGGTCTGGCAACGAGAGGAGGAATTCCTACAGAATCAGACTTTGAAGGCTAGCGGGATTTGACTGCAGGACTTTGACAGGACTGGGGGAAACAGAGACTCCACTCTTGGAGGGCACACACAAAGTAGTGTGCACATCAGGACCCAGGGGAAGGAGCAGTGACCCCATAGGAGACCGAACGAGACCTACCTGCTAGTGTTGGACTAGCAGAGATGGGGGTGGCTGTGTGTCACCGTGAGGACAAGGATACTGGCAGCAGAAGTTCTGGGAAGTACTCCTTGGCATGAGCCCTCCCAGAGTCTGTCATTAGCCCCACCAAAGAGCCCAGGTAGGCTCCACTGTTGGGCTGCCTCAGGCCAAACAACCAACAGGGAGGGAACCCAGCCCAACTCACCAGCAGACAAGCAGATTAAAGTTTTACTGAGCTCTGCCCACCACAGCAACACCCAGCTCTACCCACCACCAGTCCCTCCCATCAGGAAACTTGCACAAGCCTCTTAGATAGCCTCATCCACCAGAGGGCAGACAGCAGAACAAGAAGAACTACAATCCTGCAGCCTGTGGAACAAAAACCACATTCACAGAAAGATAGACGAGATGAAACGGCAGAGGGCTATGTACCAGATGAAGGAACAAGATAAAACCCCAGAAAGACAACTAAATGAAATGGAGATAGGTAATCTTCCAGAAAAAGAATTCAGAATAATGATAGTGAAGATGATCCAGGACCTCAGAAAAAGAATGGAGGCAAAGATCGAGAAGATGCAAGAAATGTTTAACAAAGACCTAGAAGAATTAAAGAACAAAGAACTAGAAGAATCAAAGAACAGATGAACAATACAATAAATGAATTGAAAAATAAACTAGAAGGAATCAATAGTAGAATAACTGAGGCAGAAGAACAGCTAAGTGACCTGGAAGACAGAATGGTGCAATTCTCTGCCGCGGAACAGAATAAAGAAAAAAAATGAAAAGAAATGAAGACAGCATAAGAGACCTCTGGTACAACATTAAACGTAACAACATTCGAATTATAGGAGTCCTAGAAGAAGAAGAGAAAAAGAAAGGGACTAAGACAATATTTGAAGAGATTATAGTTGAAAACTTTCCTATCATGTGAAAGGAAATAGCCACCCAAGTCCTGGAAGCACAGACAGTCCCAGGCAGGATAAATCCAAGGACAAACATGCCAAGACACATAGTAATCAAATTGACAAAAATTAAAGAAAAAGAAAAATTATTGAAAGCAGCAAGGGAAAAACAACAAATAACATACAAGGGAACTCCCATAAGGTTTACAGCTGAGTTCTGAGCAGACACTCTACAAGCCAGAAGGGAGTGGCATGATATGGAGTGATGAAAGGGAAGAACCTACAACCAAGATTACTCTACCTGGCAAGGATCTCATTCAGATTTGACAGAGAAATCCAAAGCTTTACTGCCAATCAAAAGCTAAGAGAATTCAGCACCACCAAACCAGCTCTGCAACAAATGCTAAAGGAACTTCTCTAAGTGGAAAAAACAAGAGAGAAAAGGATCTACAAAAACAAACCCAGAACAATTAAGAAAATGGTCATAGGAACATACATATCGATAATTACCTTAAATGTGAATGGATTAAATGCTCCAACCAAAAGACACAGGCTGGCTGAATGGATACAAAAACAAGACCCATATATATGCTGTCTACAAGAGACCCAGTTCAGACCTAGGGACACATACAGACTGAATGTGAGGGGATGGAAAAAGATATTCCATGCAAATGGAAATCGAAAGAAAGCTGGAGTAGCAATACTCATATCAGATAAAACAGACTTTAAAATAAAGAATGTTACAAGAGACAAGGAAGGACACTACATAATGATCAAGGGATCAATCCAAGAAGATATAACAATTGTAAATATATATGCACCCAGCATAGGAGCACCTCAATACATAAGGCAACTGCTAAGCGCTATAAAAGAGGAAATCAACAGTAACACAATAATAGTGGGCGACTTTAACACCTCACTTACAACAATGGACAGATCACTCAGAAAGAAAATTAATAAGGAAACCCAAGTTTTAAATGACACAATAGACCAGATAGATTTAATTGGTATTTATAGGACATTCCATCCAAAAACAGCAGATTACACTTTCTTCTCAAGTGCACATGGAACAATCTCCAGGATAGATCACATCATGGGTCACAAATCAAGCCTCAGTAAATTTAAGAAAACTGAAATCATATCTAGCATCTTTTCTGACCACAACGCTATGAGATTAGAAATTAGTTACAGGGAAAAAAACAAAAAAACAAAAAAACACAAACACATGGAGGCTAAATAATATGTTACTAAATAACCAAGAGATCACTGAAGAAAACAAAGAGGAAATCAAAAAATACCTAGAGACAACTGACAACAAAAACATGACGATACAAAACCTATGGGATGGAGCAAAAGCACTTCTAAGAGGGAAATTTATAGCAATACAAGCCTACCTCAAGAAACAAGAAAAATCTCAAATAAACAATCTAAAATTATACCTAAAGGAACTAGAGAAAGAAGAACAAACAAAATCCGAAGTCAGTAGAAGGAAATAAATCATAAAGATCAGAGCAGAAATAAATGAAATAGAAACAAAGAAAACAATAGCAAAGATCAAGAAAAGCAAAAGCTGGTTCTTTGAGAAGATAAACAAAATTGATAAACCATTAGCCAGACTCATCAAAAGAGGGAGAGGACTCTAATCAATAAAATTAGAAATGAAAAAGGACAAGTTACAACAGACACTGAAGAAATACAAAGCATCCTAGGAGACTACTACAAGCAGCTCTATGCCAATAAAATGGACAAGCTGGAAGAAATGGACAAATTCTTAGAAAGGTATAACCTTCCAAGACTGAACCACGAAGAAATAGAAAATATGAACAGACCAATCACAAGTAATGAAATTGAAACTGTGACTAAAAATCTTCCAACAAACAAAAGTCCAGGACCAGATGGCTTCACAGGTGAATTCTACCTAACATTTAGAGAACAGCTACCACCCATCCTTCTCAAATTCTTCCAAAAAATTGCAGAGGAAGGAACAGTCCCAAACTCATTCTATGAGGCCACCAGCACCCTGATACCAAAACCAGACAAAGATACTACAAAAAAAGAAAATTACAGACCAATATCACTGATGAATATAGATGCAAAAATCCTCAACAAAATACTAGCAAACAGAATCCAACAACACATTAAAAGGAACATACACCATGATCAAGTGGGATTTATCCCAGGGATGCAAGGATTCTTCAATATACGAAAATCAATCATTGTGATACACCATATTAACAAATTGAAGAAGAAAAACCATAAGATCATCTCAATAGATGCAGAGAAAGCTTTTGAAAAAATTCAACAACGATTTATGATAAAAACTCTCCAGAAAGTGGGCATAGAGGGAACCTACCTCAACATAATAAAGGCCATATACTACAAACTCACAGCAAACATCATTCTCAACAGTGAAAAACTGAAAGCATTTCCTCTAAGATCAGGAACAAGACAACGATGTCCACTCTCACCACTATTATTCAACATAGTTTTGCAAGTCCTAGCCATGGCAATCAGAGAAGAAAAAGAAATAAAAGGAATACAAATTGGAAAAAACTGTCACTGTTTGCAAATGACATGATACTATACATAGAGAATCCTAAAGATGCCACCAGAAAACTACTAGAGCTAATCAATGAATTTGGTAAAGTTGCAGGATACAAAATTAATGCACAGAAATCTTGCATTCCTATATACTAATGATGAAAAATCTGAAAGAGAAATTAAGGAGACACTCTCATTTACCACTGCAACGAAAAGAATAAAATACTTAGGAATAAACCTACCTAGGGAGACAAAAGACCTGTATGCAGAAAACTATAAGACACTGATGAAAGAAATTAAAGATGATACCAACTGATGGGAAATATACCATGTTCTTGGATTGGAAGAATCAATATTGTGAAAATGACCATATTACCCAAAGCAATCTACAGATTCAATTTAACGCCTATCAAATTGCCAATGGCATATTTTTACAGAACAAGAACAAAAAAATCTTAAAATTTGTATGGGGACACAGAAGACCCCAAACAGCCAAAGCAGTCTCAAGGGAAAAAAGCAGAGCTGGAGGAATCAGACTCCCTGACTTCAGACTACATCACAAAGCTACAGTAATCAAGACAATATGGTACTGGCACAAAAACAGAAATATAGATCAATGGAACAGGATAGAAAGCCCAGAGATAAATTCACACACATATGGTCAACTAATCTATGACAAAGGAGGCAAGGATATACAATGGAGAAAAGACAGTCTCTTCAATAACTGGTGCTGGGAAAACCGGACAGCTACATGTAGAAGAATGAAATTAGAACACTTCCTAACATCATACACAAAAATAAACTCAAAATGGATTAGAGACCTAAATGTAAGACTGGACACTATAAAACTCTTAGAGGAAAACATAGGAAGAACACTCTTTGACATAAATCACAGCAAGATCTTTTTTGATCCACCTCTTAGAGTAATGGAAATAAAACCAAAAATAAACAAATGGGACCTAATGAAACTTAAAATCTTTTGCACAGCAAAGGAAACTACAAACAAGATGAAAAGACAACCATCAGAATGGGAGAAAATATTTGCAAATGAATCAGCGGACAAAGGATTAATCTCCAAAATACATAAACAGCTCATGCAGCTCAATATTAAAAAAACAAACAACCCAATCAAAAAATGGGCAGAAGACCTAAATAGACATTTCTCCAAAGAAGACGTACAGAAGGCCAAGAAGCACATGAAAAGCTGCTCAATATCACTAATTATTAGAGAAATGAAAATCAAAACTGCAATGAGGTATCACCTCACACCAGTTAGAATGGGCATCATCAGAAAATCGACAAACAACAAATGCTGGAGAGGGTGTGGAGAAAAGGGAACCCTCTTGCACTGTTGGTGGGAATGTAAACTGATACAGCCACTATGGAGAACAGTATGGAGGTTCCTTAAAAAACTAAAAATAGAATTACCATATGACCCAGCAATCCCGCTACTGGGCATGTACCCAGAGAAAACCATACTTCAAAAAGACACATGCACCCCAATGTTCATTGCTGCACTATTTACAATAGCCAGGTCATGGAAGCAACCTAGATGCCCATCGACAGACGAATGGATAAAGAAGATGTGGTACATATATACAATGGAATATTATTCAGCCATAAAAAGGAATGAAATTGGGTTATTTGTAGAGACATGGATGGATCTAGAGACTGTCATACAGAATGAAGTAAGTCAGAAAGAGAAAAACAAATATCGTATATTAACGCATATATGTGGGACCTAGAAAAATGGTACAGATGAACTAGTGTGCAGGGCAGAAATTGGGACACAGATGTAGAGAACAAACGTATGGACACCAAGGGGGGAAAGTGGAGGGGGGGTGGTGGGATGAATTGGGAGATTGGGATTGACATATATACACTAATATGTATAAAATGGATAACTAATAAGAACCTGCTGTATAAAAAAATAAATAAAATAAAATTCAAAATTTCAAAAAAAAAAAGATCATTTATTTAGACTGTTAGGACCTGACCCATTCCAGATTAATATTTCTTACTTTAGGTATCTTAACTCCAAAAGAGCGTAATGACTTACAAAAGACATTTTAGTCTGACAGTTTTGGTATATAATATGAGATGTCAAGTATGATAAGAAATAAACAAATCTAATATGCAAAAAAAAAAAAATCCTCCCTGGTTGGGACACATAGTTTGTCGAGGCAGGAGCCTGCTGTGTCCCCTTTTGCCTGGCAAAGCGATAAAGCTATCCTTTTCTACTTCACCCCCAAAACAAACAAACAAACAAAAAAACCCAGCATTACATTAGGCTCTCAGGGTTGGATTCAGATGGTTTGCAGCAGAGTTTTTCTGATGATTTAGAAATTCCTGTCTTGGCCCAATCTAAAAGATCCTTGGAGGAAGTTACCGCGTGCAAAGTGCACAATTTCATATTAGCTGAGACTTGAATGGATCCATGAAGAAGGCCTTTTTCTAAACAGAACAGGGCACAATCCTGCCCTATTGTGCCATGCCCTAATCCAAGCCCCAGGAGAGCTGACCACTGCATGGGGACAGAAGGACATGCTCATCAGCAGGGCAGGAAAGGGCACCACAGAGCCAGACCACAGGCAAGAGAAGAGTTATCCAAAGCCCACTGCCACTTACTCCAGGCCACCTGTGGAGAGAGCACAGCTCCTGAATCTACCTGCCTCCTGATGAGAAAGATGAATGAAACAGAGAGAAAGAGGAAGGAGGAGGGACCAGGCCAGCCCTCTTCCCATGCCAAATAAGTCACTCCCACACAACTCCAGCCAGTGGAAGAAAGAAAGAGAAAAACGGCATACAGTCACACATGAAAGCTTCAGCCCTAGAAAATGTGGCCTAGTCAGGCTTTCAAAGTAAAACAGCATTCCTCCTCTTTGGGAATGGAGTAACTTGCCCTAGATTGTAAGATGGAGCAGGCAAGAGGCCTTGAATTCAGCCTTGAGGACAAATCTATCTAGCATGATTTCAGAGGTCCTCGGGGAGGCTTCCTTCCTACCAAACACTTAGCCTCCAAATTCATTCTTCATTTCACAAAATTAATAGACTCTACCATTGCCAGGCATGGGCCAGGTATCAGGTAAATTCATTCTGAAATGAATAAGTAAGACACAGTCCCTGTCCACAGCCTCACGGGAAAAACAAGACATGTGAAGAAAAAAGCTTGACAAAGGATGTGACATTTGAATAAGCCTTTAAGGATGAGAAAGTGAAAAGCAGGGGGAAGAATAAACTGTGCTAAGCACTCACATGAAAAAGATTTGTATGTTTGGAAAATGGCTAGTAGTTCATAGCAGTGGGTACACTGGAAAGACAGGGAGCTACTGCAAGAGATGGGCCGGAAGAGAGGCTCTGACCAGGGAGTGAAGGTCCATACACACCCAGCCAAAGAATCTGGATTTTATCCTAAAGGTTACAGGGCCACTATAAGATGTTAAGCAGGGGACTTCCCTGGTGGTCCAGTGGTTAAGACTCAGAGCTCCCAATGCACGGGGCCCGGGTTCAATCCCTGGTAGGGGAACTAGATCCCACGTGCCACAACTAAGACCCAGTACAGCCAAATAAATAAATTTTTTTTTAAAAAAAAAGATGTTAAGCAGGAATGTAACATACCACATTTGCACTCTAGAAAGACCATTCTTTTTTTTTTTTTTTCCCGGACCGGGGCACGAACCCATGTCCCCTGCATCGGCAGGCGGACTCTCAACCACTGCGCCACCAGGGAAGCCCTAGAAAGATCATTCTTGTAGAGTGTGGAAATGGCCCGGAGAGACTGGCCATTTAATGTGGTGAAGCAGAGAAGAAGGACTGGAAAGACAACGAGGAGGAAGAATCTCCTGATATGGCTCCCTTCACAACTGTGGGTAAAGAATATAGTCCCATCTCTTACTTTTCCATTCATTGTTTCTGATATCCCATCAGCCACAGTATTAGCAGCAACTTCACTATCTTCCTCTAGAAGCTACTCCCCAATCCCTAACCCCAAATTGTTCAGAACGTTTGTGGCCTGTCCTGCTTCCGAACGTCAGCCTGAAAGAAACTGGAAAGTCTAATCAGTTTAAGATGGGTCCAGATTTCTAGCTGCCATGGCTCCTGGTAAAGCCACAAATGTGCCATTTTTGTTCACTGCTGCCATGAATCCTGATGTAGATCCCTGCACAGAGTACAGCAGTGCCTCACACAAGGGACCCCAGAGCGTTGCTGTTTTACCTTCACTCACATACTCTGTCCAAGGACCGGTGCTGTGCCACGGACCCAAGCTCAGCCATCAGAACCTCCCCCATGAGCTTCCAAAAGCCCTAACGTTAAGCCTGGGTCACCAAGTCAACCTCCTCCTTCCTCCGTGGTGAGTTTCCCTTTGGACCCCCTGGAATTCTTTCCTTCAAAGGTACCTCACCTGGGGCAACATCAATCTATCAGAGAGGTTTTGGTAAAAGTGAATCGAAAGAGAAAGGGGTTAGAGTCTGGTGCCCTTCCCTCCCGGACACTCGCTGGTCCCTGTGCCAGCAGTCTGCAGCGCACAGAAAGGGATACTAACAGTGGCAATGTTGTCCGGCCACAAATTTCCTGTCACTCTTCTCCCAGAATAGTGGTTACTTATTTGCCTTATCTTTGCATAATTAATAGGGTCCAGTCAAGTGTTTAGGAAAGGGAGACTTTCTATGTCCACCTAAAGAGCAATGTGCCTGAACAATTCACCCAAGTTAAAAAAGAAAAGAGAGAGTGGAAGATGTGAAGTGTCCAGCCTTGGTGACTAGGTAGACGGTGTTCAATTGCCCCTGCCCTGAGTCTCATCAACAAGCAGCACCTACACAGAATGCCTTTGGACAAATTGGAAAAGGTGCCCCTCCAGGTAGAAGCAACCTCACTGAGGTGCTTGGCCAGTGACTAGAGCCTTTCACGTAAAGAGAAAGTCTCTCCCTTATCATGGTGATCATTGTGTGATGTATGGAAATATTGAAACACTATCTTGTGCACCAGGAACTAACACAGTGTTGTAGACCAATTATACTTCAAAAGCAAACAAACAAACTCACAGAAAAAGAGATCAGATTTGTAGTTACCAGAGGTGGACTGGGGGGAGAGGGGAGATTGGATGAAGGCAGTCAAAAGGTACAAACTTCCAGTTATAAGATAAAGTACTAGGGATGTAACAACATGACAAATACAATTAACACTGCTGCATATTATATATGAAGGTTTTTAAGTGAGTAAATCTTAAGAGTTCTCATCACAAGGAAACAATATTTTTTCTTTTTATTTTGTGTCTATATGAGATGATGGATGTTCACTAAACTTATTGTGGTAATCATTTCACGATGTATGCAAACCAAATCACTATGCTGCACACCTTAAACTTATACAGAGCTGTATGTCAATTATATCTCAATAAAACTGGAAGAAAGAGAAAGTCTCCCCTTCCTCCAGGTGAACTCAGCAGGTGCCAATGAGCAGGACTTAGCAAATGGAGCCCAGTGGATTTCAGCCCCTTCTTGTCCCTTAGCCAGTGATCTCTGAGCAGTGCCCAGTGACCAAGTAGCTCTGCCTGAGATTGCCATGGCTGAACACTCTCCTTCAAGAAGTTAAGTTCCAGGATGAGTCTCTGACCTTGACAAGTCAAGGTCATTTCCACCCAGTCTCATCTATTAAAGAGGAGAAATCCCAATGAGGTAAGATAGCAGAATGGATCAATGGGTGTACAGTTTTTTCATGGGGGGAGGAGGGGACACTGGACAGGAAGTTGATATATCTCTCAATTGATGTGGTTCTTACCCAGCCCTATTGTGAAGACAGAAAGTCTCTGTAGTTCTCTTAATCACTCTGAATAGCCGGTTCTCAAGGGGATAGTCATCAGACTCTCTTCTTTATAATTTTCTAATGACGCTTAAAACCCTATGATACATATTTTTTAAAGCATAATTGTTTTAAGAAACCAGAATAGCCGAAGAATAAAAACTACGGTTTCTTACTTTATGGTGTGAGTAAAATGTAAAATTTTGCAGAATGTTCACAGGTGGTTCTCTTTAAGTGGTACAAACTGTGATGATTTTCTACCAAGCCTGATAAAAATACAAATAAAGAACGCTGATAGGAAGGATCATTTCATCAGGAACTTTATAAGTATGTAAGCTTAACAGTGGGGGGAACCTCCAGTCAAGAAGCAGCATACAGTGGGAGGAAAGAACTCCCCAAAGCACGATGAGTCTTCCATTCTATGCTACCAACTAACTGTGTGGCCTGCAGCACTCACCTCATATGAATCCCTAAATCACCCATGTTGAGGGTTATTTAAACAACAAACAAGATAATTTACATGGGAAATGCTTTGCAACTATAAACCATCATTCATCTGTATTATAATTATGTCCCTACAAATTGTGGTTATTTGTTCACATCTCAAATCTACCTAAGCATCAAACACCATTTTACAAATTGTAAAAGGACATTATAAAGTTTTGAATTACACTCTGGCTAGAAGAAAATACCGAACTCTTTAGGAAAAAAAAAAATAATAATAATGCATCATCCACATCTTCAAGTCCTAAAGGGTCTAACCCCATCACATAACACAGCAAAGCCTGTTATCCCATAAAAGGAAAGTACTAAACCCTCAATTTAAGGACTAGTTACAACTGATTAAAGTAAGGATACTTATAATTTAGTGTGTAAGAATGTATGCTGAAATATAATTAGTGCCTCTGAATTAAAGCAGGATGGATTAGGCTAATTCATGGAATACTGTTGGAGAGACGACGCTGGGTTAAAAAAAAGAGAGAGAGAGAGAGAAAAAGAAAGAATGATCCTTGTGTTTGCACAGCAGCTAAGCAGCTTAATGTTCCTCTAATCAATCTGAGTGGAAAGAAAGGGGAGGTGGAGCCCTCTCCATCGCATGGGCCCCCATTCTGCCTGCTTGGCACTGCAGCCCTTGCAAAGTGGGTATAAGCAGAAGGGGCCAGGCTTTGTGCCCTCCGCTCATTTCCCAGCTTAATTTATATGGTAATTAGAGCTCTGCTGCCAGAAGGGAGAGCATCTGCCAAAAGTAAAGTCCTCACAATAACAAAACTGACATCTGCTGTGATGCCGCCAAAATGCTGAATAAGAAATTTCTTTTATCTCCTTTTGAAGCCATAAAGTACTATTCGTGTTATTACTAGCTGGGAATTTTTAACAGTCTTGAACTGACAGCAATTATTTAACACATGCACAAAACAATAGAGCTTCACACCACTTAATAAACCTTTGAGCTCTGGGACTTCCAATGCTCTCACTGGCTGGATTTTCTGGTCTAGTAGCTCCTGAACAGTCAAGTATATGAGCCACAAAAACAGTATGAAAATTATTTGAAACAACCTCTCTTTGTGCCCTTGCAGATCTAGGAAATGAATGAGGTAAGCTCCATGATCAAGGGCTAATTAAAAGATTTGTCTGCCCACTTGATTCTGCACGCTTAACCGCTGCAATAAATCTCTCCAAAGGAATCAAGCTGTGTGTGTGGCTGTTGATCTACGCCTATATCTAATTTTTTTCAAAACATCTGCCAGAGTAAGGCAGATTTTAACAATCTATTTAAGGTAGGGCTGTATTATTACCTTTCTTGGGAAAAAGAATTCATTCAAATATTTGAATGCCTACTCCACTAAGCCTGAAATAGTATGGCACATACAAAGAAGAAAATCAAAAGTACTGCCTTCCGATACCACCCGATTAGGGAGCTATGATCAAATAATAATGATAGAGGCTATACATGTTTAAAGAACTTTCCTGGAAGTCAGGAGATACGGGTTACAAGCAAGTCACCTAAGCCCCATGTCTTGGTGTCCTCATCTGTAACAGTAGAGGCAGTGATGACTGTAACTACCTCCAAGGCTGTCATGAAGATCAAGTCAAACAGCAGGGACAAGTACTATTTGTCCCTTGGAAAGTAATACTTTCCAAACTACAAAGCACTACAAAAACAAGGGGAATAATGATGCTCTGCAAGTGACACTGAGTGGTCTTTTTGTTTTTCACTCTGATTCAAAGATTTTAATATGTAGCCATCTTGACCACTAGGCCTTGTGATCTCACCCTATTTACTCTGAGTTATCATCACGACTTCCCTAACCCAGCATCAAGAATATAGAAGTCAGAATATCAAAGTTTTAAGAATTATGAAATTTGTCTAAATGGACTATATGGTTAAAAATGGATGGTTAAAACCCAGCAAGCACTATAAAACAAAGCCAAACTTTTAAAAGATCCAAATTATATACACAACATTCTCAAAAACTACATAAGTTTATGTCTTAATACATTATGTACAAAGTTTGAATTACACTATGACCCAGTTTTCAAAGGTATTTTTAGTCAGCTAATCAAATAATTAAAAATATGCGTAATGTGAGTTAGGTACCATAGAAAAATCATAATGAGTTACACAACCTCTCTTTCTTAGCCCAATTCTTCTCCCTTAAATTTGTAGTAGAGATTCACTGTCAGTGAGGGTTACATTTTCCCAGCATACAGACTCATAGAACCATAGGGTTTTAGAGCTCTCTGTCTTGCTTTCACATATTAAGAAATCTAAGAAAAAAGATTGCTTGCAATCTTGTCATGCAAGCCACTACTTTGATAAGGTTCTAGCTGACTACCTAGGGTTAGTCCTTGACCCCTACATCAGGATCCATTCCTGGAGCCTGCCCTCCATGGCTGCCAGTCCTCATCTGTATCCTTGTGGCATCCAATTGTTCCTCCACCACTTGTCCCATTCCCCTCCTTCTCTCTGAGTAACTCAAGCCCTACCTATAAAGTTTTCTTTCCTATTTGCCAAAGTATCAAACCAAAGTCCTTCTATACTGTATCCTTCAAAATCTTGAAATTATTGTTTATATTCTCCCACTATTTATGTATTTATTTGCCTTGTGTCCCCTATTAAAAATTCTTAGAGACATGAATTTAATATATTAATATATTAGTAGCTTTCATAGTCAAATTTAATATTACCATGTTACTTTCATACCCAAAAGTGTAACAGTAGCTAAAAACAGCAATTAGGGGGTAGACTTTCCAAACTATGAAAAGCCCTATTTTTTACTAAGTATTTCAAAAGTTTTTGGTTCCCCAGCTTTACTGAGATATAATTGACATATAACATTGTATATGTTTAAGGTACACAAATGTGTTGATTGATATATGTTGCAAAATGGTTCCAACCATAGCATTAGCTACCACCTCCATCCCATCACCTAGTTAACATTTCTTTTTTGCATGAGACCATTCAACATTCAAGTATGTGATACAGTATCGGTTAACAGGTCTGTCAAATCTTAATACGTTGTTAAAGACTTTATTAACTGCTGTACGTTGCTTGAATAACCAGCTCAGAAAATATTCTGAAGGATAATCTCAGACCATTGATGTTGATTATGCGTGTTTTCATATAATGTAGAGACAGAATAAATAAAAATAAAAATGGTGTTGGTTAATTCCGTTTTTAACATTAAATTAAAATATTAAAAGTACACTCCCTCAAGAAAAGAAATTACATTCTTCTATGTCTTCACTTGCCACTGCTTATCTAAAACTTAGATCCAAAGAAATGTAGCTAAGAAGAGATTAGCAGCAAACTTCAAAGTCAATAACAGACGCTTTAGCAGGAACATAATTAGGTGGTGATTTCCTTGACACAATGTATTCAAAACATACTCTAGAAAGGATGCAGGGCTTCAACATGAAAGGATATAAATACTTTTGATGTATCATTTCAAGAAACACAAAGCAAGTTGCAACAACCCACATATACTTCTCACACATGACTCCACATGATAATAAGCTAGAAAAACAGCACCTTGCAAACTTTTTTAAAAACTGGAAAACAGCAAGTATAATTTAACATTTTGGAAATAGGTCTATAACATGTAACAAAGAGTATGTGTTCTAAATATATGAAGATAGCTACATATTAAAAAGAAAAGAAAAACACCTTAATTCTTAAAAATGAACAAATATATAAATAGAAAATTCACCAAAGAAGAAATACAAACTGCCAATAAACATTTGAAAACATGTCCAAATTCACTAGTAACCAAAAAATGCAAACTAAAGCAATGACACCATTTTAAACTAACAGACTGGCAACAAATTTTTTTAATGATAACACTATAGGCACAGATCTAGCACTCCAGAACACTGTTAGTGCATGTATAAATTAAACATCATCTTTGGAGAGTAATTTGGCAACAGAGAGCCAAACTCTTTCTACATATACTCTGACTCAGCAATTCCACTTAGGACTTTATCCTAAGAAAATAATTCAACAAATGCATAGACAAGGATGCTCACTCCATCATGGTTTACAGCAACAAAAATACGGACCATAATGCAGGGGACACGGGTTCATGCCCCGGTCCGGGAAGATCCCACATGCCGCACAGCGGCTGGGCCCGTGAGCCATGGCCGCTGAGCCTGCGCGTCCAGAGCCTGTGCTCCACAACAGGAGAGGCCACAACAGTGAGAGGCACACGTACCGCAAAAAAAAAAAATACTGACCATAACTAGACATGAACAATTACAGGACTGGCTCAATAGACACGCTCATATACTCATCATAGTAGCATACTATTTAAAATGATGAGGTGGGTATATACTTTATTAACATAGGAATGTGCCCATAATGAATGTTAAAGGAAAGAGCAGGCTATGAAATATCTGTAGAATATGGTCTCAGTTTTGTAAAAAGACAAAGAAAACCAGAAGGAAAGAAAGGAGACAAGAGGGGAGGGGATGTGTGTGGTGGTAGAGAGGAGCATGTGAATAGGAAAAGTGTCCAGAAGGATAATGGCCACAGGTTAACCATGGCTGTATTATAGGTCACCTTTCCAAGAAGTGACATTATGGGTGATTTTTCCTTTCTTCTTTATATTCTTCTGGGTTGCCTGAATTCTCTAAAAAGTCATTTTTGCTAACCAGGTTTACATAATTACTTTATAATAAAAAATCTTTCAATGAAGTCTCCTTCTTTATCTTTAGAAGCAGTCATCTCTCAGAGACATAGAGAACAGCCTTATGGTTGCCAAGGGCTGGGGGAGGGGTAGATTGGGAGTTTGGGATTAGCAGATGTAAACTGTTATATATAGAATGGATAAACAACAAGGTCCTACTGTATAGCACAAGGAACTATATTCAATATCTTGTGATAAACCATAATGGAAAAGAATATTAAAAAAGAATATATATATGTATATAACTGAATTACTCTGCTGTACAGCAGAAACGAACACAACATGGTAAATCAACTAGACATCAATTAACAAAATAAGAATAAAATAGAAGCAGTCATCTATTATTTCTAGTTGGGCACCAGAGAATCCTTTGTCTTCACAAAGTGTATCTCTAGTCATACCAAAACAAAACAAACTAAAAAACTTCGTGCATGTCTGCAGAAATCTTTTTAAATGTTCTCTAGTACTATCAGCAGGAGGCACTTTGGTGGAGGTGGGACCTGCTGAGACATCAGACTCTTTGCTACTGGTAAACAGAGTATCTGATGCTGCTTGGCCAAAAAGAAAGTGAAGAGTTAAATACCCTTCGGAATATTTGGTTCATTAAATGAACTGAGATAAATAACAATTACATTAGCAAATATTATGCCCAAATAAAAATGGTTGAGATATTCTAACTTCAAGAATCAAATGCAAACTGAGTTGATATGAATCTCAATGACTATAACAATGAAGTAACAAAGCCTTTTCTGTGTTCCTGAAATTTGTCTTCTCTCATCCCTCCCAATTTAAGGAAAGAAAAGGCTGTAACAGCAGAATGGTTATAACAAGTTAAATTCCCAACATTTTAGCTAGACATTGTGAATAATCCCCCAAAGACACAAATAGTTTCTTACTTCTTAATATACTCAAGAGGTGTTTCCAAGATTAGACATATGGTTTCAATAAATCTTTTAATTTTCACTTCTTGGCAATCTTTTTTTTTTTTTTTTTTAGATCATATCTAACAACCCAGGTCAGGCTCACTTTAAAAAGTGACTCTTTAAAAAGATGGCTGGGGCTTCCCTGGTAGCGCAGTGGTTGAGAGTCCACCTGCCGATATAGGGGATATGGGTTCGTGCCCCGGTCCAGGAAGATCCCACATGCCGCTGAGCGGCTGGGCCCGTGAGCCATGGCCACTGAGCCTGCGCGTCCGGAGCCTGTGCTCCCCAATGGGAGGGGCCACAACGGTGAGAGGCCCGAGTACCGCAAAAAAAAAAAAAAAAAAAAAAAAAGATGGCTGGACATTTTCCATAGGACTTTTTCCTCATCATTGTTAGATTCTCCTAGAAGTTACCTTATGCATATTTCTTCTACAACTCTAGACAATTAGAATTTTGGTGAAAATTTTTACTTTTTTCTTTTTTTAGAATAAACCAATGTATCTGTATAGCATATAAATCACTTTGTTCTTCTCTAAAACTGCCCTGTCCAATACAGTAGTCACTAGCCACATGTGGATACTGAGCACCTAAAATGTGACTAGTCCAGACCAAGATGTGATACATATATATATTAGTTCATTAATAATTTTATATTGATTACACATTACAACAACAATAGGCAGTGTGTTGGGTTAAATAAAACTTCACCTGTTTGTTTTTACCTTTTTAAAGTGACTATAACAAGACTTGAAGTTATTGATATATATGATGGTTGTACTGTATTTCTTTGGATGGTGCTGATCTAGAATGTTAGTCCATCGTGCCAGGATTCTTATTACCATTTCTATTTACTCTGCAAATACTCTCTGGGCCATCACCAGTGGCATTTTGCAGGCATTTTGCTCCCTCCATTACAGCCTGCGAAATGCCTGTCGCTAATCACTCGCTTACCCGCAAAGTGACTCCTGTCTCTACTGCAAGTTCCTGCACTACTTTGAGCACTCTGTGCTCCTCGTGATCAGAGTTCTTCCCCTTGATGTTTGCCCTCTGTGCCATCTGTATTCACTTTAGCAACAGGGAGAGGTTATAACCTGCTTCCACTGGGGGAAGGTGTAACTTTCAGTTTGGGGTGGAAACTCACATCCCACAAGGCAGACACACTGAAGTGCCACAGAAATTCCCCTGCAAGACTCATTGATTCCCTTAATCCCACTGATGCACTAGCATGAAATGTTAAACATTTTTTATCTGACTGGAAGTAGGCTACCGTATCAATGAGTATTACTTTCATTAAAAAAAAAAAAAAAAAAACCCACAAGACCTGCCTGACATAGCCAAGGTTGGATTTTCTAACTTAAGAGATAGGTCAGGGCTTCCCTGGTGGCATAGTGGTTACGAATCCGCCTGCCAGTGCAGGGAACACAGGATCGAGCCCTGGTCCGGGAAGATCCCACGTGCCGTGGAGCAACTAAGCCTGTGCACCACAACTACTGAGCCTGTGCTCTAGAGCCCGTGAGTCACAACTACTGAAGCCCGCGCTCCTACAGCCCATGCTCCGTAACAAGAGAAGCCACTGCAATGAGAAGCCCGTGCACCGCAACGAAGAGTAGCCCCCACTCGCCTTAACTAGAGAAAGCCCGAGCGCAGCAACGAAGACAAAACGCAGCCAAAAATAAATTAATTAATTTTAAAAAAGAGAGAGATCGGTCAGAGGTCAGCAGATAAGGGGTGATGCAGTGGCTTCATGACGGCATCACTGCCCCATCCTCCTTTATCTTTCTGCTCTGCCCTCGTGTTCTCAAGATGCCTCCTGAAGGTTCAAGAAATATTTCTATGCTCCAACCAAGAAGAGAAAGGATGAAGGGCAAAGGGCATATGTCAGCTGAGTCTTTCTCTTTTTATCAGAACATGCCTGCTTCTACCCCATTGGCCAGAACTGGTGCACAGGGCCACCCCTAGATATAAGGGAATCTGAGACTGTGAGTATCGTAAACTAGGCATATGGCTGTCCCAGAGTTTCATCAGTAAGGAAGAAGTTATATATGGGGTAGGCAATTGGTAATGTCTACCAAAGACATGTTATAATCATTGTATTACAAATATGATTGCAGTTCTTCTAGAGAGATAGAAAAACTACCTAGAGAGATGGAGGTTACAGAAAAATCCAACACAACCTACCATCTTCATGCAGGGTACAAAATTGGGAGAACAGAAGCCTTGAGAATAAAACATCTATTATGTGAATCATTTCATTTTACTGAACTTCTACTTGTTTGAACAGTCCTTAGAGTAACCTTCAGCATCGCCTCTGTTGATAGGATAAGTTTAATTAACACACCAATAAAAACGTTTCTCTAAGTTCAGTTCAGGTCATATCAAAAAGCTGCTCATACAACTTCATCAGTCTGCCATATCCTGCATAAAATATGGCCTTATTCTACTTTTACAATTTTATTTTCCTCTGTTCCCTTCCAGTCAAACTGGATACAAGCAGACCCTTGATCATAGAAAGGCTTTGTCGCACAGCACGTCATTTGCAAAATTCCAAACTCCTGTCACCAATCTGATCGAATAACAAATTCAGCATTCCACTTCTACATTTATCTGAAGCAACTGTCATTGTTACTAAGAACCAATGTCTTTGCCCTCTTTGCAAATCTCAATCACCACCACTAGAAGAGCTTTTTTAATAATAATTTAAAAAAAAACATAGAAACATAGCTTTTAATACCCACAAGTGTTAAGGTCCATGTGATGCCAAGTTGAGACTAGGAGAGCTGTGTTGGCGGTAGATGCTGGGCTGGCAGCTGGGGTGCACACTCAATAAGTGACCCTCTCCCAAACAAGAGCACTGCAGAAAGCCTGGTTCACATTCTTGCTTCAGAAAAGTTCAAGTTTCCAAAACGTCATGTATCTCTGTGTCATTAGCATGAGTCAAACCTTCGTATTAATCCATAAAAGCCACTGATCTTGCTTACTATTCCCTAAAATGGCCCAAGCTTTCCCGTATCTAGCCCTTTTCTACAAAGTATCTTCTTTCTATAATACCTACTCCCATCTACACAAAGGAAAGCCCTACACATTTCCCAAGATTCAACTCAGATTTCACATTTTCCACATAGCCTTCCCAGATCCCTCCACTATAATCCTTCTCTATTTTGAACAAATTATAGCACTTTCTTTGCACTTCTCTCATGTCCCTTGTTTTTTCTGCTTTATATTATCATATTTGTTACCTATCCTCTCCCACTAGATCGAAGCTTGAATCTATACTCCACCAAATGCTGACAAGGATGTGGACCAATAAGAACTCTCATTCCTCGGTGGTAGAAATGCAATGGTATAGTAGTCACTTTGGAAGACAGTTTGACAATTTCTTACAAAGTTAAACATAGGTTGCCATAAGATTCAACAATCGCTCTCCTGGTATTTACCTAAATAAGCTGAAATTTTATGGCCACACAAAAACCTGCATCCAAATGTCTGTAGTAGCTTTATTCATAATTGCCAAAACTTGGAAGCAACCAAAATGTGCTTTGGTAGATGAATGTGGTAGATCCACAGAATGGAATATTTTTCATCGATAAAAAGAAATGAGCTATTAAGCCACAAAAAGACATGAATAAATTTTTTTCTTTTTTTTTGAATTTTATTTTTTTTACACAGCAGGTCCTTATTACTTATCTATTTTATACACATCCGTGTATACATGTCAATCCCAATCTCCCAATTCATCACACCACCCCCCACCCCCGCTCTCCCCCGCAGTGTCCGTATGTTTGTTCTCTACATCTGTGCCTCTATTTCTGCCTTGCAAACCGGTTCATCTATACCATTTTTCCAGATTCCACATATATGCGTTAATATATAATATTTGTTTTTCTCTTGCTGACTTACTTCACTCTGTATAACAGTCTCTAGGTTCATCCACAAAAAAGACATGAATAAATTTTAAATACATATTGCTAAGTGAAAGAGATCAATCTGAAAATTCTATACACTGTATTATTCCAACTATATGACATTCCGAAAACTACATGACAGTAAATATATGACATTTTGGAAAATTATGAAGACAGTAAAAGATCAGTGGTGGCCAGGGATTCATGGGGGGAGAGGGAGGGATGAATAGGTGGTACACATGGGATTTTTAGGGCAATGAAGCTATTATTCTGTATGATATTGTAATGATGGGTACATGTAACACACTTGTTAAAACCCACAGACTGTACAACACAATTATGGACTTTAGTTAATCATAATGTATCAGGGGGCTTCCCTGGTGGCGCAGTGGTTGAGAATCCGCCTGCCAATGCAGGGGACACGGGTTCGAGCCCTGGTCCGGGAGGATCCCACATGCCATGGAGCAACTAAATCCATGTGCCACAACTACTGAGCCTGCGTTCTAGAGCCCACAAACCACAACTACTGAGCCCACGCGCCACAACTACTGAAGCCCACGCACCTAGAGCCCCTGCACCACAACAAGAGAAGCCACCGAAATGAGAAGCTTGCACCCCACAACGAAGAGTAGCCCCCGCTCGCCACAACTAGAGAAAGCCCGCACACAGCAACAAAGACCCAACACAGCCAAAAATAAATAAAATTAATCTATTAAAAAAAATAATGTATCAATATTGTCTTATCAATTGTAAGAAACACACCACACTAATGCAAGACATTAATAATAGGGGAAATTTCAGGGCCCCAATAGTGGTGAAAAGATACATGGGAACTCTGTGCTTTTTGCTCACTTTTTTTCTGTAAACCTAAAACTGTCCTGAAAAATAAAGTCAATTTTAAATGTTTTAATGAATCAGGGAGTTCATTTCTTTATTAAATCTAGTGCGTGTCCCAATTAAAACTGTTCAATGTAAAAAGTTCGAGTATAAAGAGCTAACACTGTAAAAGCTAAAGCTAAGAGAGGCAGTAAGAAAGGCAGATAAGCAATTGGAAAAAAATCCATTTTACTGGGGAAAAATAATAACAGTGGTGTATTCTTACAAATGTAGGTTGTGTGTGATTATAATATACCTTTTTCTTTCTTCTGCCCTGGAGTTCAGAGACTGATGTGCTATTCTAGAAAAGCTACATAACTTTTCTCTGGCTGATTTGAAAATACTGGTGTTCTCACTAGAGGGATGATGCAAAGATTTAGAAAAGTTACAGAAAGATGTGGGGAAAATAAGTGTAAGTTCCAGGATCCTGTGCAGAGATCAAGGAAGGTCTAATTCCAAGAATTTCCACTTTATATTTTCATTTCTATGAGCTCTAATTGGTTCCATTTCAAATCTCAAAAGCCCCTTTGATTTCTTTAAATATATTAGGCAGACTTATTTTACACTCTGAAATATACTGTTCCAAACTGCAGTCTATGTGGAACTGATTCTGCGGTGTGTTTTTTCTATTAACTCTTGCTTATGGTGGCTTATTTTCTTATGGTTGTTTTGAGGGGGAAAGGGGATCTTTACTGTGAATTCATGGTCCTTAAACTTTATTTGTGGGAATTCTATAAGGATTTAAATTGTCTTCTTCTAGAATAGATTTCCCTTTCTTTCTATCAGGAGTCAGGAGTACTCTAAGTTCTCTAAGACCATGTTCAACTAAACATTCAACCTGGGGTTTCTCAGGCTCTGCAAGGAGTGTGAATTCAAACCCAAAACCTACCTTCATGCAGACTGGTAGTTAGAAATTCTCATGGGAGACTTTTTTTCCCATTTCACCCACAACCAAAGCAGAGATAGATACATAGATAGATAGACATACACATACTTACATAAATGCATACATAGGAACATACATACACACATATACATACATACATATATACATACACACATACATGAGAGCACAAGGTTTCTACCACTCCCTCTCCAGAGCAGGTTTTTCCTCATCCACTGAGGTTTTAATCATATGGTTGCCAACTCCTCAGCCTCAGGCTCTATCGCCTGAGCCCCCTACACACAGCCTGTTAAAACCCAGGCTTGGGGCCATTGGAGATCATTAGATACCTCAGGGACAAAAGCTGGCTCCAGTGGCTACTTACCCCTCCTGCTTCATACTGCCTTTTCATCTCTGTCCTCCAAGAGATTCCCTTATGTTTCTGCCAGCTCAGCCATGCTTTAAAAATTACTTTTCAAAAAACACATTTTATCCAGCATATTTAGGTTTTCCTTACTAAGGGAAGTTTCTCTAAACTCTAGTTGGCCCTAGAGCTAGAAGTAGAACCCACCTACTTACAGACCTGGCACAAGGGCTGGCTGAAAGGCCACTGTTTTCTCTTATTTCTAAGTATGAAACTTTATATGATTCATAATTCCAGGTAGTATTTTTCATTTTGTTTCAGCTTTTTCAACTTCCTTCCATGGCCATGTTCCACATGGCCCAACTGGTCCCACTCTGGCCCCAGTTCCACACAATGAGTGTGGTCTGGTCCCCAACCTGACATGAGTCACTCTGGCCTCGCCAGCAGAGGTGAGGAATGGACCCGCACTCAGTGCTCCTCCAAGAGTGGCCTGATGGCAATGCCAGGCCTCAACCTGATTGTTACTGGTCTGCTATGAGATAAAGAGCCACGCCAGCATTTAAATCAGCCACATCATTAAGCAAGCTTTTCTTGATGAAGTAAAGAGTGTATGGATTTACGTTTTGGTCACATTTCCTTACGCCACCGGTAACAAACAGTTCTCTGACCATCTATGCTGATATCACTGCTTTAGATAATCCCTGCTTTGGCCAGAGGGAGCCTGAGATGGTAACCAGAAGTAGATCTAGGGTCTGAAGGTCTAGTTAAAAAAAACTGGCTGTAGCTGGTTGAAGAGGTAATAAAAGGATTAAAGACTACATAGGAATATTAATAACTAACATTTCCATTGGGAAAGAATCATTCAAGAATTTAATATACAGGGCCTTCCCTGGTGGCGCAGTGGTTGAGAGTCTGCCTGCCGATGCAAGGGACACGGGTTCGTGCCCCGGTCCGGGAAGATCCCACATGCCGCGGAGCGGCTAGGCCCGTGAGCCATGGCCGCTGAGCCTGCGCGTCCAGAGCCTGTGCCCTGCAATGGGAGAGGCCACAGCAGTGAGAGGCCTGCGTACCGCAAAAAAAAAAAAAAAAAAATTTAATATACTAAAAGAATGATGCTAACAATGACCTCAGGTGTTGAAAAAGAAATTAAACAGTATTCCTACCCCATGTTAACATCCAAATAATAGGCTTAATTTCAACCTCTAAAATTGTCATCATTTTTATCTATGCATTCTAATTTTATGTTGATAAATGCTATAATGGTTAAATGTGTTTTATGTATATGCATTATAATTTTTTATAATACTTCTTTCACTTTATATAATTATATTAATTATATTCTTCAATGTGCTATTATTTGCTTATTTCTTGAAGCATGTCCATGCACTTGTTCCAGGTAATCACATCCATGGCACATGGCCTCAACCAATGAACTCTGAAAATCAATTCAAAGAGCAAAATTTGAGTTATGCTAAAATCTAACTAGCTTTATTATATATTTCTAGAGCCTCTGCTCAGCAATAAAGCTTTAAGGAAAAACAAGTAGTATTATGAAACAAAATTGCCATCAAAATTCTCATTCTGAAGATGACTTTCAAGATATGGCACATTATCATTCAGAAATAGCCCAATACTACACCCAACAACAATATCAGGTCCGCATTACCATAATACATGTGAAGAATCATAGTCCAGAAGACAATATCCTTAATACTCATAAAAACATTTTTATTGTGTAAGCAGAATACAAGGTATATTTATATCTCCTTTTGTTCCAAATTGGATTTAAAACTGAAATCTACTAACATATTTTATAAATGGATTAAAAATGATAGTGGAAACAAAATAAGTCAATGAAAAAACATCTAATTATCCTTAATATCTCATTTCCAAAGCACTATAGCTAGCTGTGTTTTCAATTTATCCTACACTATATTCAAATGTCACATGTAACCAATAACTTTTAAAAGGTTACTGGCTCATTTATTCATTCCACAATAACTCCTGAACACTAGCCACGTACCTGTAACTGCTACATGCTGTTTCTCAACCAGTAAATGATACTATTCAGTTGCAAGAAGTTTTGTCAAACTTCTGCATCAAATTATACATATATATACATACATGTGAAATTTTAATGTTCTACTTACTTGTTTCAAAATGTGTTTCTTTGCCTATGACTAAGAGAACAAATTTTGTAAGGTCTGTTTACCTATCAACGTGTAAATCTCACTTTCAAAATTTCACAACCAAATATTTTTCATCATTATTGCATACACCTGCCATCACCTACAGAAGAAAAAAAAGAGGTCTTTGTATACTCTATAAAAAAATACCAGTTTTAGGTGTCAATGTTATTTTATCCAGCTTCCTGAGAGCTGTTACAAATGAAAAAATAAGATTAAATAACTCCTACAGTTCTGAACAATGGCACCAAAGAAAGAGTACAATTACTTTTCCAACTCAGGCCTTAGTTCATGTATGAAAACTAAAGGATACTAGTTAGTCTTCCAGTTTAACCACAAACATGTCAGGTTTGTTTGGAGTTCTGTTGAATTTGTAAAAGATGTATAACAGTTAGTAACAGCTTAACAGTTTTAGAATAAAGCCGACATTTGTGAGTAGCCCCAAATCTTAGCTGAAAATTGGCTGAACTATACAGGTGTGACCTAGAGAGGTTGGATTTAATGAAACGTCCACAGGTTGAAGTGTCAAAAGAATTGGGGATTGGCCCAAGTCTATCAATAACTAATTGTGAGTCCCTGAAAAATCATTTAACTGTCCAAGACTTTGGTTTCTGATCCATGGAACTGGCTCACGTGACCTCTAAGGCCCCTTCAGCTCTCACATTCTATAATTCCAATTCCAATTCTGGCATGTTTAGCAATTGAAGGTAGACCCTCCATCCATTCACTGAGCAGAAGAAACCCTCCAGTCTTCTGATTGGGGTCCATGTATTCTTATACTAGGTTAAATGGCAAGAGCATGTCAAAATAAGAATCAGAACACAAGGATTTATCATCCTTTGTGAACCACATTCTTATCCACAATGCTCAGCAACAGGCTTCGAGTGCTAAACATTTTGATGCAATCATGACAATGCAGTTCACCAAACAAGGCCAAGCTCAGTGGTTTCCAGGAAACCGAAAAGGGAAAGAATGTAGAAAGAAATAGTAGAGACTTCAAATGATGAAAAAAATGAATTAAGTTCAAACAGAGAATCAAAAAGAGAGAAGAGAATCAATAAAGACCTAAAAAGTACGGTCAGTGCATTTAGAATGAATGGAACCGTGGAAAGCTTTTCCCACCAATACTAACAAAACATCTTTGAGAATATTTTATCATTAAAGGAGTCAATGAGATAGATCATATTGACGATTCTTTCTTGGAAAATGCAAAAACTAAAATTGAATTCTTTTGATTTGTGAAAGCTAGAATTATTATGCAACTTCATTAATGGCATTTTTACGTAATCCTAGAAGTTAAAGATGTTATTTGTTTTTTTAAAAATCCCCTTAGTTTTATTATCGCAATGGAATACTCAATACCTCAGAAAAATTAGACCAAACGTGAATTATTATTTCTTTACATTACCCAAAAAGTTCCATTACACTAAAGGATTAAAATGTGTATAAATAAAACAAGGAAATAATAGAATTGCCTCAATTATGACTCCCCTTTCTTTAGGAATAATGGAATTTTAATAAAAAGTAGAAAAATAAAGCTAAGCTATTAATACATATTCTACTTCCCTTCAGGTTGTTGTCAGTATATATACATAAATACATTACATACTTATAGTCGATACTTAGAATCTGTCTAGAATTTTTATTTTTATGTTTTGTATCACTCATTCCCAATTAAAAGTCCTTTCTTGACAAAATTCATATACTTGTCACTTTTATTATCCCATCATAGTATTAAATGGGTTAAGACGCTATAAATGCTTTGACATTCTATTTGAGAGCATTTAAGTTGTTTCTTGTTTGGTTTGGTTTGGTTTTGCTTGGGTGTTATTTCTTTGGAAATATTCCTAAAATATTCTTTGGAATTAAGCAGGTCAAAAATATAAAAAGCGTAAGGGCTGTTGCTATAACATTGACCCGTTGCTTCCCAGAGGGAAAGATAACCAATTTAAAGAGCTACCAGTAATGTTCACATATCACTGTCCACACCTCTCCTCCTAGCATATAATTATATCACATTTATCATTGTTTTTGCTGGTCTGGTAAATGTACAGAGTGCCTAAACGTTGCTTGAATATGAATTTTAATCACTGGTCTGGTGAAGCTGAACATTATTCCTTGTGACCCACTCTATTTTTCTAAATGCATAAACACCACTTATTGAGAGACAATAAGTAGCAATCTTTTGTATGCATCAATGCATTTCATGTTTTTAAACATTAATTCTGTTTACAAATGCAATACATGTAGATTACTGAAATTAAGAAGATAAAGAAAAGTATGAGAAATAATATAAATATCACCCATAATCCCAACACACTTTTCCCTTTAAATAGAGTATGTTATAAAAAGTGAATTTCCTTTTTCACCTCCCCATCCATCCTATCCCCACTAAAAGTAAGCACTCTTAAGCATTTGGTACATATTTTTATCCTTGGTACAGGAATTTTCTATGACTTTTTTTGTTTATAAAAATGGTATAATACTGATCATTGTCTTATGCAAAAGGCACTTTTTCCTTAATATGATATCACAGACATCTTTCCAAGTTACACAGATCTACCTCATTCTTTTGATGGCAGTATGGGATTCTATTATGGTATATATGTTATGAAACCAGGTCAAAGAAGGGCAAAGGGGTCCCAGCTGCTATCTGGGGTATACATTTCACATTTGTTCTTTTTTTAATTTTAGTTATGGCCTCATACGTACCACCAATTCCCTTGCCTCTTTGATCTTCCACTGCAATCACCCAACCTCTTCTCATCCCTGCCTCAACTCACAACCCATTTTCTCCATTTTTGGTGGACTGCTGAGGGCCGTCAGAGAAGACTCCAAGTCTTACTGGCTGGCACCATTTTATAGCAGGGGTTTCCAGCCTCAGCTGGGCAGTCTTCATTGTTTACCACGGTTTCTTTCTCACCCTCACAAGGTCTATTCCCGTCCTTTCCTACCCTGCTTCAAGGCCCTATCCCCACTCTACCTCTCATTCTGATCATATGGCTTGATCTCTAATTTACAGAGTAAATAGAGAACATTCAGGCATGACCTCTCTCACCTTCTCTTCATCTCTGAACCTGCCCTTCTAGGCCATCCTTCCTTTCTTTCATCCTGAGTCAGGAAAAGGGCATCTTGATTCTTCTCCAAGGCTTATCCCTCTGTCTTCAATTTCATCCTCTATACTATACCCTTCCCCTTCCTTATCATAGAAACAAGCTTATGTAAATGCCATATTAATAATGTTAATAACAACAATAACAATTTAAGTGCAATTTACATAGCACTTAAAATGTGTCAGACCCTGTTCAAAACACTTTATGTATGTTAACTAATTTAATCTTCATATCAGCCTGTGAGGTAGGTATTAATTACAACTCTCCCCATTTTTCAGATCTAGGAACTGAAGCACAGAGAGGTCAGGAGACCTGCCCAAGGTCACACAGAGAGTAAGTACAGAGTTGAGATTCAAACCCAAGCAGTTTGGCTCTTAACCACTATGTCCCACGTATAGAAGCTTACATAACGGAACTATAACCCAGGGAGGTAATAAAAAGCAGAGTGGGGTTAGAAGACTGAGTGGGCAGAGAAGCCTATAGAGCACCAAAACAAGGGAAAGTGACTCTCAGAGCTAGATGGGATTAGAGATACCAGAGGGTACTGTATGGCAAACGATGGAGAGGGTATTTGTGGGGTTTGTTGCCAACTCTATGAATACGGCTACTTCCATTTTCTCCTAATTCTATTATCTCAAATTATCTCCACACAAGTAGTTAGCCTGACAGATCATGGTCAAAGCCAATACTCCTAACCCCATGGGAACCAACTAGGTGAGAGGTGAACGGCTCAGCACAAATCCTCCCCCAACATGTGAAAAACAGCTCAAACCACAGCACCTTCACATGCTCACCATACACAAGCTGCCTACTTGTGCTGGAGAAACTGACCTACCATCCAGCCACTTTTTTTTTATTATTGGAGTATAGCTGATTTACAATGTTGTGTTAGTTTCAGGTGTACAACAAAATGATTTATATATATATATATATATATATATATATATATATATATATATATATTCTTTTTCATATTCTTTTCCATTATAGCTTATTACAAGATACTGAATATAGTTCCCTGCGCTATATAGTAGGTCCTTGTTGTTTATCTATTTTATATATAGTAGTGTGTATACGTTAATCCCAAACTTCCTAATTTATACCTCCCTCCCCCCTCCCTTTCCCCATAGTTTGTTTTCTCTGTCTGTGAGGCTAGTTCTGTTTTGTAAATAAGTTCCTTCATATCATTTTTTAGATTCCACATGTAAGTAATATCATATGATATTTGTCTTTCTCTGTCTGACTTACTTCAGACTACTTCTTAATTACTAATATTACAAATTAATATTAACTAATATTACTTCTGACTAATACTTATTTAGGATGATAATCTCTAGGTCCATCCATACTGCTCCAAATGGCATTATTTCATTCTTTTTCACAGCTGAGTAATATTCCATTGTATATATGTACTGCATCTTCTTTACCTATTCATCTGTTGATGGACATTTAAGCTGCTTCCATGTCTTGGCTACTGTAAATAGTGCGCTATGAACATTGGGGTGCGTGTATCTTTTCAAATTAGAGTTTTCATCTTTTCCAGACATGTGCCCAGGAATGGGACCTAATACTTAAAACCCTCCCTACAGCTACCTAGCAAGTGTCACTCCAGCCTAATTTGAAATCCTTACCCCTGAAAGATCACTCCCACTGAGATCATTCTAACTTTCTTCCTTAGTATTTAGCAGAAATCTGTTGCTTTGTGGCTTCCCAATCACCATGCTTTTTTCCCTATACTATAAAGAATAAAAATAATACTTCAAATGTTAGTCCTTCAGATCTCTTCGGGAAGTTTTCATGAGTGATTTTTCTACCAAACCATCCATCCCCTCCTTCCCCACAACACACACACACACACACACACACTCTTACACACACACTCTCACACATACACACGTGCATGTCCTTTCTTCACCAGGCTGAATAAACACACTCAGCCTCCTCAACAACCCTTCACATGAGCTGGTTTTCATACCTTCTTTATCCTTGTCCGTCTACTATCCAAGTACGATCAGCTTTGCTCACCTCTTCCTTCATGTGTAGCACAGCAGCTACATTATGGTTCTGACTCATTCTGAGTGAATCTAAAAGATTTGTTTCACATATGCTGCTTCTAGTAGCCATTACTCATTCTGCCTCTACTTATGCAGCTGGTGCTCAGGCCCCTGGCATGCCCACTGAATTTCATAGTATATTTTGAGCCTCACCTGCATTTCAGTGTGCCTACTTCCCCTAGCTCCTGAAAGCAAGATCCACTGATACCAATACCACCACCACCTCCAGATTAAATCAAATCCCACTTCTTCCACCAATCTTGACCAATGCAAATGTGCATCCACAGCCTCAGGCTACCATCGGAAACATAGGATTAAGTCACTTTTCCAGCCTTTACTCACTAATCAATCCTGGGATCCAGGTGGCTCCAGGAGCACCCCACAGGGCTCCTGCATTGCCCCTTAGCTCACTCTTTCCTCCTTCTATCCCTAAGAGTAGTTGTATTTAGATTTGATCTTTAATCACCAATTCAATGGCCACAGATTACTTCTTTCACCCAAATCATTGATCTGGAAACAATGCTCCATTGCAATAGGGAGAAGAAGACAAAATTAGCCATTTCTAGAAGCTATATCATTCAGAAAACATAGTCTTTGGTCTGTAGGCAACAGGCTAACTTTTCTATATATATAAAAGACAATGTCATATTCTCCTGAAAAGTGTTACTAAATTTCCAAAAGTAATTTTCAACAGAAGATTTAAACCAATTAATACTAAATATTTAGGAAGCACACAAACTGAGCCTTAGATACTATAAGTAACACCATCTCTCACCAAAAATAAGTACGCCAAGAATCACAAGCAAAAGGACAGAGGTCATCTAGCCTCAGTCCCTTGATTTCAAAGTTATAAAACTAAGTGTCTAAGAGACTGAGTGACTTATTCAAGGTAACAGAGCAGGCTACTGACATCATTGAAACAAAGACTGGGGTCTCCAGTTTTCCCATCCACAAAGTACCTAGAATTCTATGAGGTACAAAGGGCTTTACAGAGTTTGAAGCAGACACAGGATCGTCCCTCAAAAGTACACACACAGTACACAGTCTATTCCATAGGCCATTATGAAACAATAAGCAATTAAAACATAAAGACAATACAGATCATTACTCATGGGCCTGTATCTACCAGATACCAGGTTCTGAAAGTGCTGACACACAAAAATGTGGAATTATCATTTATACAAGGGATTCCAAACACTTTCCAATGAATATTACTGGTTATAACAAATTTACCACACTTTAACGAAAAGACAATATTAATCAGAAAAGAAAAGCCAGTAAGTACCAGAAAGGCAGTATAGCATGGCTGTTAAAAGCGAATCATTTAACCCCTATCTCTTCCTCTCACTAGCTGTACAACCCTGAGGAAGTTACTCAGCCTCTCTGTGTCTCCATCTCCTCACCCATAAAATGAGGATAGTAGTGTCTACCTCACAGAGTGGTTGTAAAAATCAGGTACGTCAATAAATCGTAAACTATTTGCAACAGTGCCTGGCACATAGTAGATACATAATAATTGTTCTCTACTTTTTTTTTTTTTTTGCTCTTCTGTATTTATATTATTCTTTTCCACTTAGACAACAACCAACTCTTGATATTTATCATATCTCTTTAAGTCTAGCCAACCATCATATGACACTGGAATAAAATGTAAGATTTTCTAAAGGACCCAGCTTTCGAGTCAAGAATTAAATAATTTATAGAGACATGGTAGAAAAGAATGGATACATGTCCAAGGCATAGGACAAATGACCAGAAATGAGGAGAAGTGAATTATGGAGAATGACCGGCTTTGCCTACCTGGGATTGGTAGGGCTGGGATGAAAAGTGCCAACAGTTTTCAAAACCAGTCAAACCACAAACATTGTATTTACCACATCAAGTTTTCAATGCCTCACCAACCACCCCACAACTACTGGCCAAGGGCAAAGAACCCCTATGCACTTCCTAACCATTCCTACTTCTTCCCCATATCATCACACTCAAGGAGAAAAAAAAAAAAAACGCTGAGAAAATAAGAATAGAGGTCTCCCTGCAATATAATTCCATCAAATTTCCCATGAAAAGTAAGCAAAAATGAATGATAAAGAGAAGCACAATGCATTTATTCCCTCTAGATCTGTTGCCTGACTCTCATTAGGTAGATCTAGATACCCTTTAGGCCCGAGTCAGTGCTGTTGTCCATGGCTGGCAAGTGGGAAGAGAAATTCGGCTGGACGTGACCATGAGGGGTGAAGAACCTCAGTCAGGAATGATGGGCACTCGTAGAAAGCTCTGAGGAGACCAGAATTTAATCAAAAGTACTTACCTGATGCTAACTCTCATGGGGCAGCATACAAAACGCAATAATGAGAGAAGAGAGTGACCAGGTTATAAGCAGCTGGACAGGAGGTGACAATGCTGAGAGAAGGGTGATACAAGTAGGGACAAGAAAGAAAAGATTTTCAAAGAGTCATAAGGAACAGTTTTAAGATATGCCCACAAATCAGAAGTACTGGTTAAAACGTCACGAGGCCTGAAGATCACGCAAGAGAACAGGATTTAGTAGGAGACAGAAAGTAGGGACTGCGATTATGATAAGACCAGCCCAAGGAGAGAGGATGTAGGTAGAATCACAAGGTCAGCCTCATCATGTTTAATTTTAGGTAAACACCAAAATTAAATATGTAGCCAAAATTTAGAAACATTCTCTGGGTAGCTGGAAAATCATAATATTATAGAGCATTTCTAATAGGTTCAGAATATCAACCAGCTCACAATTTAGTTGATTTGAGAGTTTTCTCTCATCAACAATAATACGTCTTTAAATGGCAAGCAATTAAAACATGAAATAGGCTCAAGATGGATTTAGAATGTATTAATATTGAGTAATAATATATTATGAATTATGAACCAAAAATGGGAGTATTTAAGCTTTAAGACCAACATATAAAGATGATTTTATAGAGAATAACTACCAAATTTCTCCACACAAAGAACATATATCTTTCAGACACAGAATATTAGGCATATGGATGATTATTCTGACTTCAGATCACCTTTCACAGGTTTATTATGTCATATAAATTAATTATAATACTACTTTAAGTTCTAAGAGTTCTACTTTTAGCCTTTATTCAAATCCTTACTGGCAAATACCCACGTTAGCTTTCTTGCCTGATGCAACACATAAAAACAGTCATAAATCAGTCAAAGAAAACTGGAACATTTTTAACACAATCACTGGTTACTTTAAATTAAAAAAAGATTTACCACATTTTCCTTCATCCTTCTTAGCTTTTCATCTATCTCTCTCAACCGATTCTGCTGATCCCGTTGCTCTTTGGTATTCTGAAGTACCTTTTCTCCTGGAGTTATTTCTGTATTTCTATCATCACCATTAAGGTCAGGTTCCTAAATAAAAAAAAAAAATTTCATGCACAGGCTGAAACTATACCATCACACATTGTTCCAGAGCAACTGAGCCCCGAATGCTGGCTGTGCTTCTCAAACAATATTTCTTCCCTTCAATATTTATAATTCACTAAACTCTTCCTACTTGAGGGAGAAAAGGTCCAACTATACTAAACAACTAAGGAAATAAACTCAATCACCTGGAAAGCAGGAAGTTAGAGTGAAAAGAGCAGCGGCTGGGTAGCAGGGACCTCGGCTCTGATCCCTGCTCTGTACTTATCAGCTTGGAATCTTGGGCAAATCAGTTTTTCTGGACTTCAAGTTCATCATACATAAATAAAATAAAATAAAATAAAAACATGCCCATCTATGTTATGAGAGGCAGCTATGTAACAGTGAAAAGAGAACTGAGCTTGGTAAAGTCAGGAGTTTTGAACCCTGTCTCTACCTGGTTCCTGACTGAGATGGCCTTAGGGGAATCAATGAACCTCTCTGAACTTCAGTTTCATCAGCAAAATGATAATAATAATATCTAGCCCAAAAGTCATCACAGTACATCGCAGGCATGCAGCAAATCTTTTTTTTTTTTTTTTTCTTTTTTTGCGGTACACAGGTCTCTCACTGTTGTGGCCTCTCCCGTTGCGGAGCACAGGCTCCGGACGCACAGGCTCAGCGGCCATGGCTCATGCGCCCAGCCGCTCCGCGGCATGTGAGATCTTCCCAGACCAGGGCACGAACCCCTGTCCCCTGCATCGGCAGGCGGACTCTCAACCACTGCGCCACCAGGGAAGCCCTGCAGCAAATCTTAGTACCTAACAAATATGAGGGACTTCCCTGGTGGCGCAGTGGTTGAGAGTCCGCCTGCCGATGCAGGGGACACAGGTTCGAGCCCTGGCCCTGGAAGGTCCCACATGCCGTGGAGCAACTAAGCCCGCGTGCCACAACTACTGAGCCTGCGCTCTAGAGCCTGCAAGCCGCAACTACTGAGCCCACGTGCCACAACTACTGAAGCCCGCACGCCTAGAGCTCATGCTCCACAACAAGAGAAGCCACCGCAATGAGAAGCCCGCGCACCACAACGAAGAGTAGCCCCCATTCGCTGGAACTAGAGAAAGCCTGCGTGCAGCAATGGAGACCCAACGCAGCCAAATTAATTAACTAATTTTTTAAAAATGAGCTGAATATGTCCTTGGAAAAGAATAAGCACTATATAAGGAAAGCATCTCATTATTATCAGCAATATTTGAATTGACAGAACCATATCCTCCCAAAGTTAGTATTGTTTCTAGGTGATTTAAATGGGTATTTCTTGACAGTAAGCTGGCCCTCTAACTATAACTAAACTTCCTACATTTCCTCCACAGATTTCCTACTCTGTTGCTATGAGGTAACTGGTATAAATGACATTTTTAAAGTTGCTTAAGCAGAATCCTCCCACATTCTCATTCCTTACATAGAGTTGATCAAGAATAGGCACCGTTTCACTTTTAATACATCTTTAATCAAGGCCCTTCTCTCTTTCTCACTGCTTCTTCACTTCAACTAGTAGTTTTCAAACTCCAGTGGGCTTCAGTCTCACATACAGAGTCTGTGAAAATATTCAAAGGCCCAGCCTCCACCCTGGAGACTCTGACTCAATAGGTAAGGAGTGAGGACTGACCACCTGAAGCACAACTGCTCGAAAATTTGACAACTATCAACTTAAAGTTCATATGTTGGAATTTAAGTTCTCACCCCTTCCCAGCCCTTCAGGCTCATCTCCCATTACCTAGGTCTCTGACCCAAAGCTTCGGCAATATTCACCACTGCTAGTTCTCCACCCTCTATGCCTCCTCCTTCCAACTCCTCATAGAGACTCCTACTCTTTTTGAGCTCAGCACAAACACGTTTTCACTATAAAATATTCCCTGACATACCCAGGAAGGGCAATTATTCTGCAGTCATGCCACAAGTTCTCTCACTGCACTTACCACACTGTCACGGCCCAGACATGGACCCAGACTGGTCCCACTCTGTATCCCAACACCAACTACAATCCTGAAGCTGGATAAGCGCTGGCCAACAGACTGTAATTTTGGTTCTCAGCAATCACACCAATGAAATTCATTTTGTATAAAATTCTACTGAGGAGACCATTAAAAGAGTATCTCAATTTCAAGAAGTGACTCTTTTACATCTTATTTTCCCCAAAAGGGGACTCACTTCTGTAGCCCTCAATCTCTAGAAGCAACCAGAGGGTGAATTATGATCAGCAATATCTTGAAGAAGGAAACCTAATGTTAGGGAGGAGTTTGGAATAGATGGTATCAAGGTCTCCTTGCAGCTCTAAGCATCCAGTATTTTATGGCCCACTTTGAAGTAGGATACACACTGTCTCAGTCTGTTTGAGCTGCTATTACAGAATACCACAGACTGGGTGGCTTATAAACAACAGACATGTATTTCTGACAGTTCTGAAGGCTTGGAAGTCCAAGATCAAGGCTCAGGCTGATTCTGTATCTAGTGAAGGCCTGCTTCCTAAATGGCCATCTTCTGGCTCTGTCCTCACATAATAAAAAGGACAAAGAAGCTCTCTGGGTCTCTTTTATAAGGGCACTTAACACATTTATGAGGGATCCATCCCCATGACCAAATTACTCCCAAAGGCCTCCCCTCCAAACACAATCACACTGGGGATTAAATTCCAACATATGGATTTGGTAAGCACACATTCTGTCTATGGAATATAGTGACCTGAAAAACACTCAAATTGTATTTCATTTTTAAATAGAAATCTTTTTTTTTTAAAAGGACATTTTAAATAATCTGCAACTATGGTCTTTGAAATCATTGGCTAGGCACAAAAAAGAAAAACAGAAAGAAAAAATGTGTAAACCAGACTTCATCAATATTTTTTAATTTTACTTATCCAAAGCCACCACTAAGAAAATAGAAAAGCCACAGACAGAGAGAAGAATATAGCACACAAATCTGACACAGGACTCGTAACCAGTATATACAAGGAACTCACACAGTTCACTAAGTTCACATAGTTCACTTAGTTCACTAAGAATCAATAATATTTAAAAATCCAGTTCTAAAATGACTTGAACAGATATTTTATAAAAGAAGATAATATAAGTGATAAATAAGCACATGAAAAAGTCCTCAACATCATTAAGTCATCAGGGAAATGCAAATTAAAATCCCAATGAGGTATCACTAGCCACTAGAATGACCCACATGAAAATGTTTGTTAAAACTAAACGTTGGAGAAGTACAGAAAAAGCAAACTCTCACACGTTGTTGGTGTCAGTATACAATGGCACAACCACTTTGGAAAACTGTTTGACAGTTTCTCAAAAAGTTAAATGTTTGTTCATGTAGCTCAGTATCAAAAAAAACAAACAACCCAATCCAAAAATGGGCAGAAGACCTAAACAGACATTTCTCCAAAGAAGATATACAGATGGCCAACAAACACATGAAAGGATGCTCAACATCACTAATCATTAGAGAAATGCAAATCAAAACCACAATGAGGTATCACCTCACACCAGTCAGAATGGCCATTGTCAAAAAATCTACAGACAATAAATGCTGGAGAGGGTGTGGAGAAAAGGGAACCCTCTTGCACTATTGGTGGGAATGTAACTTGATACAGCCACTATAGAGAACAGTATGGAAGTTCTTTAAAAATCTAAAACTAGAACTACCATACGACCCAGTGATCCCACTACTGGGCATATACCCAGAGAAAACCATAACTCAAAAAGAGTCATGTACCACAATGTCCATTGCAGCTCTATTTACAATAGCCAGGACATGGAAGCAACCTAAGTGTCCACTGACAGATGAATGGATAAAGAAGATGTGGCACATACATGCAATGGAATATTACTCAGCCATAAAAAAGAAACGAAATTGAGTTATTTGTAGTGAGGTGGATGGACCTAGAGTCTGTCATACAGAGTGAAGTAAGTCAGAAAGAGAAAAACAAATACCATATGCTAACACATACATATGGAATCTAAAAAAAAAAAAATGGTTCTGAAGAACCTAGGGGCAGGACAGGAATAAAGACGCAGACATAGAGAATGTACTTGAGGACACGGGGAGTGGGAAGGGTAAGCTGGGACGAAGTAAGGGAGTGGCATGGCCATATATACACTACCAAATGTAAAATAGATAGCTAGTGGGAAGTAGCCGCATAGCACAGGGAGATCAGCTCTGTGCTTTGTGACCACCTAGCGGGTGGGCTAAGGAGGGTGGGAAGAGACGCAAGAGGGAGGGGATATGGGGATATATGTATACAGAGAGCTGATTCACTTTGTTATACAGCAGAAACTAACATAACATGGTAAAGCAATTATACTCCAATAAAGATGCTAAAAAAAAAACAAAAAACACCAGCCAAAGCCTTCATGTTCCTGGGTGTCAATGTTTCCTATTTATTTCATTTTCTTAGTCTTAATAAAAAGAAATAAAAATGAAAAAAAAAAAGTTAAACGCTTGTCTATCCTATGACTCAGAAGTTCCACTCCTGTGAATCTATCCAAGAGAAATGAAAATGTATGACTCAAACTTTGTATACGAATGTTCAGAACAGCTTCATGCACAGAGCCAAATGCCCACCGAGACAAGAATGAGAAACTGTCATGAACATCTGATGTAAGCTGGGACAATTACTCTTTCTCCTTGACCTCTGTCTTGTGGTTAGGTTTAGTCAATGAGAGGGGAGGAGTGTTAGGAGATTGGAGTGCAGGAAGAAGAAGAGTTTGGGGTATCTTCCCCTTCCCCTCACTGCTTTGGCATTACGGTTTGGGCAGCAATGTATCCCTGAGGTGCCCATTAAGGGGAGTTTTCTTAGATTCAACTGAATATTCATTTTCAGAGGCAAACAGAGGCCACACTTGGAGCCAGTCTACTCAGAAGAATGTAAGACAGGAAACACAGCAGAGCAGTGTCAGGTATCCCTCTTCAATAGGAGTTTTTGCTGCAGTCCATGTCATAACTGTATAGGTACAAGGGGCCAAGGAAGCTACCCTGGAAGATTATTCTACCACAGCTCTAGCTCTCCCTAAGCTCCAAAACACTTTTTCTTCTCCCTACCCACTGTTGCTAGTCCTAAGTGTCCTAACATCTCTTACTGGCTCCTTTAAATCTATAAATAGTTCCTTCACCTCATTATCTTCAAAATCCAAGTTGGGTGTTTTTTCTGTTCCTTGCCCAGAACTCTAACTGGTATACTGTGTATGTATGCGTGTATGTGTATGCACCTGTAGAGAAATAGACCGGAAGGAAATTTAACCTGATGGTAAAAACCTTGATGATTTTATCTTATTTTTCTTAGATGTTTTTGTATTTCCTGAATTTCTAGAGTAAACATGTAATGATTTCATAAGCATAAAAAGTCATTCCTTATTTTTAAGAAAACAAAAAATTATTCTACCAAGGCTATTTTCATTTTGCTCTGACAATGTGACTCTCTGTACCCAAAAGATACTGGCCTAAAGGTGAGATTTTAGCCCCAGTTCTGCTGGTGTAAGCAGTTGAGTACTTTTGAGCAAGTCACTTTTTCTTTCTGGGTCTCAATTTCTTCTAAGAAAGTTTCTTTCAACTCTGAAAGCTTATGAGTCTGCAATTCTCCACAATTAAATCCAAGGATATATAACGTCTTTCCTCAGTCTCAGTCTCTGATAGCATAACCATATAGTACAAATATTTGAAGGACAGCATGTGATGAAAACAGAGGCCAAGAGGGAGCAAGAAAAGGCAATCACTGGTTCTGGCAAAGGTTGCTCATTGGTACATTCAAGAAGCTCCGTGGGGCCAGGAGAGGTTCTATTGTCACATCAAAGTGCCAATCAGTACCATCTGTTTTCCTGATCAGCAGAAGAAGCTTGATTTCCTCTGGTAGAAAGTTTGAGCAGATTCTCTGACCATCCATATTGTTTATATATTTCTGAGTCATACAGAAATGCTTTTATTCAGTTAAAGTAAAATTCAGTTCCGTAAAAGCTCTCCATGATATGCACAGAATATCTAAGGAGCGACAAGAAGAGAAAAGACCCTGAGGTCAAGAGGTATTTGTTGATTTGACTAATTGATTGCCAAGGGATTCTAAGTTCATCCTTAAAAAAATATTGGTGGTGTTGACTGAGCCAACAGGTGTCTTTGAAGCTAAGTAAACTCATTTCTAAAAGCCAAATACAGAGGAAATTACTCATGCCTCCATAAGTTATCTGATATGAAAATAAGGCATGAGTTAAGGGCCAGAAAAACACAAACCTGCCTAAATGAAGCCAGCGTGCCCTGTGTTTTCAAGCTAATGGTATACTTTTCCATAGGCTACTGCTATTTCCTGGTATCAGATGGATCATTTGCCTGGCAGTACTAAAAGTAAAGAAAAAAATCTTTCAGCCAGATTGTTTTTATCATTTTGAAATACTTCCATGAAATGAAAGAAACCTTGACTACACAGGAGGTTTAACACAGAAAAACCAAGAAATATAAACAAAAACTGCAAAGTAATCTGTAAAACATAGGTGGCAAGAAGAATTCCCCAGATTTAGTTGGGAACGTTTGCCAGGTTAGCATCAGAGGCAAGGACGTCTGAAGTAACTTCCTGTCTATTCCTCAATTCAGAAATCCATGCTTTTGTGGCCTACTTCTATAGTTTTTTGAAATGAACAGATGGTCAATAAGATTCTGTGCTTGTGACTAGCATACATAAAAGATTCCTCAGTTCCTGCCCTTGACCAGCATAGTAAGTAATGTGAGGTCAAGTGAACAGCATGGCTGTTACTGGAACTCTACAAATCCCTGAACTCAGTAGTAAAACATCTTTCAAGATTACATGTCTAACCATGTTTTATATTTCCTCAAGTTTAGCTAACGTTGAAACAAGAGACCAAAACACAGTTAATTGTTGGTCGGTATTCTCTTGGCAAGAAAAGAGATAAATACACCTACAATTTTCCTCAAATGTTTGTTAATTTTTGTTGGTCTTACCAAATCGTATATAACTAAATCAATATTTTAAGAACAAGAAAATACATCAAGTGAGAAGGACTTTTATAGTCAATTAAACTAGTTGACTTAACAAAGAAATGCCTCATGACAATAAGAGCCATTTCTGAAGACTCTCTCCCAACCAGGAAAACAACATCTAATGATGAACTGGAATTCTAGATTTAGTAAGACTGATTGCATGAGATGAATAAATTACACTTCTTCATAAGAGCCAAACTGAATAGAATTTATTATTGAATCCAGTTGCTAAGGATTTACGAAACTTAGTGCTTACATAACTCCTATATCTTGGATATTTCTGGCGAAAGCTGGAATCTAACACAGCTGCAAATAAGAAATACGGTAACTAAATTATAGAACATCACTCAATTTTATGGTGGGATTTACAATACGTGGAAAGAACTACCTGATTTGTTGGAGGGTTAGGGGATGGATACAGAAAGGTATACACAGTTAAACCACAGATCCTAAGAAAAAAATTGCTTCAATTAGTTCTCTTTCGCTAAGATGAAATGAAAATAAAAAGCAGATGTAAAACTGCAACCACATGACATTACTCACATTACAGCAATAGCAGTAACATGCCATTCTTTCTTCTGAATGTGACCACATGCTTTGTTTTACGCTAAAGAAATCAGATATATAGAAGCCAAATGCTGCTTTTAAAACATCGCTATGAAGTTAAGAGCGAGGGCACCTCATGAGAACATTGTAATCAGCAAGCTCCTAAGGAAAAGATTTCTTACCTGCCGCTTTCACAACCAATACTTCCTTAATCTGAGTCACCTCTCTGGAGTCCCTCAAATTATTCTGACTCAGGTACGTTTATCATCCCAGGCTTACCGTGCCTACTAGTTTATCATCTTAGAGTTGCCATAGTCAGGTAAGTCAGAAAGCCTGAATGTTTCGACTTGTTTGGGAAACTATTTTCTTGACCAAAATTTTAAAACTTCCAAAGGAATTTTTAAAATATCACTCCTTCATTATATAGTCTTTCCTTTCTCTGTGCTTCCCCAGCATATGTTTTCTGTACTTCTCATAAAATCAGTTCCCATATTGTGGTACTTCGGGTTTCCTTGTATGGTCGGTCACGGCACAACCTGGTCTATGTTTACATCCTATCCTCCAGGATCCTATGAGCTGCTTTCAGGTCAGAGGTGAAGCCACATATTAATCTGGATACTCAACATCAACCACCACACCATCTCTTGTGAAATAAGCAGGAATTCAAAGATATTTTGATGACCTGTGCAGGGGCTGGGCAAGTTACATAAATGCATGAAGTAGGCCCATGTATTGCAGGCAATGCAGTATGGCATGAAGGATGGCATAGCAAGCTGGAGAATTTGTGCTCCATTGAAAGCAGCAGTTGCTACTTAGCTCAGTCCTGTAGTTTGCCAAGCAAGGCTTCAAGCCTAATTTGCCAGATGTTCTAACTTTTCAAGAGAAACTAGAAATTTGGATTTTTATATAAGTTCACCCAATTTTTAAATGTTTGCTAAAAAAAAAATTGTAAACCCTAAGTGGTCTAAAGGAACCCTACCTGTGAACCCAATTTGCCCTGCAGACCACCAGTTTTCAACCTCATGCTGTGTGATGGCAGCCTTCTCAGGGCCTTTGAGCCCCTCTGCCTCACTCACTGGTTTCTCTTCCTCCTCCTATCTCGCACTTGTAGAAATGAACTTTCTTGATATTCCTTCTGGATGTGCTTTCTCTCTCTCTGAACCAGCACAGCACTGTGCTCATAGCCTTCTACTGTTCTTACCTATAACGTCTTGTACTACAGTTGTCTATGTGCATTCTGTGTCTCTCATAATGAAATAAGTTCCTTAAGTCACTTATTATAATAACGTCTTGGGTTGAGTTTTGAGTCAGATACCATGCTAAGTACTCTATACATATTAACTCATCTACACTTTAAAAGAACACTAAAAAAAAAAAAAACTAAAAAAAAAAAAAAGAACACTGAAGAATAATATTATCATTACTGTTTTACAGATGCGGCAACTGGGGTTTAGAGTGCTTCTAATTAATGCCCAAGTCCTCAGAGCCAATAAGTCGAAGGGTCAGAACCTGAAGTGAGGTTGTCTGACTCCACAGTTCTATATGTGCCTGACTCGTCGTTATTTACTTTTTAAACATCTTTATTGGAGAATAATTGTTTTACAATGGTGTGTTAGTTTCTGCTTTATAACAGAAACTATACGCATACGTATATCCCCATATATGTATCAGCTATACGTATACGTATATCCTCATACTCCTCGCTCTTGCGGCTCCCTCCGACCTTCCCTATCCCACCCCTCTAGGTGGTCACAAAGCACCAAGCTGATCTCCCTGTGCTATGCGGCTGCTTCCCACTACCTATCTAATTTACATTTGGTACTGTATATATGGCCATGTCACTCTCTCACTTTGTCCCAGCTTACCCTTCCCACTCCCCGTGTCCTTTATTCCTGTCCTGCCCCTAGGTTCTTCAGAACCTTCTTTCTCTTTTCGTAGATTCCATACATATGTGTTAGCATACGGTATTTGTTTCTCTCTTTCTGACTTACCTCACTCTGTATGACAGTCTCTAGGTCCATCCACCTCACTACAAATAACTCAATTTTGTTTCTTTTTATGGCTCAGTAATATTCCATTGCATATATGTGCCACATCTTCTTTATCCATTCATCTGTTGATGGACACTTAGGTTGCTACCATGTCCTGGCTATTGTAAATAGAGCTGCAATGAACATTGTGGTACATGACTCTGTTTGAATTATGGTTTTCTCCAGGTATATGCCCTGTAGTGGGATTGCTGGGTCGTATGGTAGTTCTAGTTTTAGTTTTCTAAGGAACCTCCATACTGTTCTCCATAGTGGCTGTATCAATTTATATTACCACCAACAGTGCAAGAGGGTTCCATTTTCTCCACACCCTCTCCAGCATTTATTGTTTGTAGATTTTTAGATGATGATCATTCTCACTGGTGTGAGGTGATACCTCATTGTAGTTTTGATTTGCATTTCTCTAATGATTAGTGATGTTGAGCATCCTTTCATGTGTTTGTTAGCTATCTGTATATCTTCTTTGGAGAAATGTCTATTTAGGTCTTCTGCCCGTTTTTGGATTGGGTTGTTTGTTTCTTTGATATTGAGCTGCATGAGCTGCTTGTAAATTTTGGAGATTAATCCTTTGTCAGTTGCTTCATTTGCAAATATTTTCTCCCATTCTGAGGGTTGTCTTATTGCCCTGTTTATGGTTTCCTTTGCTGTGCAAAAGATTTTAAGTTTCATTAGGTTTCATTTGTTTATTTTTGTTTTTATTTCCATTTCTCTAGGAGATGGGTCAAAAAGGATCTTCCTGTGATTTATGTCATAGAGTGGTCTGCCTATGTTTTCCTCTAAGAGTTTGATAGTGTCTAGTCTTACATTTAGGTCCTTCAACCATTTCGAGGTTATTTTTGTGTATGCGGTTAGGGAGTGTTCTAATTTCATTCTTTTACATGTAGCTGTCCAGTTTTCCCAGCACCACTTATTGAAGAGGCTGTCTTTTCTCCATTGTATATTCTTGCCTCCTCTATCAAAGATAAGGTGACCATATGTGCGTGGATTTATCTCTGGGCTTTCTATCCTGTTCCATTGATCTATATTTCTGTTTTTGTGCCAGTACCATAATGTCTTGATTACTGTAGCTTTGTAGTATAGTCTGAAGTCCGGGAGCTTGATTCCTCCAGCTCCGTTTTTCTTTCTCAAGATTGCTTTGGCTAATCGGGATCTTTTGTGTTTCCATACAACTTGTGAAAATTTTTGTTCTAGTTCTGTGAAAAATGCCATTGGGAGTTTGATAGGGATTGCATTGAATCTATAGATTGCTTTGGGTAGTCATTTTCACAATGTTGATTCTTCCAATCCAAGAGCATTGTATATCTCTCCATCTGTTTGTATCATCTTTAATTTCTTTCATCAGTGTCTTATAGTTTTCTGCATACAGGTCTTTTGTCTTCTTAGGTAGGTTTATTCCTTGGCATTTTATTCTTTTCGTTGAAGTGATAAATGGGAGTGTTTCCTTAATCTCTCTTTCAAATTTTTCATCATTAGTGTATAGGAATGCAAGAGATTTCTGTGCATTAATTTTGTATCCTGCTACTTTACCAAATTCATTGATTAGCTCTAGTAGCTTTCTGGTAGCATCTTTACGATTCTCTATGTATATCATGTCATCTGCAGATAGTGACAGTTTTACTTCCTCTTTTCCAATTTGGATTGCTTTTATTTCTTTTCCTTCTCTGATTGCTGTGGCTAAAACTTCCAAAGCTATGTTGAATAACAGTGGCAAGAGTGGGCAACATTGTCTTGTTCCTGATCTCAGAGGAAATGGTTTCAGTTTTTCACCATTGAGAATGATGCTGGCTGTGGGTTTGCCATATATGGCCTATATTATGTTGAGGTAGGTTCCCTCTATGCCTACTTTCTGGGGAGTTTTTATCATAAATTGGTGTTGAATTTTGTCGAAAGCCTTTTCTGTATCTATTGAGATGATCATATGGTTTTTCTCCTTCAATTTGTTAATATGGTGTATCACACTGATTGATTTGCATATATTTAAGAATCCTTGCATTCCTGGGATAAATCCCACTTGATCATGGTGTATGATCCTTTTAATGTGCTCTTGGATTCTGTTTGCTAATATTTTGTTGAGGATTTTTGCATCTATGTTCATCAGTGATATTGGCCTGTAGTTTTCTTTCTTTGTGACATCTTTGTCTGGTTTTGGTATCAGGGTGATGGTGGACTCATAGAATGAGTTTGGGAGTGTTCCTCCCTCTGCTACATTTTGAAAGAGTTTGAGAAAGATAGGTGTTAGCTCTTCTCTAAATGTTTGATAGAATTTGCCTGTGAAGCCACTGACTCGTTTTTAAATGACCTACAATTCCCTGCATGCAATGAGCACTTGATTAATATTTGTGGAATTGATTGCTGAAGAACAGAAATTTATATTTCATTTAAAAGACATTCTTTCTAAGGGAGCATGGAGAAAAGCTACTGGTGAGTTAATGGTTTGCAGAAAGGTTAAAAATAAAAATAACATGACTATGCATTATGAATATTTGTGGTTCAGCAGTAGACTGGAGGCCATTTGTCAACTGAATAGATATGCAGGGTTTATCCAAGATACTTTCGGTGTATTATTCAAAAAGAATTCCAATCCAAAAATAATATCGGGGGATAGCTTCAAGATAGCGGAGGAGTAAGACATGGAGATCACCTTCCTCCCAAAAAATACACCAAAAATACATCTACATGTGGAACAGCTCCTACAGAACACCTACTGAATCCTGGCAGAAGACCTCAGACTTGCCAAAAGACAAGAAACTCCCCAGGTACCTGGGTAGGGCACAAGAAAAAAGAAAAAACAGAGACAAAAGGATAGGGACGGGACCTGCACCTCCGGGAAGGAGCTGTTAAGGAGGAAAAGTTTTCACACACTAGGAAGCTCCTTCACTGGCAGAGACGGGGGGGTGGCAGGGGGGGAAGCCTCGGAGCCATGGAAGAGAGCGCAGCAACAGGGGTGCAGAGGGTGAAGTGGAGAGATTCCCACACAAAGGATCACTGCTGACCAGCACTCACCAGCCTGAGAGGCTTGTCTGCTCACCTGCTGGGGAGGATGGGGGCTGGGAGCTGAGGGTTGGGCTTCGGAGGTCAGACCCCAGGGAGAGGACTGGGGTTGGCTGCATGAACACAGCCTGAAGGGGGCTAGTGCACAACAGCTAGCCGAGAGGGAGTCCAGGAAAATGTCTGGAACTGCCTAAGAGGCAAGAGAACATTGTTTCAGGGTGCACTAGGAGAGGGGATTCAGAGCACCGCCTAAACAAGCTCAAGAGAGCAGCATGAGCCATGGCTATCAGCGAGGACACCAGAGATGGGCATGAGATGCTAAGGCTGCTGCTGCAGCCACCAAGAAACCTGTGTGCAAGCACAGGTCACTATGCACACCTCCCCCTCCGGGGAGCCTGTGCAGCCTGCCACTGCCAGAGTCCCGTGATCCAGGGACAACTTCCCCAGGAAAACACATGGTACGCCTCAGGCTGTTGCACTGTCACGCTGGCCTCTGCTGCCACAGGCTCACCCCGCATTTGATACCCCTCCCTTCCCCACTCCCCCACCCCCTGCCCCACCTGAGTGAGTCACAGCCCCCTAATCAGCTGCTACTTTAACCCTGTCCTGTCTGGGCAGGGTACAGATGCCCTCAGGCGACATACAGGCCCCTCAGGCGGGGCCAAATCCAAAGCTGAATCCCAGGAGCTGGGCGAACAAAGAAGAGAAAGGGAAATCTCTCCCAGCAGCCTCGGGAGCAGCAGATTAAATCTCCACAATCAAATTGATGTAGCCTGCTTCTGTGGAATACCTGAAGAGACAACAAATCATCCCAAAACTGAGGCGGTGGACTTTCGGAGCAACTGTAGACTTGGGGTTGGCTTTTTGCATCTAATTTGTTTCTGCTTTTATGTTTATCTTAGTTTAGTATTTACAGCTTACTATCACTGGTACATTAGTTTATTGATTCGGCTGCTCTCTTCCTTTTTTTTTTAATATATATATACTTTTCCTTTTTCTCCTTTTGTGAGTGTGTATCTGTATGCTTCTTTGTGTGATTTTGTCTGTATACCTTTGCCTTTACCATTTGTCATAGGGTTCTGTCTGTCCGTTTTGTTTGTTTGTTTGTTTGTTTGTTTTACTATAGTTTTTAGCACTTGTAATCATTGGTGGATTTGTTTATTGGTTTGGTTGCTGTCTCTTCCTTTTTTTTTAAATTACTTTCTTATTTTTAATAATTTTTATTTTTTTATTTTAATAACTTCATTTTATTTTTTTTTCCTTCCTCCCTCCCTCCCTCCCCCCCTCCCTCCCCCCCTCCCTCCCTCTCTTTCTTTCTTTCTTTCTTTCTTTCTTTTTCTCCCTTTTCTTCTGAGCCGTGTGGAGGACAGTCTCTTGGTGCTCCAGCCAGGTGTCAGGCCTGAGCCTCTGAGGTGGAGGAGCCAATTACAGGACACTGGTCCACCAGAGACCTCCTAAATCCACATAATATCAAAAAGTGAAAGCTTTCTCAGAGATCTCAATCTCAACGATAAGACCCAGCTCCACTCAACGACCAGCAAGCTACAGTGCTGGAGGCCCTACGTCAAACAACAAGCAAGACAGGAACACAACCCCACCCATTAGCAGAGAGCCTGCCTAAAATCATACTAAGTTCACAGACACCTCAAAACACACCAACAGACACGTTCCTGCCCACCAGAAAAACAAGATCCAGCCTCATCCACCAGAACACAGGCACGAGTATCCTCCACCAGGAAGCCTACACAACCCACTGAACCAACCTTACACTGGGCGCAGACACCAAAAACAACAGGAACTACGAACCTGCAACCTGCGAAAAGGAGACCCCAAACACAGTAAGTTAAGCAAAATGAGAAGACAGAGAAATACACAGCAGATGACGGAGAAGGGTAAAAACCCACCAGACCAAACAAATGAAGAGGAAATAGGCAGTCTACCTGAAAAAGAATTCAGAGTAATGATAGTAAACATGATCCAAAATCTTGGAAATAGAATGGAAAAAATACAAGAAATGTTTACCAAGGATCTCGAAGAACTAAAAAGCAAACAAACAATGATGAACAACACAATAAATGAAATTAAAAATTCTCTAGAAGGGATCAATAGCAGAATAACTGAGGCAGAAGAACGGATAAGTGACCTGGAAGATAAAATAGTGGAAATAACTACCACAGAGCAGAATAAAGAAAAAAGAATGAAAAGAATTGAGGACAGTGTTCTAGACCTCTGGGACAACATTAAACGCACCGATATTCGAATTATAGGGGTGCCAGAAGAAGAAGAGAAAAAGAAAGGGACTGAGAAAATATGTGAAGAGATTACAGTTGAAAACTTCCCTACTATGGGAAAGGAAAGAGTCAATCAAGTCCAGGAAGCACAGACCATCCCATTCAGGATAAATCCAAGGAGAAACACGCCAAGACACATATTAATCAAACGATCAAAAATTAAATACAAAGAAAAAATATTAAAAGCAGCAAGGGAAAAACAACACGTAACACACAATGGAATTCCCATAAGGTTAACAGCTGATCTTGCAGCAGAAACTCTACAACCAGAAGGGAATGGCAGGACATATTTAAAGTGATGAAAGAGAAAAACCTACAGCCAAGATTACTCTATCCAGCAAAGATCTCATTCAGATTTGACAGAGAAATTAAAACCTTTACAGACAAGCAAAAGCTAAGAGAATTCAGCAGCACCAAACCAGCTTTACAACAAATGCTAAAGGAACTTCTCTAGGCAGGAAACACAAGAGAAGGAAAAGACCTACAATAATAAACCCAAAACAATTAAGAAAATGGTAATAGGAACATACATATCAATAATTACCTTAAATGTAAATGGATTAAATGCTCCAACCAATAGACATAGACAGGCTGAATGGATACAAAAACAAGACCCATATATATGCTCTTTACAAGAGACCTACTTCAGACCTAGGGACACATACAGACTGAAAGTGAGGGGATGGAAAAAGATATTCCATGCAAATGGAAATCAAAACAAAGCTGGAGTATCAATTCTCATATCAGACAAAACAGGTGTTAAAACAAAGACCATTACAAGAGACAAAGAAGGACACTACATAATGATCAAGGGATCAATCCAAGAAAAAGATATAACAATTGTAAATATTTATGCACCCAACATAGGAGCACCTCAATACATAAGGCAAATACTAACAGCCATAAAAGGGGAAATCGACAGTAACACAATCATGGTAGGGGATTTTAACACCCCACTTTCACCAATGGACAGATAATCCAAAATGAAAATAAAAAAGGAAACGCAAGCTTTAAATGATACACTAAACAAGATTGACTTAATTGATATTTATAGGACATTCCATCCAAAAACAACAGAATACACTTTCTTCTCAAGTGCTCATGGAACATTCTCCAGGATAGATCATATATTAGGTCACAAGTCAGCCTTGGTAAATTTAAGAAAATTGAAATCATATCAAGTACCTTTTCCAACCGCAACGCTATGAGACTAGATATCAATTACAGGAAAAAATCTGTAACAAATACAAACACATTGAGGATAAACAATACACTATTTAATAACCAAGAGATCACTGAAGAAATCAAAGAGGAAATCAAAAGATACCTACGGGCTTCCCTGGTGGCGCAGTGGTTGAGAGTCTGCCTGCCAATGCAGGGGACACGGGTTCGTGCCCCAGTCGGGGAAGATCCCACATGCCGCACAGCAGCTAGGCCCGTGAGCCATGGCCGCTGAGCCTGCGTGTCCAGAGCCTGTGCTCTGCAACGGGAGAGGCCACAACAGTGAGAGGCCCGCGTACAGCAAAAAAAAAAAAAAGATACCTAGAAGCAAATGACAATGAAAACACGACGACCCAAAACCTATGGGATGCAGCAAAAGCAGTTCTAAGAGGGAAGTTTATAGCAATACAATCCTACCTCAAGAAACAAGAAACATCTCAAATAAACAACCTAACCCTACACCTAAAGCAATTAGAGAAATAAGAACAAAAATACCCCAAAGTTAGCAGAAAGAAAGAAATCATAAAGATCAGATCAGAAATAAATGAAAAAGAAATGAAAGAAATGATAGCAACAATCAATAAAAGTAAAAGCTGGTTCTTTGAGAAGATAAACAAAATTGATAAACCATTAGCCAGACTCATCAAGAGAAAAAGGGAGAAGACTCAAATCAACAGAATTAGAAATGAAAAGGGGGAGGTAACAACTGACACTGCAGAATTACAAAGGATCATGAGAGGTTACTACAAGCAGCTCTATGCCAATAAAATGGACAACCTGGAAGAAATGGACAAATTCTTAGAAATGCATAACCTTCCAAGACTGAACCAGAAAGAAACAGAAACTATGAACAGACCAATCACAAGCACTGAAATTGAAACTGTGATTAAAAATCTTCCAACAAACAAAAGCCCAGGACCAGATGGCTTCACAGGAGAAATCTATCAAACATTTAGAAAGGAGCTAACACCTATCCTTCTCAAACTCTTACAAAATACAGCAGAGGGAGGAACACTCCCAAACTCATTCTATGAGTCCACCATCACCCTGATACCAAAACTAGACAAAGATGTCACAAAAAAAGAAAACTACAGAACAATACCACTGATGAACATAGATGCAAAAATCCTCAACAAAATACTAGCAAACAGAATTCCACAGCACATTAAAAGGATCATACACCATGATCAAATGGGGTTTATACCAGGAATACAAGGATTCTTCAATATATGCAAATCAATCAATGTGATACACATATTGACAAATTGAAGGAGAAAAACCATATGATCATCTAAATAGATGCAGAGAAAGCTTCTGACAAAATTCAACACCTATTTATGATAAAAACCCGCCAGGAAGTAGGCACAGAGTGAACTTACCTCAACATAATAAAGGCCATATATTACAAACCCACAGCCAACATAGTCCTCAATGGTGAAACAGTGAAACCACTTCCACTAAGATCGGGAACAAGACAAGGTTGCCCACTCTCACCATTATTATTCATCATAGTTTTGGAAGTTTTAGCCACATCAATCAGAGAAGAAAAAGAAATAAAAAGAATCCAAATTGGAAAAGAAGAAGTAAAGCTGTCACTATTTGCAGATGACATGATACTATACATAGAGAATCGTAAAGATGCTACCAGAAAACTACTAGAGCTAATCAATGAATTTGGTAAAGTAGCAGGATACAAAATTAATGCACAGAAATCTCTTGCATTCCTATACAATAATGATGAAAAATCTGAAAGTGATTTTTCAGATCACTTTTGAAGTCATTTCTTGCAATAGTTTCAAAAATCTGAAACCATTGCAACAAAAAAGAATAAAATACCTAGGAATAAACTTACCTAAGGAGACAAAAGACCTGTATGCAGAAAATTATAAGACACTGATGAAAGAGAGATGATACAAATAGATGGAGAGATATGCCATGCTCTTGGATTGGAAGAATCAACATTGTGAAAATGACTATACTACCCAAAGCAATCTACATATTCAATGCAATCCCTATCAAACTACCAATGCCATTTTTCACAGAACTAGAACAAAAAATTTCACGATTTGTATGGAAACACAAAAGACCCCGAATAGCCAAAGCAATCTTGAGAAAGAAAAATGGAGCTGGAGGAATCAGGCTTCCAGACTTCAGACTGTATTACAAAGCTACAGTAATCAAGAAAGTATGGTACTGGCACAAAAACAGACACACACATATGGTCACCTTATCTTTGATAAAGGAGGCAAGAATATACAATGGAGAAAAGACAACCCCTTCAATAAGTGGTGCTGGGAAAATTGGACAGCTACAAGTAAAAGAATGAAATTAGAACACTCCCTAACACCATACACAAAAGTAAACTCAAAATGGATTAAAGACCTAAATGTAAGGCCAGACACGATCAAACTCTTAGAGGAAAACTCAGGCAGAACACTCTAAAACATAAATCACAGCAAGATCCTTTCTGGCCCACCTTGTAGAGAAATGGAAATAAAAACAAAAATAAATAAATGGGACCTAATGAAATGTAAATGCTTTTGCACAGCAAAGGAAACCATAAACAAGACGAAAAGACAACCCTCAGACTGGGAGAAAATATTTGCAAATGAAGCAACTGACAAAGATAACCTCCAAAATTTACAAGCAGCACATGCAGCTCAGTATCAAAAAAACAAAAAACCCAATCCAATAATGGGCAGAAGACCTAAATAGACATTTCTCCAAAGAGGACATACAGATGGACAACAAACACATGAAAAAATGTTGAATATCATTAATCATTAGAGAAATGCAAATCAAAACTACAATGAGATATCAGCTCACACCAGTCAGAATGGCCATCATCAAAAAGCCTACAAACAATAAATGCTGGAGAGGATGTGGAGAAAAGGGAACCCTCTTGCACTGTTGGTGGGAATGTAAATTGATACAGCCACTATGGAGAACAGTATGGAGGTTCCTTAAAAAACTAAAAATAGAACTACCATACAACCCAGCAATCCCACTACAAGGCATATACCCTGAGAAAACCATAATTCAAAAAGAGTCATGTACCACAATGTTCATTGCCGCTCTATTTACAATAGCCAGGACATGGAAGCAACCTAAGTGTTCGACAGATGAATGGATAAAGAAGGTGTGACACATGTACACAATGGAATATTACTCAGCCATAAAAAGAAATGAAACTGAGTTATTTGTAGTGAGGTGGGTGGATCTAGAGTCTGTCATACAGAGTGAAGTCAGAAAGAGAAAAACAAATACTGTATGCTAAACAAATATATGGAATCTAAAAAAAAAAAAAATGGTTCTGAAGAACCTCCTGGCAGGAAAGGAATAAAGACACAGATAGGGCTTCCCTGGTGGTGCAGTGGTTGAGAGTCCACCTGCCGATGCAGGGGACACGGGTTCGTGCCCCGGTCTGGGAAGATCCCACATGCCGCGGAGCAGCTGGGCCCTTGAGCCATGGCAGCTGAGCCTGCGCGTCCGGAGCCTGTGCTCCACAACGGGAGAGGCCACAACAGTGAGAGGCCCGCGTACCGCAAAAAAAAAAAAGACGCAGATGTAGAGAATGGACTTGAGGACACGGGAAGGGGGAAGGGTAAGCTGGGATGAAGTGAGAGAGTGGCATGGACATATATACACTACCAAATGTAAAACAGATAGCTAGTGGGAAGCAGCCACATAGCACAGGGAGATCAGCTCGGTGCTTTGTGTCCACCTAGGGAGGCTGGTGGGGAGATGCAAGAGGGAGGAGATATGGGAATATATGTTTATGTATAGCTCATTCACTTTGTTATACAGCAGAAACTAACACACCATTTTAAAGCAATTATACTCCAATAAAGATGTTAAAAAATAATAATAATATCCGTAAAATAATTTGCCATGTTTTCATTTTTGGCTTGAAAATTCAATATGCAATCCTGGTTTTAGTTAGAAATGAGGAAATGCCAACAGGAAATTGAATGAAACCTTAAAATACACTCTTTTTTGCATACAAGAAGCACTAATTATTTCTTTTCAACAACTACGATGTTACTTTTCTGTTTCTGCAGCCAGTGGGAGTCCCAAAATACAGTTTTCTCTTTTCTCTAAATATACTGTTTCACACAAAAATATATAATATCAGTATGTAACAACTAAGTAATGTACTGGTTTTCCCTTTGATTATTTTTTAAGTATTTTGTTTAAACCATAAATGTGAACTCTGAAAATGTGACGGAGATGACAATGACCACAGTCATACTTTATCAGAAGTCCTAATGGTTAAACAAATCTCTAAATTCTCAGTCTCTCTTTCAGGAATAACATTTGATGGTCACAAAGTAGACATTTTCTATCTTTAGGACCACTATCCAGCTTTGAGATCTCAGCGAACCTTGATATCTAACAACAATAACAACAACAACAACAAAACTCAGCTGTAACACAAAAAGATCAAAGAATATCCCTGAACCATTTTACTCCCCCATCCTGGCTTCCTCCTTTTGGGAAATGGCACCCAGTAACATAAATAAACTAGCAGCATACCTGTTGATGCATCAAAGTCCTGCGGTATATTTGGGTAGGGACAGAGATTCCAATTCTCTGTCTTCCAAGAACTCTGATCTCAATCCAGAAAACAGTGGTTCCCACTCCCACCATACTGCTGTGTAAAGGGCTCAGAGGCAGCTGTGCCTGGCCCTTAGGAACATAATTTAAGGAAGCTGCGATGGCTCCGTAAGGTTCCATCACAACCAAACTTTCTTTGGAACATCTTAACACTGCGCCTTTCCTCTGAAGTAGCTTCAACTGATCCAAACCCAGATCCCTAATCTTCAATTGACAGGTTGGAGAAAAGACTGACTATAAAGCAGAATTATTCCCTATAGGCTACTGATATTATTTAAATCTTCTTAAAAACCAGGAAAATCACATGCATCTAATATTGTACAGAAAATGATTTGGTGATATGTTTACAAAACTGGTAGAGGGTTAGTGGAATAACAAAAGACCAGCCATTTTCTCTTCAGGCAAAAACTACCACCCAACCCCAAACTAGATCCCACGAAGTACTGAAATATTAGGGGGAGAAAGGAATTTTACTGCTCCAAAGCTGTGGTTACCCTTCCATTTTTCTTCACCCTCTGTTAGTTTTGTAAAAGAATATTTGAGGGAACTATCAAGAAAGGAAACATACTCATTTCAAAATTCTCACAGGAGAGAAGTTATCAACAGAGTGAACTTCACTGCTTGCTGGTAAATCAAAGGAGCTAGAAGAATGTGTCAGAGTAAGGGACAGGTGACTGCCACCGCTAACACCTAGAACCAAAGGAACAAAAAGAAGTAAAGCTCTCAAAGGACTAAGGAGTGCTGTATCTATTCTCTTCCCTCTCCTCTCTCCTGATCATGATCAAGCATAGCTTATATCATAAAGATATAACAATATTAAAATAAATATTTCACCCCATCTCAGCAAATTACCAACTGAAAAAAAATGAATAGAAAGTGGAAACTGGCAAAGGAAAATAGACACTGTTGTAGAAATCACTATCACTGCAGTTGCAGTCACTGAAAAGGCAACTGGGATGAAACCTCTTTAGTTAACAAGCAGATTGTCATATTATGTGAACTAGCTTTAGCACACATAAACCTGAACAGCCTATGGGCTCTAGAGTTAAACATACCTCATCATTCTGAAGTTCAGGTCTTGGAGAAGAGCTGGAAATTGTTGGGTAAATGGCAGAAAGTTCTTGGAGTTTTGTATCAATTTTAGCAAGCTGCTCATGCTGGGTGACTGCAGGTGTGTATCCTTCTCCCGGGACCAGCCAGCCAGACTGATCTCCCTAAAAGAAAACAAGGATCACCAGGTCATTCTTATGCTACATTTTTTTTCCAAAATATACCTTTCAGACCGCTACATCAGTGCTCCTCACAAAAACAAATAAAAAACAAAACAAATATTAAAAAAACAGAATTAACTTGGGATAGTGCAAGAAAAAAAATTCAATAGTTTAAGGTTTTATTATCTGCCAACTCTGCGTAAAGTATCTGCTTACCTTTTGTGGGCGCTCTACCCTACGGAATAACTCTCTTAGCCTCACAGTCTGGGTCTCATAACATTCTCATTTCTCCACTTTGAAAAAAGTGGTTTGTGACATGTTGAATAAGGAAGAAATCATGTTTACCCTGTAACGGACATGTTACTTTCAAAATTTGTCCCTGAAAAGTAACATAGACTCGGTTGTTTGGGTTTCATGATCATAACTGGTCATCTAGGGACTTCCCTGGTGGTCCTGTGGCTAAGACTCCACACTCCACATGCAGGGAGCCCAGGTTCGATTTCTGGTCAGGGAGCTAGATCCCGCACGCCGCAATTAAAGATCCTGCGTGCTACAACTTAGACCCGATGCAGCCGAATAAATAAATATTTGAAAAAAAAAACCTGTTCATCTAACTCATTATTGAACTAACATTAGTTTCTTAATGGGTTAAAAGCCATTCATAACATTCATTCAAAATCCTCGTACTGGGCTTCCCTGGTGGCGCAGTGGTTGAGAGTCCGCCTGCCGATGTAGGGGACACGGGTTTGTGCCCCGGTCCGGGAAGATCCCACATGCTGCGGAGCGGCTGGGCGCATGAGTCATGGCCGCTGAGACTGCGCGTTCGGAGCCTGTGCTCCGCAACGGGAGAGGCCACAACAGTGAGAGGCCCACATACCGCGAAAAAAAAAAAAAAAAGAAAAAAATCCTCGTACTGAGTGCCTCCTATGGGGAGGCATTACACTGGGCACTGGTGATTCAATATGAATCTCACACGGTCCTGCCCTCAGGAGTTCTCAGTCTCTGGACAGCAAAGATTTTAACAAGGTGTGAAAAGTGCTGGCAAACCCAGGGTTCCATGGAGAACAGGGAGGGTCAACTAACCTCTGTTAACAGGAAGGGGCAAGGAGAAAACGTGTTTGGAGAATGCTTCCTAAAGGAAATAATCTTTGTAGCATCTTAGAGAAACAACACAATCGGCTGTGCACTTTAAAACTGGAGCAGGTGAGGGTGAGACTGGAGGCAGAAAATCCAGTTAAGAAGCAAAAGCCGTAACCTACAAGAAAAGTGATGAGCGCCTGAAGTCGGAATGTTTCCTGGGAATGAAGCACCCAGGACCAATTCCAGAGATACTTAGGAAGCAGAGTTTACAGAATCTGGAGACAATTTGATGAAAGAATGAAGGGAGGAGTAAGGATCAAGGATAAAAACCAAATTCCTGATTTTATCAGCTAGGGGGATGGTGGTCATAAGGACCAAACTAGGGAATACCAGAGACATGGTAGGTTTGAGGAGGAAAATGATGATGATGAATTCTGTTTGGGGCCTTCTGATATCCACAGATGTCCCCAGGATATCCACAGATTATGTTAGGTAGTTAAATATGTTTGTCTGAAGTTCAAGATAGAGACCTGGATTGGAAATAAGCACTTTGGACTCACCCATAATTCTATAATGGTTCAAACCCTTAGACCATGGGAATGGGTGAGGTCACAAAGGGAAGCATGTAGCACAAGGAGGATCATGAAGAACACTAAGAATAAAGGGGCAGATGGAGGGCAACACACACTTTGGTTTCATGACTCTAATACCAGGGATCAAACCGTAAGTGGTAACCAGAAGAAGTACATGCAAAAACTTACGCAGAAAGACTTACACTGTCTCTTCCTGGCCCCAGCATCCAATCTCCCTTTCTGCTTCAGTGAAACCAAATACTGCATGAGTCTCTCTAGGGAACAGGTACCCACCAGACACTCCTTCTCCCTACCCACTGGCATCAAGAAGACAAGCAAATGACCTAGATTCAGCCAATCAGAAGGGAACACCCTGGACTTTGACTCTTGAGGGAGAGAGAGAGATTCAGAGATGCAGGGAAAGTGGGGAAGTGATTAATGGTGACAGCAGTAGCAGTGAGGATCCAGTGTTGATAGCAGTGAAGGTGGCAGCAGTGATCATTATCGGGGGTGTCTGGTGGCCTCGGTGCAGCTCCGAACCAGACTGATTCTCAGGAGTTTCTAGGGCCATTTTTCTGCCTACCTTGATAACTGCCTGGTTTACAAGCCCGGTCCTCCAAACTTCCCACTGTGTCTGTGAGCTACTCAAGTCTTCCAATAAATTCGCTTTGTTTTTTTAACCAAAATCTGCCTCTGTTTCTTGCAACCTAGAACCCTGACTAAATTGGTTTTTGCCATGTTACTTACAAAAAAGAGTAACTGCAAAAAGCCGAAATGTCTGAAAATAGGGAGAAAGGGAGACCACACTATATCCATATATGGATATGATACAGTAATAAACATGTTAAATATACTTGCAAGTTGGCATATGAAAGTTATACATAATTATTAAAAAAAATACCTAAGGGCTTCCCTGGTGGCGCAGTGGTTGGGAGTCTGCCTGCCGATGCAGGGGACACAGGTTCGTGCCCCGGTCTGGGAGGATCCCACGTGCCGCGGAGCGGCTGGGCCCGTGAGCCATGGCCGCTGAGCCTGCGCGTCCGGAGCCTGTGCTCCGCGGCGGGAGAGGCCACAGCAGTGAGAGGCCCGCGTACCGCAAAAAAAAAAAAAAAAAAAAAAAAAAATACCTAACTACTCACAAATAAGAAACTCTGATTAATTTTTCCTAAATAAAAGTGATATAAATACTGTATGACCTAAAAGAGAAAAAAAGAATCAGACGAAAAAAAAAAAAAAACAATGGAATCAATGACTAAATATTGGTTAATAAATTTTAAATTCGTGTTTGAAGGGAATTCTTTTTAATGACACTGGAGGTAAAAGAACATGGCAGATTAAATTCAACAGAAATTTAAATGTTTCATGCTTTATGCTGTTACAGAAGCAAATTATGTGTAACATGTAGTAGACGGTATGTGTGTTTCTGTCTAGACTTGCAATGTGTAGGAGTCTTGTCTCCCTAAGACAGAACCCAGGAAATGCTCTGCACCACCCTGCTTTATAGCTAGGGTTCACACCAGTATTGAGGGTCCTCAATCACACTCACCCATTCAATACTGATTTAGACGTGAGTAATTTAAGATCTGATGCAAAATCCATTTTGTTGGGAAGGGTGACAGTAGAGGCTTCCAGCGTTGGGGAGAGCCATTAGTTGCAAGTGTGAGTTCCCTAACTAGGAGGAAATCTTTAAAAAATTCTACCTATCCTAGAGAAATTTAAGAGAATATTACATCCATACAGTCAAACATACCACTGTAAGGAACAACCAGCGGAAATGAGTTCTGTGGAATTCAAACATAACTATCATGTTAGTCATCCTCTTTACGTTGGATCTGTCAGAGACGAAGTGGCGGAGCACTCCATAAAGAAATGGGCACACAGACGCTTGAAAGACTACAGCAAATGTGAAGCGTGGCAAGAAGTTTCGTACAGTTTGAGAAAACAGTAGATCGGTCCCTTCCTCAAAGTATTCCTAAATGCTTCCTGCCATATTCACATCTTCCTCCACTACATCTCTATTCCAACATGTGCCACCACCTATATGGCTTCATAGAATCTCCGTATAAAATGTCTATCTCCCACATCAGGTAATAAGAAAGGACACTTTCTCCTCAGAGGACTTACAGAAAGAACTCTCAGCAAATATTAGTTTAAAAACAATAGTAACTGTAAAAATAACAACAACAATCTCAAAAGAGGGCTGCATAGCTAAGTAGCAGAATAGAGATGTTTGAAACCCAACTAGGAAAACCGTAAAATGAACTTATATGAGCAAAATGACAAAAAAGATAAAGATTATGAGAAAAATATTTTAAGACCTGGAGGAGAGATCCAGGAGATTCTATACCCATCTATGGGCTGGTACATTGACTGACCTAGTCCCCTTTTCCAATCTCCTCCTTTCTTGCCTTCCTCTGCCACAAAAAAAGAGAAAATGAAATACTTGAATCCCCAGTCTCGCTTGCAGAGCTGTATGAAACAAATGACTACGTGACAGCTTGGCCAGTGAGATGCAGGTGGAAGTCGTGGGGACACCACATCTTCCCAAAGGAAAAGGCAAAACTTCAGAGGAGTCTCTTTTCTCCTTCCCCTTCCCCCTTTCTTTCTGCCTGGAAAATTAACACATTACATATAGCAGCAATATTGCACACCTAAAAACAAAACCACACTACAAACATGGGTCAAGAAGATCAAAAGACATTAGGTACTTATACCTGGATTTCTTGTTACTGAAAACAATAAACTTCTTGCTGAAGTCACTGTTTATAAAGTTTTCTGTTACCTGAAGTCAATCCCATTCCCAACTGATATCCCACTTTATAGGAAGCCCAAAAGGAAAGAAAAAGAGATGATAGAAGGGAAGAAATAAGATAATTTTCTGCACAGAAAAAAGACTTGAACCTTCAGATAAAAAGGGCCTACCTACAAGGTACCATGCAGGAACAAAAATGTTTTTAAAGACACACATAAAATACATTCTGATAAAATCTGTGAACTCAAAAATAAAGAGAAAATCCTAGATGCTTCCAGAAAGAAAGGATTTTGCATCTAGGATTTACCTACCACCATTTGAAACTATCATTCAAATGAGGGAAAAATAAATTTTTGAATAGGCAAAGACTCAAAAAATTATCTACACACCATTATTATTTCAGGGAAATTTTTTTTTAATTCCAGAAGAATGACTCAGGAAAAACGATTTGTACAAATAAACAATTAGTTGAGCTTAAATACACAGGTAATGACGTGATTTAAAAATTTGGCTACTATTGAGAAAGATTCCTAAAATATAAGACGCATACTGTTTTTAAAAGGAAAAACTTGGGGGCTTCCCTGGTGGCACAGTGGTTGAGAGTCCGCCTGCTGATGCAGGGGATGCGGGTTCGTGCCCTGGTCCGGGAAGATCCCACATGCCGCGGAGCGACTGGGCCCGTGAGCCGTGACGGCTGAGCCTGCGCGTCCGGAGCCTGTGCTCCGCAACGGGAGAGGCCCACGTATCGCAAAAAAAAAAAAACAGGAAAAACTTCTGGGCTTCCCTAGTGGTGCAGTGGTTAGGAATCTGCCTGCCAATGCAAGGGACACAGATTTGAGCCCTGGCCCGGGAGGATCCCACATGCCACGGAGCAACTAAGCCCGTGCACCACAGCTGCTGAGCCTGAGCTCTAGAGCCCACGAGCCACAACTGCTGAGCCCACGTGCCACAACTACTGAAGCCTGTGCGCCTAGAGCCCATGCTCCACAACAAGAGAAGCCACCGCAATGAGAAGCCCGTGCACCGCAACAAAGAGTAGCCCCCACTCACCACAGCTAGAGAAAGCCCGCGCGCAGCAATGAAGTCCCAACACAGCCATAAATAAATTTATTAATTTATTAAATAAAGGGAAAAACTTCTAACATCCTGGAACTAAAATTCCAGGTGATTTCAATACATTTTGGAGGAGAGGAAAGGGGAGAAGAGGGAAATAAAAGCATACCAAAGATCCTTTCCTGTTAAGATATAAGATTTTGGAGACTAATTAATTACTGAAGGACCTCCAGAGAGGAATGCAGCCCCCTGCCAACACTGATCCTAGGCCAGTGAGACCACTTTAGATTTCTCTCCAGAACTAGGGGGAAACTGAAGTGAAGAGAAATAACTTCCCAAGGTGACAGAACTGAGAAATGATGGATCCTGCATTCTAGCCCAGGTGACAACAGACTGCCAAAGCCAGCACACACAACCACTCTCCGCTACCACCTGCAGTGTCTGGAGACTCCATTTCTACAGACCACAGTGTCAGCTGTGAATACATAACCTGGAGGAATATATACCAGTACAACACTGGCCTTTCCTGGAGTAGGAATGATAGAGAACTGTTATTTTTTTTCTTTTCATCTGAATTTCTAGCTTCTCTTGACGAATTGGAGGATCCAGGCAGCCCTGGGCAGGATTTCCATGCAGCAGCAGCCACGGACCAGCACGCTCTCCCCCACTGGCTACAGATATTGCTGCACATGCTCTGCTTTTTACCCAGAGCAAAAACTACCCTCTGAACCTACACGTCTTAGGCTGGGTTCCCTAGATCTGGAACCTGAGGCAGAGATTCTTGTTTAAGTGACTTAGTGGGGGGATGCTTTCAGGATTAGGGGTGTGAGGGGAGCAGGCTAGGACAAGGAAACAAAGCTAGGTGAGGATATGGTCTCAGCTGAAGACTGGGTGACCCCTGGGGAAGAGATGGAGGACAAACTGCAGGGCACAGCTAATCCCATCTCAAGGTGAGGGGATGTGAGGGGAGGCGGGGGCTGCTGTCCTGAGCTGGTCAGCTCCCATTTAGCCCAGGGCAATTCTCCAGGGAAGGAGGCAGCTGTGCACCCTTGGCACAGGGCAGGGGGATGGATGCACACATGTGCCAGGTAAAAGGGATCTGGGCAGGGTGCCAGCAGCATTTATCACATCATCTCTATTAAACATAGGGGAATAAAAACTAGACGACAAGGCTAAGAGCTTCAAGGCACACAGGAGAATGTATTTCTTTGTAGAAGTAAGAATATTACAATAGCCAGGTCATGGAAGCAACCTAAATGCCCATCGACAGACGAATGGATAAAGAAGTTGTGGTACATATATACAATGGAATATTACTCAGTCATAAAAAGGAACGAAATTGAGTCATCTGTTGAGACGTGGATGGACCTAGAGATGGTCATACAGAGTGAAGTAAGTCAGAAAGAGAAAAACAAATATCGTATATTAACGCATGTATGTGGAACCTAGAAAAATGGTACAGATGAACCAGTTTGCAGGGCAGAAATAGAGACACAGATGTAGAGAACAAACGTATGGACACCAAGGGGGGAAAACCGCGGTGGGGTGGGGATGGTGGTGTGCTGAATTGGGCGATTGGGATTGACATGTATATACTGATGTGTATAAAATTGATGACTAATAAGAACCTGCAGTATAAACAAACAACAAAAAAAAACCTAATACTAAACTTTCTTTGGGTTATTTGTATGGAAATATGTTAATATAAATGTTTCAGATATTACATGAAATTTCTAAAAATATTATATGTTCTGATATAATGTTATAAGAATTCTAGTTATTACTTTAAAATGTATATCTCAGAAATAACTTTAAAAAATAAATAAATAAAAAGAATATGGCTATAAGTTTAGTATGCAAACAAGCACAAACGCTGAGCCACTGCACTCCTTATGTGCTTGTCTGGGCCCTATAAATACCTGCATTCGCACCCTGGATTCACGCTTTTCCCCTCCTTACACTCAGTCTGTGCTCGCCCCAGACTCTTCACGGAACTAGATGCCCAGCGGTACCTGGGCAGGAGCAGGATGGTGCTCTTCAGGATTACTGCAGACTTCGCTAAAATATCATGGAACCAGTTTAGGGATAATAAGAAATGTCCAAAATAAAAGGATCCAGAGAAACACAATTCTGTGTCATCAATGACCAAGCCCATCACATCATAGGCAGAGGTCATTATCGTGAAAGCCAATTGTCGTCACTCTTATAATGACATAGGAGAGTCAATAATGAATCGGCAAGAATAAATTGGAAAATTTAGATAAAAATAAATTTGTAAAACGGGATTTTTTTTTTTTTTTTGCGTTTCACGGGACTATCACTGTTGCAGCCTCTCCTGTTGCAGAGCACAGGCTCCGGATGCGCAGGCTCAGCGACCACGGCTCACAGGCCCAGCCACTCCGTGGCATGTGGGATCCTCCCGGACCGTGGCACGAACCCATGTCCCCTGCATCGGCAGGTGGACTCTCAACCACTGCGCCACCAGGGAAGCCCAAAACGGGATTTTTTAAAGTCAGAAATATTGTTCCATAATTTGAAAAATTACTATAAATTTATGCTAATGGGTCAATAACATGATTAAAGAAATAAAAATTAAGAAGTGTAGAGCTTGTGGAATATCAGAGTTTACTTACCTCAGAACTGGACAGCCCCAAATCACTGTTATCCAAGTCCTTCAAAAGTTCAACCAGCCTTTTCTTCTCTCTGTCAATCATAACTACTGGTTGTCCTGAATTCTTGGCCAACTACAGAATGTATGAATGGAAAATATTAAATACTCAAAGCAATTCATAGTTCAGGAAAAATAAAAATGGGACCTGAGGCTTCTACAATACAGAAACACTAAGGTAAAATTTGTGAGATTAGGCATTTTCATTTGCTAGGTAATTTTACTTTATGCCAAATTTTTGATAGAGGTCCATTCTCCAAGCAAAGATATTCAACCATTTCAACAAACATTTTATTTAAAATTAAAACATGGGCAGTTTGCAAACCTCTCTTTATATAATATGTATCAATGCAAAAACATATTTGCTGAGACATTTGGAAGGAATCTTACCACTTCCTATGTGGCATATATTCACTAAATGAAACTGCTTTTAAATTTCAAGAATATCATATCAGGAGTTTAAATAAGATTCAGTTACTATTGTTAAAAGGGAAAAAGGGAAATATATGGTGGAGCTGCTGTCTGTGTCAGCAAGAACTTGGATATGGGGAAAACCTTACTGTTCTTGGAAAATTAAACACTAAATCAACATACAATGAGCCAGAACAAAGAGACAGAGCAAGCTGGAGAAGGTCTCCTTCAGATCATACAATGATGGAGCACAGAAAAATCGAGAGTCCCAGAGGTCAGTCCTCACAGCAGCAGGTTGACCCAGAATCCAGTCTGCCTGGAAAAGACGTGCTAATTGTGGAAAAAGCATCAGGCTTGAACTATGAAGAATTACTTAACTCTCTCCTCTTAACACTTCACACTCACCAATGTAGCTTTCTAGTGACTTAACTGCCTGAGTGGTTTGCCATGAGCCTCTGTCCCATACTTACATTTCTTGCTATAAATTAATTCGCATTCTGGTCTAATACAGGAGTTCTTGTGCCCTTAGTTAGTCTAAGTCTGCCTTAAGGACAAACCAAGTGAGACCGCAGGGCCTGTAAGACCAAGGTTGAGCCCCTAAATCAGGGAGCTAATCAGAGCAAGAGACAAGTGACAGGCTGCCAGGAAGCTCTGCTAGAGTTGGGCGGAAGGGGCAGGGGCAGTGGGCAGACAACCAGTTGGCCTCTCCAACTCTGCCAGGAGAATTTTCCATTCAAATTTCTAAATGCACCAGTTATAAAATCAGTCTCATTACTTTAATAAAACAATTTTAAAATTGATTTTAAATATGCAATTTAAAATCTGGGAAACACTGTCCAAAACTATTTTCTAAATAAATGTTTTTCAAACTGCAGGAACCAGATTCATTTCTGCATAATGAAACAAATGTAGTAAGTTGCAGCTAGCAATTTTAAAAGGGGTAGGATGGGATAGAATAGGATAGGATGGAGAAGAAAATAGTGAAGTTAAGTACTGGCTCATAAAACTTTTCTATCAGTTGTATATAGTGTTTCAGTTACATACACGTGCATCATGGTCAAAAAAATATTTAAAGACAATGAACACAACTATTTCCATGCTTGCAGCTCACTTCATCCCACATTCTGGCTTCTAAATTTCTAAGTACATACCTCAATGTTTCGCTTAATAAAATCCTGGCTGTGTTTACCCCTGAGCTCAATCTTTTCTGTATTTGAGAAAGGTTTCTTTTCTGCTTTGATCAATGACTCATTTCTTTCCACACCATACGTAAAATCTAATATTAAGAAAGTTCAAAATTTTTTCAGAATTATAATTGTCCATTATGCTAAAATTTTACCTTAAGCATATATTAGGATATATAAGAAATAAAACACACATAGAAGTACTTCTAAATTCCAGATCCAGAAACTTAATACATACAGAGATTTTTTTTTTTTTGGCTGTGCCACACGCCTTTCAGGATCTTAGTTCCCCGACCAGGGATCAAACCCGTGTCCCCTGCAGTGGAAGCGCAGAGCCCTAACCACTGGACCACCAGGGAATTCCCCAGAGATTTATTCTTAAAAAGATAAATGTGTTCCCATAATTTGCCATGAAGTTCTCATAAAACTTCTTTTGTTATTCATTATCCTGTATCAAACTTCTTATGCTGATTCCTTTGGAATCACGGGAAACACAAAAAGAACTTCAAGTGATATATGTAAAGGAGAAATCTCTGATGTCATGGGAATTTTAAAATATATTTTATTTTAGTCTTTATATGAAATAAAACTTTCCGTAAGGCTAGAGTCATTACCCGCTACTCTGTTAATTTGCCATCACCCTCTCAGAATAAACGTTTTGTTCAACCCTGTCTTTTAAGCAAAGTCTGGGCATAAGTGTCCTGGATGTTCCACATCCTATCTGCACAAACCCCTAAAACCCATTTCAATTTATCAGTTTTTCTCAACCTTTGAAAAGAGATTTGAGTCAACCTCTGAGTTGTTCAGACCTTGAGTACTCAAGACAAGAGTAAGAAAAATACTTGTGGACTCTTATCCCCTTTATAAAATATCTTGTTTTCATTGTAGTCACATTTAAAGCATTTTTTAAAAAATTATGTGAATCCTTCATTAAAGCTCTAAAAATACACAGAAAGAAGAGTCCTCTTAAATGAGAAATGGAGTCCACCTTACAAAATAGGATAAATTGCCATATTAAAGTCCAACAGAAAAAAACACTAGCCAGTAGCTCAATGTATACAAGGCTTACTTAAAAGTTACCTTTGTTTTATGAGAGAGGTTACTTCAATAAAAAGGATTAAGGGAGCTAGTCAATTGGTGTATTTACAGCTTATTATCAAAGATTCAGTATAAATTTCATAATTAAAGAATAAATGTTGATAACACTAGCTGAAAAGAACAAGGAAAAGGGTGAGATCTCTGGATTTAATTTCTTTTCAGACAAAAGAAAAGTTTTACTTTTCTATCCTTTATAATTGGGGTTTTATTCTTTAATCAATAACATGATTTTTTTAATAAACTATCAATAGTTAAAGTATGATTTACTTTTTTGGAGAGTGGCCTTCTTAGATATAAAATATATAACTTTTTCCCATAATCCAAATTGTATACAGTCTTTTAAGTTGAAATATGAAGTCTATTCATTCAGCTGAAGTTTCATATTCTCTTAAACAATACATTAAAATAAATCAAATTAAATGCATCTCTGTCTACATTTATAATAGTTTCTTTAAAATATACTTTTAATAAATTATAGGATTAAACCTTAGATTGTCTGGTAGGAATTATCTCCCTAGAAATGTCCTCTTCTCTCCATCCTGGTAGTGATCCAGGGTAGAAGCTGCCATGTTCCTATAGTGACCCCAACCCTTGCTAGGTTGGATGAGTTGGTTGAACGAAGGGTGGGCACCTAACCCAAGACAGATCAGTTGGTCTCTTCTCTAGGATTTAGGAATTGAATTGCCCTCTCAATGACTAGCCACAGGATATGCTCTTGGGAATCAAAGAAGCTGTCTACCAGCCGGATTCTTTCCATAAATTTTCTTTTTCACTTAAAGCTAGGTTTCTATTACTTGCAGCCAGATCTTCTTTAGCTCTTTATTATACAAAATTTCAATCCAATAGTAGAAAGACTGGTATAATAAACCCTCAACAACTAACTTCAATAATGACCAATCTTGTTTCATCTATAACCTCACCTACTTCCACTCACCACTGAATTAAATCACATCAAGTCGTTTCATCTGTGAATATTTCTACATACTGCTAGTATCTTCTTGTGACAGTATGTAAAATCACATACCTTTATTGACATTCTGTATACAGTTTTCATAGTCTTCTGGAGGGACTTGAGTGTGAAACACAGAGAAAAAGGTATCTTCGTGCTCATAGCAAGAAGGATCTATTGATTTAAAAATCACGTGTTCAATACACACAAAATAAATACGGAATTGTTTATGTGAACAGTTGTTTTAAAAAAGATAAGACCTAATGTTCTCTGCAATATTCCTCAATTCCCTCCACACATGTTTTTTAACACAATGTCACTTTCAAAAAAAAAAGACAATGTCACTTTCAGGTAGAAATGATAATCATCTTTGTACACATGAGCCACTCAAAACAGAGCAATCAAGATAATCAACAGAATTTCCCTAGAACTTCTGTGCAAAGAGGATGTACAAGGTTGCACTAAAATATCATATTAATTAACTGGAGATAATGTATCCAAAGTCTAATATTCTTAATACGGAGAATGTGCACACTGCATAACTTTGTGTTTTTATTTTTTATTTTAGATCCCCAAGGTTTAGATTTCAGATATAGGGTCAGTCATTAAAATAACAGAATGTGTTTCAGAGAGAAAACTGGGGAGACACTTAGCAGTTAGCCTTCTTTTCTTTTATTTATTCTCTTGGGATAATATCCCTAAAGAAATTAGGAAATTGTGGTTTTTAACTCTTTTTGTTTAATGTAATTTGTTTCATGTTCTACTAGCTACTTCAGACACTGTATATTTACAAGAAACTGCTAACATAAATAAATATCACTTTGCCTTAATATGAGAGAATCTGCCAGGTTATGGCACAGAAATGTTTTTGCTTAAGAAAACATGACAAGTCTTGAAGACACTACAGGATTCATCACCTACCTCTGAAACAAACCTGATTCAAGCATCTACTCGGAGACAATACAGGCAAGATACATTCAACCTAACACACAAACACCACCAAATTCATAACGTACAACTTCTGACAGTAAAAAAAAATTCATCAATCCAATTCCCTAATTTGGAATTCATAATAATCTGGCATCACCAGGATTGACATTACAACCATAATCCTTGTACAATCTTTGATGAGTTAATCTAGTAAATTAGTGGTATAAGCCTTGCAGGGAGAGGGGTAAGCTACTCAAAAAGCAAAAAGGTTTAAAGTTCTTTTCAAACTTTAATTGTTTTGCAACCACTACTATTAGGGGTCTTAAAATATTCATTAAAGCAGGCTCATCGAGTCAGCAATTTGGCAACGTTCTGTTATTGGTTTAAGTTGCATCACATATCCAAAGTGGTAATATATTTATTTTTGATCACATAATTCCTTTTTAATAGCAGTTTCACTCAATTTTAAACTAAAGTACCTAGAAAGACACAAAAATATGAAAACTTGCAATACTAAAAACTATTATAGCAAGGTGATACTGAAGCTTTTAAACCCAGGGGTTTTTCCTAGGCTGAAATCATTCGTGTGACCCTGTGGCTCTTCACCCATAGTCGCAGGGTAGTCATTGCCTCAGACAGAAGATGGGTACAGCCTAGAACAAAGGCCTCATAGCTCAGTCTTGAGTTTAAAAGACAATAGTTGTAAAAGGCAGACATTCAACTGCAGGAGCTCAACTCCTTGAGAGAGAAAAAGCATTTTCTAAATTCCAAAAGTCCTCCATTAGAAAGCTCTTCCTTATAGTCAAAAAACATTCTAATTAATGTAGAAGAAATGATGGAATTAGAAAATAACCATTTGGTAACCATCATAATAATAATTGATTCAGGTAGGAATCATCAATGGATAATAAAACTCATGGGTGAAAGTTTGAAGAATAACAGGATAATAGCCTCATAGTATCCTTCCATGAGATAACTTATTCAGTACAGAAAGAAAAATGGTAACTTTACAGTGCAGAAACCTGGCAGACACCACCTTAATCAAATGATCAAAGTTAACATCATCAGTGACGGAACAATCAACATCATGCATTTCCTGATATGATTCATGGAGAAGAACACAGTACCACTTCTGTGGGATTTCTGCCAAAAATGCATAACTTGAACCCAATATATGGAAACATAAACAAACCCAAACTGGGCAACAGTCTACAAAATAACAGGCCTATAATCTTCCAAAATGCGAATGTCATAAAACACAAAGAATGACTAAAGAGATATGACAATTAAATGCAATGCATTATATTGAATTTTCTTTTGCTAGAAAGGATTTTAGTGTGACAACTGGCAAAGCATGAAGAAAGTCTGTCAATTGGATAGTAGTATTGTATCGATACTTATTTCCTGATTTGTGTGCATGTGTGTGTCCTCTTGTGGACAGGAAGACAGAGGATGTGGTAAATGTTAACACTTGGAGAATCTGTATAAAGGGTATTTGAGAATTCTTCATACTTTTCAGACTTTAAGTCTGAAATTATATCAAAATTAGAGGTTAATAGGAAAATTTTCAAATTTCCTCATTACAAACATTCTTCTGGGGGAAAAAAGTCTCCCTTGAGAGATCAAGGGCCAGACCTTGAAAGACTGAGCACAATTGTTTTATTAACATTTTTTTAATTGAATGAAAGACTCTTTCAATTTCATAGTGCTTTACAATTTTCAAAAGTTTTCAGCACAATTTTTAACAAGAGTCTTAAAAGAGGAAGATTGCAGGATTGATTTAAGTTGCTTCCTGCCACCTAGAGAAGAAAGCCCATCCCAGACAATGGGAAGGACCTAGAAGAACATCAGAGGGGATGAGTTTGCAGAAGACACAAGTGACACACACGTGAGGCTGCTCCCTGGCACTCATCCCATTAGAGGTGAAATCTTGGAGTTGGATAGAGATCACCAAAGAGAATGGGAAAACCAGAGCCCTGTGGGCTCTGCCTCACTGCATACCTGGAACTTGAGAGGAGACTCCACACACAGTGATCCACACCTACCCCTGACAGCTCCAAAGCAGCAATGGCAGTGTGGCATATTTAGAGGAAGACAGGGCCTAATATATTCACCCTTTCTTTCTCCCTCTCTCTCTCTCCTCCCGACCCCAACACACACACAGAGAGAAACATATGACATACAATGGCATGACTGGCCTGTGGCATAGAAGAGAACCAGAAGTTCTCACTTGCCCCGATTAGGTAGAAACTGACCTCTTCCCACTGCACATCATGACACCAACCAAAAATGCACACATCCAAATGTCCCCTACAATTAAGAACCACCCTATTAGCCTACAGAGGAAATTTCAATTAACTCAAAATATCAAAACAATGCCCACAGTGTTATAGATTTCCACATTGACTTTTAAAACAGAGGGCTTAAAAAAAATCCTGGAGAACAAGGGAAAAGCACCATTTTCTAATTAACTATAAAGTCAATGAAGAAATAAGAGTACAATAACAACCTGTAGAGAATAATGATGATACCATACAACAAAGAATGTAGTACAAAGCTAAATCTATATGCAGAAACAAATTTATAGCAATAGGGCTTTTATCATATTGTTATGGACTGAACTGTAACCCCCCAAAATTCATACATTGAAGCCCTAACCCCCAGTGTGGCTGTATTTTACGGAGGTAATTAAAGTTGAATGAGGTTATTAGGTGGGGTACTAATCCAATAGAACTGGTGTCCTCACAAGAAGAGGAAGAGGCACCAGAGATATCTTCACCCTGCTCCTCTTCTTCCCTTGTGCACAGAGAAAAGGTCATGTGAGGACACAGTGAGAACGTGGCCATCTGTAAGCCAGGAAGAGAGACCTCACCAAAAAACAAATTTTCCAATACCTTGATCTTAGACGTCTAGCCTCCAAAACTGTAAGAAAATAAGTTTCTGCTGTTTAAGCCACCCAGTCTGTGGTATTTTTTTTATGGCAGCCCTAGCAGACACATATTTTAAGAGAAAATAAAATGAGCTTAACTAGTTTAACTGAAGAAGCTAGAGAAAACAATAACAAGTTCAAGAAAAGAAATATAGATAATTGTTAGAATTAGCAAAGAAATTCAAAACTGGCTCACAAAGGTATAAAAAGAAAAATCCTCAAGTATAATTTTAAAAAGAGAAAACACTCACTGTAATCAAGATAGCATGGTATTGGCAAAAGAATAGCCACATAGATCACTGCAACAGAATAGAGGATTCAGAAATAGACCTGCAAAAATATAGGCAACTAATCTTTAGCAAAAGAACAAAACAGTTGAATAGAGAGAGGATAATCTCTTAAACAAATGGTGCTGGAACAACTGGATGTCCATGTGCAAAAAATAAAAAAAGAAGAACATAGATACAGACCTTATACTTTTCACAAAAGTTAATTCAAACTGGATTATAAACCTAAATGTAAAATGCAAAACTATAAAACTTCTAAAACACAGGATAAAAATCTATATGAGCTTCAATTTAGTGACGAGTTTTTGTATACAACACCACAAGCATGATCCATGAAAGAAAAAATTGGTAAGTTAAGCTTATTAAAATTTAAAACATCTGCTCTGCAAAAGATACTGTTAAGAGAAGGAAATTACAAGCCACAGGCTGGGAGAAAATATTTGCAAAACACATATCTGACAAAGGAGTTGTATCCAAAATGTACAAAGAACTCTTAAAACTCAACAAGAAAACAACCAATCCGATTTTTTTAAATGGGCAAAAGACCTAAACAGACAACTCAGTAAAGAAAATATATATATGACAAACAAGCACCTGAAAAGATACTCAACACCCTTTGTCATTAGGGAAATGTAAATGCAAATTAAAACAACAATGAGATATCAATATATACCTATTAGAATGGCTAAAATCCAAAAAACTGACAATACCAATTGCTGGCAAGGATGCAGAACAATAGGAACTTTCATTTTTGCTGGTGGAATATGAAATGGTAGAGCCATTTTGGAAGACAGACAGTTTCTTCCAAAGTTAAACACTTATTGTATGATCCAGCAATCCTGCTCCTACATATTTACCCCCCAAAATGGAAATTTTATGTCCACACCAAAATCTGCACACTAATGTTTAAAGCAGCTTTATTCGTATTCATCAAAAACTGGAAGCAATCAAGATATCTTTCAATAGATGAAGGGAAAAACAAACAGTGGTACATCCATAGAAAAATATTTAGTGACAAAAAGAAATCAGCCATCAAGTCACAAAAAGACATGGATGAATCTTAACTGTATATTGCTAAGTTAAAAAACCCACTCTGAAAAAGGCTACATACGGAATGATTCCAATTATACAACATTTGGAAAAGGCAAAACTAGAGAGACAGTAAAAAAATCGGTGGTGGCTAGAGGTTTGGGGGAAGAAGGGAGAGTTCAATGGCGATTCACACAGGGGACCTCTGTTCGTTTTGTTTGTTTGTTTTAACATCTTTATTGGAGTATAATTGCTTTACAATGGTGTGTTAGTTTCTGCTTAATAACAAAGTGAGTCAACTATACATATACATATATCCCCGTATCTCTTCCCTCTTGCATCTCCCTCCCTCTTGCATCTCCCTCCCTCCCACCCTCCCCATCCCACCCCTCTAGGTGGTCACAAAGCACTGAGCTGATCTCCCTGTGCTATGCGGCTGCTTTCCACTAGCTATCTGTTTTACATTCGGTAGTGTACATATGTCCATGTCACTCTTTCACTTTGTCCCAGCTTACCCTTCCCCCTCCCCCTGTCCTCAAGTCCATTCTCTAGTAGATCTGCATCTTTATTCCCTGCCCCTAGGTTCTTCATGACCATTCTTTCTTTTTTTTTTTAGATTCCATATACATGTGTTAGTATACAGTATTTGTTTTTCTCTTTCTGACTTACTTCACTCTGTATGACAGACTCTAGATCCATCCACCTCACTACAGATAACTCAATTTCATTTCTTTTTATGGCAGAGTAATATCCCATTGTATGTATGTGCCACATCTTCTTTATCCATTCATCCACAGAGGGGATCTTTAAGTGTGGTAAAACTATTCTGTATTATACCGTAACAGTGGTTACACGACACTATACATTTTTGGAAACCTATAACTTCACAGCACAGAGAGTGAACCTTAATGTACACAATTTTCAAAAGATTATTTAGGATGTCACAGAATCCCAGGATAAAATACAGAATTTGATAAAACAATCTGTGTTATCAATGTATGAAATAATGTCACTGGAGGGGGTGAAGGGGAAAATGCTCACTTTAAGTAACTGTGGAAATGAGTAGACTCTGCAAGACTAAAGGCAATAGAAACTGCACGTGAGCTCTGTACTCCGGTTGATGAGGTTATGTCCTGTGGGGTACAGGTCAACAATTCTGGTATCACTACACACATACGGTAGAATTGAACAATTAAGTAAATGGATGGCCTTTGATGAGAGCCAGGTGTTTCACTGTTGGAGTGGTGGTTACAGATAAGCAAGAGAAAAGGCTAGAATGATCCATGGGGTAATAAAGTCAGAGACCTAAGTATGAACCTATGTTTAGCCTAATACAGATACAGATGGTTACACATAGAGATATTTATAGATAAGTGTGTAACAGGTTACACAGAAGGCCTAGAGTCAACAACTCCCCAGTAACAGCAAGCACACCTAGCATCCAGATCTGGTTTCTAGTATCATTCTCCAATAAGAGGAACCAGCTGATTGGAGAAACGCTGATTCTAGGACTCAGGTAAGAAACAAAGAAGATGAGTCTGAAGCCACAAAGTGAGGAAGTGCTCACAACAACAGCAAAATAAAACACACAGTGGAGGAAATATGACAAAAGGACACAAGAGTCAACTGAACAAGCTCCCAATGGTCAAAGCTGTAAAATTTTGAGCAATGAAATAATCCAAAGTATAAACAAATATCCACAAGTCAATAGTGAAATAAATAAATAAGGAGACTAGATGAATCCCCCATGCAGAATAATTCACAATGGGACTGCCCTGGTCCAGTGGTTAAGAATCTGCCTTCCAACGCAGGGGACAGGGGTTCAATCCCTGGTCGGGGAACTAAGATCCCACACGCCGCGGGGCAACTAAGCCTACGCACCACAACTACTGAGCCCGCGCCACAGCTAGAGAAGCCCAAGAGCCACAACAAAGACCCAGAGCAGAAAATTTTAAAAATAAATAAATAAAATGTAAAAATAATAATAAAGAATAATTCACACAATAGTTTATGTAAATGCTCTGCCATCAAGGAAGTGATGCATAACTCCCACTCCTTAAGTATGGGCTGCGCATAGTAACTTTCTTCTGAAGAAGACAGTACGGAAAAGAAATTTGAGAAAATTTACAGTGGAGAAACCTGACAAATACTTCCTCAGCCAGGTGATCAAAGTTAACATCAACAGTGATAAGTTATACTGATAGTATGATGGGATGTAATGAAAATGGCACTTTAACTCTATGGTCTTCCTCCCAAGAACATACAATACAAATCGAATCATGTGAAATCCATGACATAAGTCATAACTGCTGGAAATTGTACAAAATACCTGACCAGTACTCCTCAAAACTGCCAAGGTCATCAAAGACAAGGGAAGTCCGAGAAAGTGCACAGCCAAGAGTAGCTTAAGGAGACATGAGTAAACGTACTGTGGTATACTGGATGGGATCTTGGAACAGGAAAAGGACATCAGGTAAAAACTAAAAGCCTGAATAAAGTATGGACTTTAGTTAATAATAATGTATCAATATTGGTTCATTAATTGTAACAAAGGTACCATACTAATCTTAATAAAAGGGAAACTCGTTGCAGGTATATGGAAAATCTCTGTACTTTCTTCATATTTTTCCTGTAAATCTAAAATTGTGCTAAAATTAAAAATTAACTTTACAAAAATTCCAGATTAAAAAGAGAAACAAACAACTAACAAAATTAGAAATAAGAAATGGGACATATAAACAATAAGAAGGAGAATTATCATTTTTGAATGCTATATGAAGTTTTATGAGTAAAATTTTAAATCTCAGTGAAATGGATACTTTAAAATCTCAATGACGTGGACATATTGCCAAAATTGACTCCAGAAGACTAGTAAACTGTAATACAATAGTAAATATGAAAGAAGCTGAGAAAAGAATCAGAGAATTGCCTCCAAGAAATTATTTGAACCAGATGGTTTTTCCACTGAAATCTTTCAAATTTGGGGGACACAGATAATCCCCATGTTATATAAACTGTTTCAAAGCTTAGAAATAAATGGACAGCTAGCCCCATTCATTTTATGAAGCTAACACAGACTGACAAAGCATACACACAACCACCACCAACCCCACCTCTACCTGCTACACCATGACATACATGCACATGGGCACACGCGCACACACAAACACACAGCTAATTTCACTTATAAATACAGACGCAAAAATTCTGAATAAATTCAGCCATTCAAATCTGGTACTAAATTAGAATAATAATCCTCCATAACCAAGAAATACATTAACCTAGGAATAAAAGACTAATTTAGTATTTAAATCTATTAATTTTGAAACATTAATTAAGTTTGTCAAGAAGAAAAAGCTTTACAATACGTTAAATAGATATTGAAATACATTGAATAAATTTCACCACTATGTCCTTATAAAGTTCTCAGAATAGGAATAAGTGTCGAAAATTAATATTATTTCCAGGTGATCATAAACTAACAAGACTCAAAGCAAACAACTAAAGGTAATTAGAATAAATAAAATAATTATTACTGAGGGCCAGAGGAGATCAATGTCCCAACTCGAACAGTCAGGCAGAGAGAGGGCCAATCCCTCCCCGCTCTACATTTTAGTTCTATTCAAGCCTTCAAAGTATTGGATGATGCCCACCCACAATCAGGACAGTATTCACTTCACTCAGTCTACCAATTCAAATGCTAGTCTCTTCCAGAAACACCCTCACAGATACACCCAGAAATAATGCTTAACCAGACATCTGGGCATCCTGTGATCCCCAAATGACACATACAATTAGCCATCACAAAGACTGGGTGGATGACGAAACCATTAACCAAGATAGCGAAAATATACAAAAGAAGAAATAGGTTTCAACCATGGGAAATAAGGAGGGGGAGAGGAGAACCAGCAGGAAATAATGAATCCAGTAAAAAAAAAAAAAAAAAAGTTACTATTCTATGAGCGGTCAACTGTGTCAGATGCGACAGAGGCATCAAATAGGATGAAAATTGGGAGGATGTCACTAGATATAGAATTTAGGAGGACCACTGATGAAGTAGTTTCTGTAGTGTGATAGGAGAAAATACAGTTGGGAAGTTGGGAAGTAAATGGAAGTTGACCAAGTAGCACTAGTAGGTGTGGACTATTCTCTCAAGAAGTCTGACCTTTAAGGAGAGGAGGGAAACCGAATGGTACCTGTTTGGGAGTAGGGTGACGAACCGAGGGAGGAGGTTTTATTTGTATGTTTTGTTGGTTTGATGGCTCTTTGATTCTGTTTTACGGCCAGAACATTTAAGCCTGGTTAGCTGAAGGGAAGGACCCAGAGGAGACAAGAGAGATGCTCTAGGTAAGAGACAGAAAAACTGATGGATCAGGAGGCAGGAGTAGAGTGAAGGGGATGGGACATTATTGACTTTGGCCTTGGAGAAGAAGAGCACCTGCCCTCCATCTAAGGGAAGAGGGTAGAGGAGCACAGTCAGAGTGCAATTTGGAGACAGAAAGCAAGAATTTGGAAGGGACTCCCAACCAGTTGGTGCATTTTCTCTGAACCCTAAGACTGCCAGGGTAAAGGACTTGCATAAGAGGATGGGAGGTTAAATACACAGTAACAATTTGGAAGAACCACTTTGGAGAATGTAAGAGAAATTGCTAAGCAATACTGAGAATATAACAGAGGTTAAAAATCAAAAATCCTTAGCTGTACCAGTCAGCACAATTACGTGATTTTCTCCCCAAGTCCTCTGCAAATCACAGCAGAAATAGACTACCAAATTTTCTTGGAATATTTAATCTTAACATGCAAGAGCAGAAGCCACATTTTCCTAAATTTCACAGAAAATCATTTTGAAAGAGGTATTTGCAAATTTTGAGAAATCTGATTGATTAAAGTGCCACTGTTTTGTGCTTACATGTACTTATACATTGGAGCTGGAAACACAAGGGCAAAAGTGACAAAGGCAAAAAAGAATAACCTCTATCCAAAACACCAATAACAAGCAATCCTATCACTAGATATATTCGTCTCAGAGAGTAATGAATTCTACCTCTATCCATCAGATAAATGCTAAAAACTAAGGGAAAACTCCTGGTATGGTAAATGATTTTCACATTTCTCTAGAAAAGCTTTAAAGTGATCCCTCAAAAATGTGGTGAGACAGACTTTTAAAATACTTCTGAAATCTCTAGCAAGTGCAATACTGTCCATTTTGAAACCTCAGTACTTGAGGATATTATCTCTGGTTTATGAAGTCAAAATGTGGTTTAAAAAGAAATCAATTTAATGTGGTGTTTATCTTTCTCATAGAGTCAACGCCCCATTTGTGTTTAGTTCCTATAAATAAAACTAAATACACAAGTATCTTTTCTTTTTTTTTTTTGCTATTGTTTATTTGTGATGTTATAAAGGGACTATAACATCCCCAAAGGATGCATTTTGTGTTTAGAGGGTGGGAAAACATATTGGAAATTGCCATTCTGCCACTAGCCCAAAGTCCCTCGAGTTACTCTTAAGAAAGTTAAGGAAATGACTGGGAGAAATAAAGAAGAACACTCATCCTAAGAGTTCTCCCTTTGTTTAAAGGAAAAAAATAAGAACAGCAAAAAGTAGGTTTGGATATTTATAGATTTGTGTTTAAAGTTCAAGTCCAAATAAGCCTGGCTCTAAATTCTTCAAGAGATGCTTTTAAAGTACTATTTTAACTAGATGCCGCCACCTACTGGACAGTTTACAAGGACTTTGAGCTTTCCAGGGAACAAAGAAAAAAGTGATCATGGAGGAAAAGAGAGCAAAAGATTTCTGTTTTCATAATAAGCTTTATAAGAAACACTTTACTTTAAAATTTATGGCTATCCATAGGCTTGATCAAAATAATTTTTTAATTTTTAAAATTTTTACATTTTTAATTAAGAGGGGTAGTTGAAGTTCAGTGAATAACCTGGGAAAGAAACAAATCTCAGGACGCAACAGATATAAGCAGTGTCACATTTCATGATATGCGGCTATGCTGTAATAGTAGAAATATGAGACTATCAAAAATCAGTGCTAGGTGGTAAAATTGGACTCTTTCATTTCTATGCCTTTCTTTCATACATTTCTTTCATACTTGCTAATAACACATTTCATAAACTGAAGATTCCAAAAGTTACCTCTTTTGGAATAAGGTAATAATTATGTTATGTCAAATGTAAAAAAAATGTATAATTAGGCTAATAATGTAGTTTATAGTAAATGCTATCTCTTTTGGGTTTTAAGATTTTTAAAGACCAGATATATATGTGACTGCTGACATGCCTAGGATGTGAAGAGCCAGCAAGACATTCCATTAAGGAACCTGTCTTCTATGAAAGGCCAGCCACCAAAAAAGTCTAATTAAATCTGAACAACCAGGAGTACAATAGTGCTGTCTCTTCATTCTGGTGAACTAGTCAACCGTGAGCTAATCAAGACAGACGGCAGCAAGAATGAAGGGCGACAGACCCTTGATTTACCCAAAAGCATCTTTGATCCCCATTTCCTTTCACACTGACCCTACTCTCATATCTTATCTGCTCTGCACACGATAAACACTGCCAGTACACAATAAGTGACTAATAATTCGAAATCTAAAAATTGAAACTCTGACATGGTAATGTTTAAAGCAATGACTCTCTCTGGCCAAGCCTCTGGTAACTCCAGCTTCCAGATCATGAAGTCTAAGAAGTTTCCATGTTAGAGTATTAGTACTAATCTAGCATGAATGTAGATGTCTACAGGGCCTACAGTAGTCACGTGACTCCAGAGATACAACTCTGAGCTCCATAGATTTAACCAAATGGACCTGTCATGGGCTTTTAAAATTAAATGTATCTGATAGTTCAGATTTGTTCGTGAAGAAAGGCCAGCTGAAAACAAGTCTTTCCCTCTAAGGCCTAAAGTTCACTCAGTAGTGAACTCTGTGACCAAAAGGCTAATGTCAAAAGGCCACCATGGATCCCTTTACAGAGTGGCCTGTTTTAAAGTCCTTGCTCCAGAGTCAAGCACAGCAAGTGTGGCCTCTTAGAAATGCCTCAGTGGTGAAATTAGCATTTAGCTCCTGCATTCTAAAATACAGATGCTGAACGGCAAAGGAAACCATCAACAAAACTAAGAGACAACCTACAGACTAGAACATATTTGCAAATAATGTGACCAACAAGGGCTTAATTTCCAAAATAAATGAATAGCTCATACAACTCAATAACAAAAAAACAAACAAACCAATCAAAAAATGGGCAGAAGATCTAAATAGACATTTCTCAGAAGAAGACATACAGATGGCCAATAGGCACATGAAAAGATGCTCCACATAGCTAATTATTAGGGAAATGCAAATCAAAACCACAACAAGGTACCACCTCACACCATTCAGAATGGCCATCATCAAAAAGTCTACAAATAATAAGTGCTGGAGAGGGTGTGGAGAAAAGGGAACTCTCCTACACTGTTGGTGGGGATGTAGATTGGTGCAGCCACTATGGAGAACATTATGGAGGTTCCTTAAAAAACTAAAAACAGCTACCATATGATCCAGCAATCCCACTCCTGGGACCCCTACTTAGAGCCAGTCTAATGCCCAAGAGATACTATATGGCCATTTAGATGATGTTAGTTAAAGGATTTCAAAAGTGTCCTGCCAAAAAATCCATGTCTTCCCAATCACTAAAACATTCATTACTAAGTAAGTAAATTAAAATAAGTTATATGATTCCACAGTACTTCTGTAGAAGAAGAAAAAGAAAGAAAAGAAGGAAAAGAAGAAGGAGGAGGAGGAGGCGAATCACAAATATACAGTTGACCCTTGAACAACATAAGTTTGAATTGCACAGGTTCACTTATACACGGACTTTTTTCAATAAATGCATACTATAGTACTACACAGTCCTTGGTTGGTTGAATCCATGGATGCAGAACTGCAGGTACAGAGGGCCAACTATAAAGTTATACCTGGATTTTCAACTGCACAGGGGCAGTGCCCCTAACCACCATGTTGTTCAAGGGTCAACTGTTACATACACACAAGTGGAGGAAGTAGAAACATATGCACAGAATTAACTGGCTGGTCTCATAAACCAGAACTATGAGAGAACGGGGAAAGGACAAATCAGTAATGGATTTTTATGAAAGGGTGCAGAGGCCTGAGTGAGACACCTCATGGGACAATCCCAGGCAGTTAGGGGACTGCACAAACTGGGTGTATAGAGGCACCTAAGAGTCACAGGAAGTAAAGGCAAAGACACATTTTGTCTATTTCCTGATTTTTCACTGCCTTATCCTCCTTACCCTTGAGGAGACACAAACACTAGAAGACTCTGAAACATACCTAACTTCAGAGTAGTTCCATATAGTCCTATCCAACGTGATCATTTCCTCTAAAGAATTAAACTCACAAAGAAAAAGAAAAGATAACTGAATTGGGACTTTTACTTTAATCCAAATATTCTATGACCCTGAGATAAAAATAAAGACGAATCAATTTTACTCACCAACAGTTTCTTCTGATGCAGCAGTTAAAGCTAGAAAGTTTTTTGTACTTTCCATCTCCTCATTACTTTGTAAAGCTTCACCATTTTCTGCAGACTAATAAAAGAGAAGTAAAAGTGTAAACATGGGAAAAGAAGGCAACTGTATTCATCGATATTTTTTAAAATTCCAACATGGTTTCCAATCCTGTACATACAAACAAGAAAGTCAGATCATTTTTATTCCTTTAATTAGGGAATCTGTTAATGTTTCCTGTTCCCTCAAAATTCTGTCAATGAGTATTCCCAGATAGAGTTGGACTATGTCTATCATTATATAATTACCTTGCTTAAAGTTTCTTAAGTTTCTGTTTAATGTTTCTATAACTAATGAGTAACCTAAAGATACATCATCAAATTACAGTTTCAGATATTTCAAAATTGATACTGTATTTTATTATGATTCCAGTTATAATTTATATTTCCAAGCAAGTAAAAATTTGCTTTGAGATCCAAGAGAAATAACTGACAGACTAAATTTTCCTGCTAAAATTTACACAAATTACTCTAACTTTAAGCACTGCATTTATTTTTAAAAATTTATTTTATTTATTTATTTTTGGCTGCATTGGGTCTTCGTTGCTGTGCATGTGCTTTCTCTAGTTGTGGTGAGCCAAGGCCACTCTTCGTTGCGGTACGCAGGCTTCTCATTGCAGTGGCTTCTCTTTGTTGCGGAGCATGTGCTCTAAGCTCGTGGGCTTCAGTAGTTGTCGCTCATGGGCTCCACAACACAGGCTCAGTGGTTGTGGCACACGGGCTTAGTTGCTCCACAGCATGTGGGATCTTCCGGGACCAGGGCTAGAACCCATGTCCCCTGCATGGGCAGGTGTATTCTTCCCACCAGGGAAGCCGCAGCACTGCATTTTATACGTTGCTTTTTTCATCCCAGTGGTCTTCGTGGGAACCTTGTAAAAATGTATTCTTAATCACTTTATGATTAATTCATATCATTGCCTGGGAAATTTCCTAGGAAGTCAGTCAACTAAACAAGGAGGAATTTTTAAAAAACAGCCAATCTGAAAGTAGGCATAGAGGGAACTTTCCTCAATATAATAAAGGTCATATATGAGAAACCCACAGCCAACATCATCCTCAATGGTGAAAAACTGAATCCATTCCCACTAAGATCAGGAACAAGCCAAGGTTGCCCACTGTCACCACTATTATTCAACACTGTTTTGGAAGCTTTAGCCACAGCAATCAGAGAAGAAAAACAAATAAAAGGAATCCAAATCAGAAAAAAAGAAGTAAAGCAGTCACGTTTGCAGATGACATGACACTATACATAGAGAATCCTAAAGATGCTACCAGAAAACTACTAGAGCTAATCAATGAATTTGGTAAAGTAGCAGGATACAAAATTAATGCACAGAAATCTCTTGCATTCCTATACACTAATGATGAAAAATCTGAAAGTGAAATTAAGGAAACACTCCCATTTACCACTGCAACAAAAAGAATAAAATATCTAGGAATAAACCAACCTAAGGAGACAAAAAACCTGTATGCAGAAAACTATAAGACACTGATGAAAGAAATTAAAGATGATACAAATAGATGGAGAGATATACCATGTTCTTGGATTGGAAGAATCAACTTTGTGAAAGTGACTATACTACCCAAAGCAATCTACAGATTCGATGCAATACCTATCAAACTACCACTAGCATTTTTCACAGAACTAGAACAAAAAATTTCACAAGTTGTATGGAAACACAAAAGACCCCGAACAGCCAAAGCAATCTTGAGAAAGAAAAACTGAGCTGGAGGAATCAGGCTCCCTGACTTCAGACTATACTACAAAGCTATAGTAATCAAGAGAGTACGGTACTGGCACAAAAACAGAAATATAGATCAATGGAACAGGATAGAAAGCGCAGAGATAAACCCACACACATATGGTCACCTTATTTTTGATAAAGGAGGCAAGAATATACAATGGAGAAAAGACAGCCTCTTCAATAAGTGGTGCTGGGAAAACTGGACAGCTACATGTAAAAGAATGAAATTAGAACACTCCTTAACACCATACACAAAAATAAACTCAAAATGGATTAAAGACCTAAATGTACACCAGACACTATCAAACTCTTAGAAGAAAACATAGGCAGAACACCCTATGACATAAATCACAGCAAGATCCTTTTTGACCCACCTCCTAGAGAAATGGAAATAAAAACAAAAATAAACAAATGGGACCTAATGAAACTTAAAAGCTTTTGCACTGCAAAGGAAACCATAAAGAATACAAAGAGACAACCCTCAGACTGGGAGAAAATATTTGCAAATGAAGCAACTGACAAAGATAACCTCCAAAATTTACAAGCAGCACATGCAGCTCAATATCAAAAAAACAAAAAACCCGATACAAAAATGGGCAGTAGACCTAAATAGACATTTCTCCAAAGAGGACATACAGATGGCCAACAAACACATGAAACAATACTGAACATCATTAATCATTAGATAAATGCAAATCAAAACTACAATGAGGGCTTCCCTGGTGGCGCAGTGGTTGAGAGTCCGCCTGCCGATGCAGGGGACACGGGTTCATGCCCCGGTCCGGCAAGATCCCACATGTCGCGGAGTGGTTAGGCCCATGAGCCATGGCTGCTGAGCCTGCGCATCCAGAGCCTGTACTCCGCAACGGGAGAGGCCACAGCAGTGAGAGGCCCGCGTACCGCAAAAAAAAAAAAAACTACAATGAGATATCAGCTCACACAAGTCTGAATGGCCATCATCAAAAACTCTACAAACAATAAATGCTGGAGAGGGTGTGGAGAAAAGGGAACCCTCTTGCACTGTTGGTAGGAATGTAAATTGATACAGCCACTATGGAGAACAGTATGGAGGTTCCTTAAAAAATTAAAAATAGAACTACCATACAGCCCAGCAATCCCACTACTGGGCATATACCCTGAGAAAACCATAATTCAAACAGAGTCATGTACCACAATGTTCACTGCAGCTCTATTTACAATAGCCAGGACATGGAAGCAACCTAAGTGTCAAACAACAGATGAATGGATAAAGAAGATGTGGCACATATATACAATGGAATATTACTGAGACATAAAAAGAAACGAAATTGAGTTATTTGTAGTGAGGTGGATGGACCTAGAGTCTGTCATACAGAATGAAGTAAGTCAGAAAGAGAAAAACAAATACCATATACTAACACATATATATGGAATCTAAAAAATAAAGAAAGAATGGTTATGAAGAACCTAGGGGCAGGGAATAAAGACGCAGATCTACTAGAGAATGGACTTGAGGACACGGGGAGGGGGAAGTGTAAGCTGGGACAAAGTGAGAGAGTGGCATGGACATATATACACTACCAAACGTAAAATAGATAGCTAGTGGGAAGCAGCCGCATAGCACAGGGAGATCAGCCTGGTGCTTCGTGACCACCTAGAGGGGTGGGATAGGAAGGGTGGGAGGGAGGGAGATGCGAGAGGAAAGAGGTATGGGGATATATGTATATGTATAGCTGATTCACTTTGTTATAAAGCAGAAACTAACACACCATTGTAAAGCAATTACACTCTAATAAAGATGTTGAGAGATTGATTCAAGATGCAGAGTAGAAGCACGTGCTCTCACTCCCTCTTACAAGAACACCAGAATTACAACTAACTGCTGAAAAATCATTGACAGGAAGACACTGGAACTAACCAAAAAAGATACCCCACATCCAAAGACAAAGGAGACGCCACAGTGAGATGGTAGGAGGGGTGCAATCACAATAAAATCAAATCTCATAACTGCTGGGTGGGTGACTCACAAACTGCAGAAACATACACCACAGAAGTCCACCCACTGGAGTGAAGATTCTGAGACCCATGTCAGGCTTCCCAATCTGGGGGTCTGGCAACAGGAGGAGGAATTCCTAGACAAGCAGACTTTGAAGGCTAGTGGGATTTGACTGCAGGACTTCGACAACTGGGGGAAACAGAGACTCCACTCTTGGAGGGCACACACAAAGTAGCGTGCTCATCGGGACCCAAGGGAAGGAGCAGTGGCCCCATAGGAAACTGAACCAGACCTACCTGCTACATTTGGAGGGTCTCCTGCAGAGGCGGGGGTGGCTGTGTGTCACTGTGAGGACAAGGACACTGGCAGCAGAAGTTCTGGGAAGTACTCCTTGGTGTAAGCCCTCCCAGAGTCTGCCATTAGCCCAACCAAAGAGCCCAGGTAGGCTCCAGTATTGGGTCCCCTCAGGCCAAACAACAAACAGGGAGGGAACCCAGCCCCACACATCAGCAGACAAGTGGATAAAAGTTTTACTGAGCTCTGCCCACCACAGCAACAGCCAGCTCTACCCACCACCAGTCGCTCCCATCAGGAAACATGCACAAGCCTCTTAGATAGCCTCATCCACCAAAGGGAAGACAGCAGAACAAGAAGAACTACAATCCTGCAGCCTGTGGAACAAAAACCACATTCACAGAAAGGTACACAAGATGAAAAGGCAGAGGGTTATGTACCAGATGAAGGAACAAGATAAAACCCCCCAAAAAAACTAAATGAAGTGGAGATAGGCAACCTTCCAGAAAAAGAATTCAGAATAATGATAGTGAAGATGATCCAGGACCTTGGAAAAAGAATGGAGGCAAAGATCGAGAAGATGCAAGAAATGTTTAACAAAGATCTAGAAGAATTAAAGAACAAACAGAGATGAACAACACAATAACTGAAATGAAAAATACACAAGAACGAATCAATAGCACAATAACTGAGGCAGAAAAACAGATAAGTGACCTGGAAGACAGAATGGTGGAATTCACTGCTGCACAACAGAATAAAGAAAAAAGAATGAAAAGAAATGAAGACAGCCTAAGAGACCTCTGGGACAACATTAAAAGCAACAACATTCGCATTATATGGGTCCCAGAAGGACAAGAGAGAGAGAAAGGAAACAAGAAAATATTTGAAGAGATTATAGTTGAAAACTTCCCTAACATGGGAAAGGAAATAGCCACCCAAGTCCAGGAAGGGCAGCGAGTCCCATACAGGATAAATCCAAGGAGAAACACGCCGAGACACATAGTAATCAAATTGGCAAAAATTAAAGACAAAGAAAAATTATTGAAAGCCGCAAGGGAAAAACGACAAATAACATAAAAGGGAACTCCCATAAGGTTAACAGCTGATTTCTCAGCAGAAACTCCACAAGCCAGAAGGAAGTGGCATGATATATTTAAAGTGATGAAAGGGAAGAACCTACAACCAAGATTACTCTACCCGGCAAGGATCACATTCAGATTCGATGGAGAAATCAAAAGCTTTACAGACAAGCAAAAGCTAAGATGATTCAGCACCACCAAACCAGCTCTACAACAAATGCTAAAGGAACTTCTCTAAGTGGCAGAAGAAAAAGACCTACAAAAGCAAACCAAAAACAATTAAGAAAATGGTATAGGAACATACATATCAATAATCACCTTAAACATAAATGAAATAAATGCTCCAACCAAAAGACACAGGCTTGCTGAATGGATACAAAAACAAGACCCATATATATGCTGTCTACAAGAGACACACTTCAGACCTAGGGAAACATACAGAATGAAAGTGAGGGGATGGAAAAAGATATTCCATCCCCTGAAGTAGCTATACTCATAACACATAAAATAGACTTTAAAATAGAGAATGTCACAAGAGACAAGGAAGGACACTACATAATGATCAAGGGATCAATCCAAGAAGAACATATAACAATTATAAATATATATGCACCCAACAGAGGAGCACCTCAATACATAAGGCAACTGCTAACAGCTCTAAAAGAGGAAATCGACAGCAACACAATAATAGTGGGGGACTTTAACACCTCACTTACACCAATGGACAGATCATCTAAACAGAAAATTAAAAGAAAACACAAGCTTTAAATGACACAATAGACCAGATAGATTTAATTGATATTTATAGGACACTCCATCCAAAAACCACAGATTAAACTTTCTTCTCAAGTGTGCATGGAACATTCTCCAGGAAAGATCACATCCTGAGTCACGAATCAAGCCTCAGTAAATTTAAGAAAACTGAAATCATATCAAGCATCTTTTCTGACCACAGCACTATGAGATTAGAAATCAATTACAGGGTAAAAAACGTAAAAAGCACAAAGTCATGGAGGCTAAACAATACATTACTAAATAACCAAGAGATCACTGAAGAAATCAAAGAGGAAATCAAAAAATACCTAGAGACAAATGACAATAAAAACACAATGATCCAAAACCTATGGGATGCAGCAAAAGCACTTCTAAGAGGGGACTTTATAGCTATGCAAGCCTACCTCAAGAAACAAGAAAAATCTCAAAGAAACAACCTAAAATTACACCTAAAGGAACTAAAGAAAGAAGAACAAAACCCAAAGTTAGCAGAAGGAAAGAAATCATAAAGTTCAGAGCAGAAATAAATGAAATAGAAACAAAGCAAACAATAGCAAAGATCATAAAACTAAAAGCTGGTTCTTTGAGAAGATAAACAAAACTGATAAACTATTAGCCAGACTCATCACGAAAAACAAGGAGAGGACTCAAATCAATAAAATTCGAAATGAAAAAGGAGAAATCACAACTGACACTGAAGAAATACAAAGGATTATAAGGGATTACTACAAAAAACTCTATGCCAGAAAAATGGACAACCTGGAAGAAATGGACAAATTCTTAGAAAGGTATAACCTTCCAAGACTGAACCAGGAAGAAACAGAAAATATGAACAGACCAATCACAAGTAATGAAATTGAAGCTGTGTTTAAAAATCTTCCAACAAACAAAAGTCTAGAACCAGATGGCTTCACAGGTGAATTCTATCAAACATTTAGAGAAGAGCTAACACCCATCCTTCTCAAACTCTTCCAAAAAATTGCAGAGGAGGGAACACTCCTAAACTCATTCTATGAGGCCACCAGCACCCTGATACCAAAACCAGACAAAGATACTACAAAAAAAGAAAATTACAGACCAATATCACTGATGAATATAGATGCAAAAGTCCTCAACAAAATACTAGCAAACAGTATCCAACAACACATTAAAAGGATCATACACCATGATCAAGTGGGATTTATCCCAGGGATGCAAGGATTCTTCAATATACGCAAATCACTCAATGTGATACGCCATATTAACAAATTGAAGAATAAAAACCATATGATCATCTCAATAGATGCAGAGAAAGCTTTTGACAAAATTCAACAGTCATTTATGATAAAAACTCTCCAGAAACTGGGCATAGAGCGAACCTACCTCAACATAAAAGAGGCCATATATGACAAACCCACAGCAAACATCATTCTCAATGGTGAAAAACTGAAAGCATTTCCTCTAAGATCAGGAACAAGACAAGGATGTCCACTCTCACCACTATTATTCAACACAGTTTTCTTGAGGGGGAAAAACGGAGCTGGAAGAATCAGACTCCTTGACTTCAGACTCTACTACAAAGCTACAGTAATCAAGACATTATGGTACTGGCACAAAAACAGAAATATAGATCAATGGAACAGGATAGAAAGCCCAGAGATAAACTCACACACCTACAGTCAACTAATCTATGACAAAGGAGGCAAGGATATACAATGGAGAAAAGACAGTCTCTTCAATAAGTGTTGCTGGGAAAACTGGACAGCTACATGTAAAAGAATGAAATTAGAAAACTTCCTAACACTATACACAAAAATAAACTCAAAAAGGATTAAAGACCTAAATGTACACCAGACACTGTCAAACTCTTAGAGGAAAACATAGGAAGAACACTCTTTGACATAAATCACAGCAAGATCTTTTTAGATCCACCTCCTAGAGTAATGGAAATAAAAACTAAATAAAAAAATGGGACCTAATGAAACTTAAAAGCTTGTTGCAAAGCAAAGGAAACTACAAACAAGACAAAAAGACAACCCTCAGAATGGGAAAAATATTTGTAAATGAATCAATGGACAAAGGATTAATCTCCAAAATATATAAACAGCTCATGCAGCTCAATATTAAAAAAACAAACAACCCAATCAAAAAATGGGCAGAAGACCTAAATAGACATTTCTCCAAAGAGGACATACAGATGGCCAAGAAGCACATGAAAAGCTGCTCAACATCACTAATTATTAGAGAAATGCAAATCAAAACTACAATGAGGTATCACCTCATACCAGTTATAATGGCCATCATCAGAAAATCGACAAACAACAAATGCTGGAGAGGGTGTGGAGAAAGGGAAGCCTCTTGCACTGTTGGTGGGAATATAAATTGATAGAGCCACTAAGGAGACCAGTATGGAGGTTCCTTAAAAATCTAAAAATAGAATTACCATATGACCCAGCAATCCCACTACTGGGCATATACTCAGAGAAAACCATAATTCAAAAAGACACATGCACCCCAATGTTCATTGCTGCGTTATTTACAATAGCCAGGTCAAGGAAGTAACCTAAATGCCCATTGACAAAAGAATGGATAAAGAAGATGTGGTACATATATGCAGTGGAATATTAGTCATAAAAAGGAACAAAATTGGGTCATTTGTAGAGACGTGGATGAATCTAGAGACCGCCATACAGAGTGAAGTCAGAAGAGAAGAACAAATATCGTATATTAACACATTTATGTGGAACCTAGAAAAATGTTACAGATGAACCAGTTTGCAGGGCAGAAATAGAGACACAGATGTAGAGAACAAATGTATGGACACCAAGGGTGGAAAGCAGCGGGGGTGGGGGTGGGGGTGGGGGGGTGTGTGATGGATTGGGAGATTGGAATTGACATGTATACACTAGTGTGTATAAAATGGAAGACTAATAAGAACCTGCTGTATAAAAAAATAAATTAAATAAAATTCAAAAAAAACCAAAAAAAGCATTTATAGTTTTGGCTTGCACATTCAGTGACCCCACCTGGAGTCTAATTTTGACTTTGATGTGAGATAGTAAGCTAAATTTATCTTATGTCCCTGCACTATTTAATTAGCCCATCCATTTGTTGTAATCCCACCTCTGCAATAAATAAATGTCCACTTAAAAAAAAATACCAATCTGTTATTATAATGTTCCTTACCTTAAAAGTGCTCTCCTTTGAGGGGCAAAGTTCAAATATGAGCCAATGGCTATGCATCAAGTCAGTGCCAACATGTGGTCAGCTTCCGCCCCTCAATACCACAGAGAATCAAAGGTCCAAGAAGGCCAAGGAGAGTTCATTGAGACAGAAGCAAATACAGCATGGTCACAGGCCACAAGCATTTTACAGCTCCCCAAAGACAGCCTGACCAGCATGTGAAATAGTCAACTTCCTGCTTGTTTGTCACAGAAGTTTACTCAAATAATAATGGTAACCAGGGGGGTTAAATTTTTGTGTATTTGTGTACTTATGTCCAAATTGTAAGCTCGCTGAAGAAAAAGCAGACACATATACTTGATGAAGGTAGGCACCAGATCCCTTTCTATTCCAGAGATGGAGGACCCAGGCCTGACACTGGTGACAGAGGCCTATGGCGATGTCTGTCCACTGTCCATGGGGAATGAACATGCCCAGTGCAGTGCCTGAAATCCGGAATCCTGCAAAGTCACCTTCTCCAGTTCCAGAAAACTATCTCCCTCACTACCCCCCTGCCCCATACACACACATATACACACCACTGCCCTACCTCCACAAAATAAATTAAGGCAGACCACACTAACACTACCAGAGTCCATGCTTTTCTTACTCATCTTAGAGGAAGTTGTTTCTCACATGTCAGCATAAGATTATACAATTCTTACCTTAAGTTTTTCAAACAGCTTTATTCTCATTTCTAGACCTTGCTTCTTGATTTCTTTTTCTCTGTGTTGTCTCTTCATCAATATCTTATCAAGCCTCTTCATCTTCTGAATAGCGTCTTGAAGTTGAGAATCTAATTCTTTTATTTCAGATTCATCTATATATGTTGAAAGTAGGAATGAGCTTGAAGTTTAGTAAAATCATAAAGCCTTTTCCTTCTTGTTTTGTTTTTACTATTTGTTCTTTCATTCAACAAATGTTTATGGCTGATGGTAATAACTAACACTGGTGTCATGTATCTTGGTTTACAAGGTGGTTTCACATATTTTTTTCACATAATTGTCTAACAACCCTGTGAAACAGACATTTACCTCTATTTTACGGTTGAGATAACTGGGTCCTTTCAAATAGCTAATAAATTATAGCACTGAATTCAGAAGTGGATCTCGTATGATTTTAAATCCCAAATTCTTTCTCCTTCAGTCTGCTATACTTTCTATATTCATAACTAACAAATAAAGAATAAGACAAAGACCCTATCCTAAAGCTGCTTCAGACTAACTGAAAGAGAAGTCATGTACACAAATAGCTACAGTAAAATGTAGCATGTCATAGAGACAAAGAGCGATTCCAACATGTTAGAAACAAATTCAGAAAAGTACACAGTGTATCTTAACACCTTTAATCTATGCCTCTCCCATTTGTTCTATTTTCCTAAAGTACCTAAAAATGTTCTTCAATTGTGGATAATTGATAGTAACTTATTTGAAATTAGGAACTCTTTAGAACTTCTGTCATTCAAGTTTTAACTTACCATTATGAATAATAATATTAATAATTATCATTATTATTAATGATAATATTAATAATAGCAGCTAACATTTATAGAGTTACCTGATAGGCACAGTCTTAAGTGCTTTTTTACATTCATTATCTCATGTAATCTTCACCGTAAACCAGCAAGATGGTATATTGTAACGGAGTTACATATATGTCCGAGATATATCATCTTATAACTAGTAAATGCCAGAGTCAGTTTCCACCCGATCTGTCTGACTGCAGAGCCAAAGCTCTTCACCACCAAGAGATACTTGTCTGTAAGGTCTGATGAAAGATGATAATCTGGCAATGAGCATAAATGCTCAAGTTCTAAAGTCTCAGCCACCCCAGCTTAGATCATTAGAAATGGCATATTATGCAAAGAAAAGCCAAGTTTTGCAACTTTTGAAAATACAGAGCCCAGTGATGTTTCCCTATAATGTATATCACTTCTTCTTAAAAGAAAAGGAGATATGTTTCGAGGGAATAAGCTTAGCCAGAAACAATACTAATCTTACTAATAAGGAGACCCTACGAATCATATGGCTCACGTACATCGAATGCAACAGCCTCTGGTTCTAATTCCCAACCACCAGCCCTAGCATTCTCAGGCCCCATTGTACATGGGTGGTCTATCCAGCAGGCATTTTGAAGTAACTCTTGCAGTACAGAAACAGTATAAACAAATACACTGTAAATGGGGCCAATAGCTAATCTCAACTCTAATACCTTGTTTCCTAATAACTGTAATCCTGAGGCACCTGGCCCTAGAGCTGATCTCATCCCAAACATACTCTAAATCAGCAGTTCACAAAGTTTATGAGCTCAGCTTCCCTTTACAGTTTATAAATTATGGGGAACCCAAAGTACCTTTTGTTTATGTGAGTTACATCTATTGATAATTACCATATTAGAAATCAAAACTGAAAAATATTATATGTGTTTATTTATTCATTCAAAAATAATTAACATGGTATTACTAATTACATGCTAATATAAATACAGCACTTTTATAACAACCAAATTTTCCAAAAAAAATATTGAGAAGAATGGCAATATTTTAAATTTCTAGTATCTGGATTAACAAAAGACAGCTGGATTCTCATCTCTGCTTCAAAGCCAATCTATTGTAATCTGTTACGCAGTTAAAGTATTGACTGTATGAAGAAAATCTGGCCTCGTACAGTAGTTGGAAAGGGGAGGAGAAATTTAATACCCTTTTCAGATAATTGTGGATATTCTTCCTTGATACTAATATCAAAACTGGACAAGGGGTAGTTTCTTAAAGGTTAGTTGTAATGTGAAATCTGTAACCCTATCGGTGAGCTTTTTGTATTTGTTCCATAAATCCATGGATCTATCTTTCATTTGAATGGATCTTTTATCCTGCATTGCTTATTTGGAAAATAGTGGTTCACTGAATTATGCAGACCTTCAAATATTAATGATTTCAGTATACAATATGAAAAAATCACATGTGTTAATACTGTCACCAATTTTTATCAGAAAATCTAAGTACTGGGAAGCTGCAAAGCTCATGTTGACATACACAAATTTTCCAAGATTCTAATTTTTCACTTGAAAGCTGAAATTTTATCATTGACATAAAATACTGTCAGTTGTTTTCCTTGAAATAACAGGCCCAGTTCATTTTTTTTTAAATGTCTGCCAAATATCTAAGTCTGGATGATAATAGATGATCTGTCACTCATTCTTTCTAGTAAAAATGGTGTCCCATTAAAAAGTGGCCAGTTCAGCTCTCAACTTAAATTATCACACCAGTACTTTTCCTCAACACAACCTTCACATTTTGGCACACAGCAGAATCGCTGTATATGTACCTACCATTTCACCACACAGGATATTAAAAAGATGTGTACTCAAAGGTCAAGATTAAATAGAATTTAAATTTTTTACTGCTCCATCAAGGACATTCTTGCGTGGCACTGGCTATTTCTTTTCTCTGCCCATGCCAGGTCTTGAAGAACACAATGACTATTAGTACAATTTGGTGCCATTCATTGCCTTGATTCATGCTAAAGCACCAGCAATTTTACCCACCATTGCTTTTGTACCATCAGTGAAACCAACAATTCAGTGGGCAAAAAGGCAAACAGCATTATTTCAATATTACAATGAATCATATCACTGATATATCAGTATTATGATGAAAGTAGTTTTGACTTTGCAGAGTTCCTAAAAGGGTCTCAGGGCCCAGGGCTCTTTCAGTCCATGTTTTGAGAACTGCTGCTCTAATTCACTCTGACCAGTATTAATTAATACCAGTATTAATACCCATGAAATAATGGAGTCTCTTAAAATCCAGAAGTTATTAAGATCAAATGGGATTATCCCTTAAAAGGCATTTATAAATTACAGGATATATTCTACTGTACAATTTTCAAAAAGATCAATAAATCATGTCATAAAACGCAGAAATACTTCCTACTTGATTAATGTAAAATGACTACAATAACAATTTTATTAAATGACATATTTTATTATTTTTCTAAGTGTATTTAAGAACTCTTAATATTCTTATAAATGAAAACTGGTGATTTGCTTGCTCACAAAAAAGTCTCTTTTTTTTTATTATTTCTACTTAGCAGATAAAATAAATATGTAATTCTAATATTTTAACTATAGCATCAGTAATTATCATTAGCCAATCACCAAGTGATTATCTTACCTGAACATTCAGGGATTATCTGATGCTGAACCAAGTTCGAATTTTCATCTGATCCCTCTTCAGCCAGTTTTATTTTCTCAGAGTAGTTTTCCCCTTTATCATCATTACTGTTTCTACCTTCCTCTGTATTACTACTGCCTTCTGAGTGGCCTTCTTTACCAGAGTTCAGATTGATTGCAGTATCAACCTAAAAATTATTTCCAAAGAAACAGTTTTCAAAAGTAAAAGTAAAAAAAAAATTTTCTTAATTTTAAATTTATAGACTATTTTAACTCTAATGTAAGTATATGTGAGGACATATATATATATATAGTAGCATTAAATGATTCTAGAAATATGACACTTAATTAAATGTAATTTAAATACACAATTAAATTTAATAATATTTGCACCAAAGTAATATGCACCACTCTCCAGCAATTTCTAGCAATAATAGAGAAGGGTCAGGAATCAGTCCCAAAGAGAACTGCTCTCTGCCAAGCTCTGGGGTTGAAGCATGATGGCCCCTGCTCTCTGAGCTTACCCTCAGATGGACAGTGAAGGGTCTAGAGCTGGGCTGTCCAATACAATAGCCACTCGCCACACGTGGCTACTGAACAGCTGCAAAGTGAACAGGCTGAACTGCAACATGCTTCTAATGGAGTTCTTCAAATCATAACCATGTGCTTTGCTGAATAATTTATTTTTACACTATTCACAGTTTTTCTATTTCATTTTGGTTTCTCTTTCCATTTTAGCAAAGTTCATTTTGAATACACCAGTTTGGTGCAGCTGTGTTTTCCTGAGAGAGAACAAGAAAAGACATCCATGGCTGCACCAGGAAAAAACAGACATCACAGGGCCCTGAGGGCTGTGCTTGGCAATAAGGGTCACAGTGGAAGTGAACACAGCCCATGGGAGAGGCAAAACCTCAGGGACAGCAGGTCAGCCACTGCTGAGACGAGTACCTTTCTCCTCCAACGGAGGGACTGTCTGCTCCAGCCCTTCAGGGGTCAGCCCTTGAAGGCTTTTATGGTCATGGTCCACACCCCACCACTGTAATCTGTGCGCCCTTGTGAATCTCCAGGACAGAAGATAGACGGTGCTGAGAATTAAACTGTCAGGGACACAGGACTGCATGAGCATCTATGTTCACCTGAACTAGGACAAAAGCCCCAGCAGAAATGAGCTGAGCCAGTGGTATAAAAATCATAGCCGACATTGACTGAGGCATTACTATTAGCCAGGTCCTGTGCTAAGTACTTTAGACACACTACCTCGTTCACGCCTCACAATGATACAGGCATTACTACCCGGATATAACAGAGAAGAAAACAGATCCAGTATGGAATGAAACTAGTGGAGACCCAATTTATAATAAGCAAAACAATGCTTACTTTATGTGATCTTGGAGGTGTTAAAGAAGGCTCCCTGTTGAAAAATATTCTTCTGTCAAAGACAGGGTAAAGCCTAAAATTCCATAATATCCAGTAAATCCTTAAGGCTATATAGTTCTGTGAAAATGCTGAAATTGCTAGGAGAGGTCACATGAGCCCTGTCAGTAATTTATATCTTGGCATAAATGAATCTAGCTGACCTTTCCCTGAGAATGGGTTTTTATACAGGGGAAACATAAGTAGACATTAGCAACATACTCGGATACCACACTTCAGGATACACAAAGATCTTTCATATATATCATCCCATATGACCCTAACTCTTAGGATGAGCGGGAAGCAATGAGGCAGAAAAAGATGAAACTAGAGAACAAAAGGCAAATATTGCCCATTTCACAATTTTACCCGTAGTTCCCCACCCCACAAGCACCAACCATCTCCCCCATCCCGTTGCCCACTGGCCTCTCTATTCCCAGCCCTCCTGATCTTCTACCCTGTGGCCTAAGTGTATGATTTTTCTTTCTTCTTCATTCTCAAAGCCACATTCAATCTCCATTTTTCATTGCTCTGTGTCCCCCACTTCATACCTCCATGTTAGTCCAGGAAAGGTAAATAGCCTATAAAAACCCTTCCTAGCAATTAGATCCCTACCTGAAAGCCATGAGATTTTTACACCAATTCCAACTATTGGCTCATTCAAGAAAAATATTCAGAAGTAAAAATAAACCAAAATTCTTAGAATGAGAAATATACCATTACTACAGAAATTTCATTAAAACTCTAGCGTTTTAAACTCACTTTCTGCTATACAGAAATTTGGGGTAAGAAATTAATAAAAGACAAATGAGCAATAAAATTAATCAAAATACCAGGATTTATTATTTAGACAATGTAAAAGGTTTTATAGACATTGAATCATTTGCAGTCAGCAGTCAACCTGCAGCATACCTGTGGCTTTCTTCCGCAACCTAAGGCGAAACTTACTGATTTTCCATGAATTTGATTAAGACAAATCACAACTTTTAGGAAGTCTTGCTTTTGCTCTAAGTATCAAAGTCCCTGTTGGTTAATAAATATGCTAGAGTTTGACCTATAGCTTAGTGGGTTCAAATAAAATCCGACTTGAAGTGATTACTGATATTTCACTTTTAAAAAAGCCTTGAATGAAGTAATATTAATCTATGTTTTAAAACATGTGTGTCAATATTGTGACGTTGCTACTTAAAAAAAAATCATCACCCAGGAATATGGAAGCAGAAATACTAATGCTTTGCTACCCTAATATCTGTCAGGTCTTTGTATATTACCCTACCTACATAAAATGGTAAAACTGTCGTTCTAAATTTGTTGAACACGTATTATGTGAATACCTACTATGTGCCCGACTTTACACTGAATCCTGTGAATAAAAACATGGGAAGGACTAACCAATTAGGTTAAAGAATTGAGGTCAATTAGCTAAGATGTACTGAATACCTACTAGGTGCTAGTCACTTCTAAAACCTGTAGATATTTCATCTCATTTTATCCTCAAAACATGCCTATGGGGTGGATAGTATTATTACACCTTTGAACAGATGAGGAAACTGGCACAGAGAGTTGAAGTAGGTTGCCCAAAATCACATAAAATGTGGTCATCAGAGCCTATTTTGAACCATGACTCCAGAGTTTAGGCTTATAATCACAAAGCTTGAGACTAAAGAATCTAAAATTGTTTTTAGATTCCAGTTTGGGCTATATGGAAAACTGAATAAACTGAAACCTTCCATCTACTTACAAATGCATAGGTAAGTTCACAAGAACCCTGGGGAAACTGCCAATGAACAGAAATTAAAAGGAAAGTGAAAGCTGAAATAGGAACCTTGTAAATCCTTAAAGCAGCTGCCCTGGTGGGGGTGGGGTAGGAGCAACAAGGACAGGCAAATGAGGATGTGCTGGCCTCAGAAAGCTATGGGCTTGGGCTTTAACACCCACACAGAGCTAAGAAACTAAGCCTTGGGACCATGCAAGACAAGATGGAGAGGAACCTTCCCTCTCCTGCTCCATGAAGCTGGATCCCTCAAAAAGGTGCCTCCTTGGTGAGAGGGCAGACTAGAAAAGTACATCTATCCAAAAGCACAGGATACAAACAAAAAATGTGTCTGGGTTCCAAGTGGGAAATCGTCTTCCCTGAGAATGTGCAACCACAGGGTCATGCTTCATGTGGGTTTGGATTCCAATTTATGTTATTCATATCCTCTGGAATGCTTAAAGATGAAAAATTAGCACACACACACAAAAAAGGTTCATGCCAGTGATATCTCTGAGGCATTTGGTAGAAGCAAACAGAAACTTGCTCTGGAAGGTATAGTTGCTCTGGAAGGTATAGTTTATCAGGCTCCATAAAATTCCCAAAATTAAAACTTTCATTCTAAAATGTCAAAAGCCATGAATACATGACCAGTAATAAGCAAGAATCAGAATAAACAAAAGAACTTAAGATATTAAAAAGCTGATAAAGATAATCATATAAATAGTTTTAATGGGTATAAAAAAAGAACCCCAAAAACACAAGATCAAGGTATTGCAAAGAACAGATGGATTTGAAAATAAACTAAAACAAACTTCAAGAAATTAAAAATACATCATTAAGCTTAAAAATTCAATGGATGGATTAAAGAGCAGATTTGACATAGTATAAGAAAGAATTCCAAAATTAGAAAATGTTAAAAATTCCCCAGCATGAAGCACAGAGAAATAAATGAATTTAAAAAAAAATTTTTTTAAGAGACATGAAGGATAGAAGAGAAAGGTTCAACAGACATTTAACTGCACTTTGAGGATGACAAAATAGAAAAAAAAAATGCAGGCAATATTTGAAACATGTGAAAACACAATGGCTAAGAAGTAAAAAAAAAAAAAAAATGAAACATACAAATCCTTATATTGAAGAAGGACTAGTCTCCAGAAAGATAAATAAGTCCATACCTAGGTGAATAATGTAGATACCAAAGACACAGGGAAAAAAAATAAAGCAACCAGAGGAAAATATCTAAACTAGACAACCCACACTGGAATGAATATTGGGTTTACAAAAGCCTTCTCACTGGCAACAAGAGAGGCCACAAGTATCTAAAACATAAAACTATAAAACTTTCAGAAGAAAAAAATAGGAAAAAATCTTTGGGAATTTGTGTTAGACAGCGGGTTCTTAGATATAACCAAAAAACACAATCCTCAAAAGAAAAAAAAATTGATAAATTGCACTTAAAATTTTAAATGCTCTTTAAAAGACAGTTAAAAGAATGAAAAGTCAAGCTATAGACTGGGAGAAAATATTTGCAAATCATATATCTGAGAAAAAACTCTATCTAGAATATATAAAGAACTCTCAAAACAATAAGTAAACAAACACAACTTAGAGTGTAAGTCAGAAAAACAAATATAGTATATTAACCCATATATGTGGAATCTAGAAAAATGGTACAGATGAACCGGTTTGCAGGGCAGAAATAGAGCCACAGGTGTAGAGAACAAACGTATGGACACCAAGTGGGGAAGCTGGGGGCGGTGGGATCAACTGGGAGATTGGGATTGACATATATACACTAATATGTATAAAATAGGTAACTAATGAGAACCTGCAGTATAGCACAGGGAACTCCACTTCGCTGTACAGTAGAAACTAACACAACATTGTAAAACAACTATACCCCAATTAAAAAAAATTTTGTTTTTGAATATACACTTTCCAAAAAAGATATGTGGATTGCAAATAAGCACATAAAAATATACTTAACATTATTAGTCACCAAGGAAATTCGAGTTAAAACCACAATGAAATACTACTGTATACCTATTAGAATGGCTTAAAAAAAAAAAACTGACAATATCAACTGCTGATGAGGATGCAAAGCAGCCGGAACTCTCATACATTTCTGGTGGGAATAGAAAACAGTTTGACAGTTTCTTATAGTTAAACATACACTTACCATACAACCCAGCAATCCCACTCCTAGGTATTTACCCGAGAGAAGTAAAAACCTATTTCCCACCACATCCCCAAAATCAGTATGCAAATATTCACAGCAGCCTTATTCATAATCACCAAAATCTGCAAACAACCCAAATGTTCCTGACTGGGGAATGAATAAGCAACCTGTGGTTTACCCACACAATGGAACAGTACTAGCCATAAAAAGGCTTGAACTACTGATACAAGCAACAACATAGATGTGTCTCAAATGCATTGTGTCAACAGACAAAAGCCAGATGCAAAAGCTACATATTTTTTTTTAATTCCATTCATGTGGAATGGAATTAAACCTTCTGGAAAAGGAAAAGCTATTGGGACAGAGAACAGAGCAGGAGTTTCCAGGGATTAAGAGTAGGAGAGATTGTTTATAAAGGGGCAGCATGAGGGAAGTGAGAGGTAATGATGGAACTGTTCTATATCTTGATTGTGATAGTATCACTCTACACATTTGCCAAACTCAGAACTATACACCAGAAGAGAGTGAATTTTACAGTATGTAAAATTTTTAAATTAGAAGCAAAGAAGTCAATGAGATACAATGTTAATAGATGGGAAGATTTAATATCATGAAGTCAGAAATTCTCTCCAAATTAATCTATAAATTCAAAGCAATTTTAATCAAAACCCCAACAGTATTTTTCACAGGACTTGAAGTGTTCTGAAATATAAAAACAACAAAAAGCCAAGAATAGCTAGGACAGTCCTAGAAAAGAATATGATGGGAAGACCCATCCCACCAGATATCAAGAATTATTACAATGCTACAAGATTTAACACACAGTGTAGTAATGATGCAGGATTAGATGAAACAAAACAGAAACTGTATTTTACAAAGCTGCTTGCAGGTTGGGTTCTGGATACATATTAGTTTCATCCAAATAGGTACATCTACACAAAAGTTTCACCACAGAAATGAGGTAGAAGCCATCTTGCTAAGCTCCTGATACGAAATTGACAAGAAATATCAAAGGCAGTCATCTCTGCACGTCTAGTCACCAGTTTTGTGGTTCTGAGGGATGTGTAGCAGTGTCAGAAGCAGCAACAGAAAAGCAGCAGCTTTCAGATCTCTGGATTTTGGATATGGTGGTGTGACCTGGGAACCAATAATCCAAGGGAAGTCCCCTCGCGTGGTTTCACTGGCCTTCCATTGATTTTTGAGGAATTGAATTTCTTGTATTCAATCCCTTTCTGCTGGAAATGTCTAGAAGGCTTTCTATTTCCAGCATTAAATCATGATAGACAAAAACTCTAAGAGTTTCATAATGCAGAGTCTAGTGCATAAGTCAAAAGAATAAGTGAGAAAGGCTTCACAGACTTGCAAGAAAATTTTTCACCATAAATTTCAAAATTTTTGTTTCCCACAACCTTAAAATAAATTATCCCCCATCACAGAGGGAAAAACAGATTCTTTAAAAAACGTCAAGCTTAGATATTTTAAGAAAAGAAAAAGAGACCAGGTAATGTACCTACTAAACATATACCATGTGGTTTTTATCCAAACTCTATTTTTTAAATTACTGAATCTTTTTCATAATAAGAGTCAATGGTGGCATAGTAGATGTTGGAATACAAAGCTTTCTTATGAAAGAAGAAAAGTTAATAAATGAGCATTAACAAAGTACAATCGTGAAAAAATAAGCCATAACTCCCCCCCAAGAAAAAAGAGGAGAAGGTAAAGAAGGAAACAGTATTTTCACATTAAATGATCTAAAGTAAAATCCAAGAAATCTATGAGTGCTCCCAGAACAAACCCTTTAAAGATGAACCTTCGAATGGGATGTTAACAACAGCCTTGGTTTATCAATTGCTAGAGATCAGAAGAAGTAGTTTATATCATTTTTAAACAGCATAGTACCTTGAAGGATGCTGGTTCCGGTGAGAGCACCTCCAAAGAAGCATTTGAACCTCTGCTCCCATGACGTGTTCTTGAATTTGAGGCTGGTTTTGAAATTCCATCTAAGTTTCCCTTTATAATATCCATTGATCTCCTGAAACAAACAAACAAAATTTCAAGCAAGTTATGACTTGTATGTTTAAATGTTTCATCAGTGTTAATAGGCAGTGAACTCAGAGCCTTTGTTATAGGATTATTTCACCACCAAAGTCACAGTACCCTAATTCCATCAAAAGATGTCTGTGTCCATGGATCATTACATCTTATGTCACCATAGGTGGAAAAAACATGCTGCCAGGATGTCAGATTCTGAAAGTGGCTAAAAAAGAATGCAGACGTGAACACCATCTCAATGGCCTTCTGTGCCTCCAAGAGAAACAGTTACTGTGGCCTTGGCCTAAGAAGACACTTACGGAGCACCACACCCCTCGGCCAAGATTCATACTTCACCGTAATAATCTGCCAAGGCCTCTACTTTCTTTGGGTTTTACCTTCCTTATTCTAGCTCAGCCTTCAGCCGGGGCTCCCTCTCAGCTCTGATTTCTCCTCTCCTCCTTGGTACTGCATTTTCATGGAGTACTTATCTCCAGGTGACCACACTCTTCTATCAACCCTCCCCTTCTAAAACCCATGATTCTACTTCTGCCTTGAAACAACAGAGAACTGAACCTACTCTCTCTACCAGAGGACCGGCTTTCACTATCCGGATACACATTGCCAATCTCTTTAACTATGTTTCATGTGACACCGTCCACAAGACTCTCACCAGTCTGGCTGCTCTATTCCTAGGACTATTTCCTGAAGCAGGAAATATTAGGCAGGATGGTTTAAACTAGTGGGAAAACTTGGACACTGCTGGCACTTTGCTCCTGCCAAACTGTGCCCTTGGTCAGGACCATTCCAAATATGTTCAGTAATGCTTGGGGTATCATGCATGCCAAATAAAGTGGAAGAAAGAGAGAGAATTTCATAGTTTGACTTCTCAATACTTAGCTTTACATGTGAATGGATATCTTCCAACAAATCCTTTCCTAAATTCCTATCAATTGTAAATTAAACCATTTCTCTCATAACAGAATGAAGAAAGGCAATTGCCTCTGGCCCAGCAAGTGTAACAATGTCCATTTCTTACCCTAAAAAATGACTCATCTTTCTTTCTTTTTTTGAACAGCTGAGGCAGAGTCCAAGGAAGCTTTGGACACAGGAGGAAGCCCAATCATGGACAACCCCATGCTCCTCCAAGGCATCCAGAGCAGTAATATGATTTACCCTCCAACCATTCAGTGTGCCAAAGCTGAGGCTTAAAGGACAGTAGGTCAACTCTTTCCATCTCAGTAAATGAAAAAGGCAGTGATCTCAACATTACTCAAACTCTGCAAAAGGGTTTTTGGCTCACTCAGGAAGGCACTGACATTATTATTGTGGGATGACGGATCGCCCTGGCCCGTCACATCACCATCAAAAAGCTTAAGTCACTGAAAGGCCAAATGTCTTGTAATGCCCTAAACAGCCTGTCAGGGGAGACTTATTGTGGCTAACAGAGGGAGCAATGAGATGGAAGCCTGTGCAGAGCCAGTATAATACATGTCAATAAAGGGAGAGGCACAGGGAACCACCAATGGCATGGATCAACTAAAAGGCTCCAGAAATCTTTAGATTAGTTTTAGAAATAGGTCTGTTCTATTATGTTTGCTCATGAAAATAATAAATAAAATACAGTTTCCAGGATGGGTAGGGTTGTAACTAACAATCTTATGAATTTGGCCATGTAGAAAAAAGTATGGATAAAGGATACTGAATTAGGAACTTAAAGATGTTTTTGAGTATTTGAGAAGAAATCTCAATAGCCAGAGAGAAATTCCACAAGAAAAATAAAGCATTGGTACAAGAAAACAATCAAATGATAATACTTATATAAGTACTGAATTTAACCGAACACTGTGCCTTAATTACATTGAGTGTACGTGAGGAGGAGTATGTAAAAGAAAAGGTAGTATAAAAAATCTAATCTGTCCTAATAGGAAATCAAAGAGAATATCCAAAAATTGATAAAACCGAACAGTAGTTAAATAAGCACAATAGTTAAATAAGTTCAAGATATTTGCCCCTGAAGGATGTGACTAGAGACTGCTTTTTTTTATTGTAAATGTTACAGTACAGTTTGACATATTTTACTATATTACTTTAATAAAAGTAAAAAAAATTAATAATAAATAAATATAAAATATGGAATCTTCAGGGGACTGGAAGGAAACATAGAGCTAATTTATATAATAATGAGGTTAATGACTTACTAAGCAGCATATCAGAGCATAAGTCAAACAGGACGAAACTAATAGATTTGATTACATAATATTTAATGCTCTTGAGTATCAAACCAAAAAAGGAACTCTAAATTAAATTAAAAGGTACATGAGAAAATGGAGAAAATATATGCAATACAGATAATATACAAAAGGTTAATACATTTACACATTTAAAGAGCTCTTACCAATCAACAAGGGAAAGAAACATTCCAATAGAAAACTGGCTGGGGCATAGACAAGAAAGGAAAGAAGGAGGAAGGAAGTCAACACCTTGTTTAAAAAAACAAGTCCAATTTCTCTAATTAAAGAAATATACAGAGAGGAACCTGAAAGATGATCACAAGTCAAAGAAGTAACAGTGGTAGATTCTGGGTTGGTAGGTTCATGGATGTTCTTGTGTCTTTTTTCACCTTTTGCTTATCTGTATTTTCTGGTTTTCTATTAATCTTAAATTCATAATTAAAGAATTTATTTACTGAAGAAAATTTTCTGGAATATATTAAAGTATACTCAAAAATAAATAAAAATCACCCAATATTCTCCACCCTGAGCTAAACATTGCTGGCACATTTCCTTTCCATTTTTGCTTTTTATGTCTTTTCAACAAAATTGGATTCATATATTTCTCACTTAACATTACACGATAAACATTTTCTTATTACATTACAGATACTTCTAAAATAGAATATTATTTACTTCTTGATATTCCATTAAATACATGGATATATGACCAGATTCTAAATTCTAACAAATCACTACTAAAACATACCAGCTTTTCATAACATTCATTTCAAGCAAGATTAATTTAAACTTTTTCAGAGAAATGCAACCACCATGAATTGTTTAAAACCAAAATGGAGTACAGGGATGTGATGTTAGAGAAGTATAGGAACCTGCTCTCCGTGGGTGAGGATACCTTCCTTCCAGAATTCCTTATCCAACCACAGGGTTTAGAGTCCTTCATTTGTAGAATGTCTCCTGGAATCTTCTGCTTCCTACAATAGGGTTTCAGTTTGCAACGTTTCAGGAAAGATTGGGAGTTTGTGGATATAATTTTTTTTTTTTTTTTTTTTTTTTTGCCTCTCGCTGTTGTGGCTTCTCCCATTGCGGAGCACAGGCTCCGGACGCGCAGGCTTAGTGGCCATGGCTCACGGGACCAGCCGCTCCGCAGCACGTGGGATCTTCCCGGACCGGGGTACGAACCCGTGTCCACTGTATTGGCAGGCGGACTCTCAACCACTGCACCACCAGGGAAGCCCCTTGTGGGTATAATTTATCTTATTCTTTTAAAATTGCAGCCTCCCTTTTAATATACTTGGTAACTGCTTGGGATGTGTCTATATGAACTGTGTACTATATGCTTCTGTTATAGTCCTTACAATATTTTATTGTCTTATTTTCTGTAACAATTTTCCATGGATTCTTTGGGCTTAAGGTACATTAAAAGGGAGACTGCGATTCTGGGACTTCCCTGGTGATGCAGTGGTTAAGAATTCGCCTGCCAAGGCAGGGGACACGGGTGCGATCCGCGGTCCGGGAAGATCCCACATGCCACGGAGCAACTAAGCCAGTGGGCCACAATTACTGAGCCTGCAAGCCACAACTACTGAAGCCAGTGCGCCTTGAGCCCATGCGCCATTTATTTTTCTGGAGAATAAAACCACCTCTGAGGGCTTCCCTGGTGGCGCAGTGGTTGAGAGTCCGCCTGCCAATGCAGGGGACACGGGTTTGTGCCCCGGTCCGGGAGGATCCCACATGCCGTGGAGCGGCTGGGCCCGTGAGCCATGGCCACTGAGCCTACACGTCTGGAGCCTGTGCTCCACAACGGGAGAGGCCACAACAGTGAGAGGCCCGAGTACCGCAAAAAAAAAAAAAAAAAAAAAAAAAACTCTGAGTGATTAAAATTTAGACCAGCTAGTCAAAATGCTTTATCACCTGTTCTTCTAAAACACTGATCAACGGAACAAGTTTTACTAGGGATAACAGTGTAATTGTATTCTGGAGTTCATATCGGCAATATGGTTTATGACCTTGATGCTGGATCACGACATGTCAATTGTATAACTGCTATTAATTGTCTGTTTGTTCAACGATTAAAGTATCACGTGATCTGAAAAAAACAATGGGGACACATCGCTGCTGTAATCTGATGTTTTTAGATAAATGGAAGAATCAAAAGAAAATAAATCTTCCTGTTTAGTAATAAGAGCCAGCCTTTTTAAAAAGTAGAATTACACTTATTTTCATGATTTTAATATCTAAAAATTACTTATGGTAGTTTTTTTTTACTTTCTGTACTTGTTTATTATGTAAGAAATACTTGCCTTTGAGAGGGGAAAAAAATCAAATAATACAGAAGAATGTAAAAGTTTTTCAAGTCAAAATTACCCTCACCCCAAGAAAGATTTCTGTAGGTCTCATTTTTTTAGGCATATGCAAACTTTCTATCCTTTACCTCCCTACTCCTCCCCAACACAAACACACACAAATGGCATGGTGCTTCGCAACTTGCTTCTTTACACTTAGTGTATTTCAAAGATTTTTCTATACCATCACATACAGATACACTTCATGCTTTCAAATGATGGCATAGTATTTCATTGCATAGATGTAGCATTTTTTTATTCAGCTCACTTAGGTTGTATATAGAAGATTTGTTATTAAAAAACAATACAAAAATTTAGTCAAAATTGATCATAGGCCTAAAATAGAAAATTAAAACTATAAAATTTCTATAAAATATGTGTGATTGTGGGCTAGCAAAGATGCCTTAGATACATCAAAAGTATGATTCATAAAAGAAAATACTGATAAATTGGAATGCATCAAAATTTAAAACTTCCACTCTTCAAAAGACAGTTGAAAAGGAAAACACAGACCAAATATTAGGAGAAAATATTTGCAAAACACACAGCTGACAGAGGACTTACATCCCGAATACATAAATAAGTATCAAGACTCAATAATAAGAAAGATTTGAGCAGACTCATCACCAAAGATGTATGGATGGCAAACTAGCACCAGAAGATGTTCAACATCATTAGTCATTGGAGAAATTTAAAACCACAATGAGATACTGCTACACATTCAAATGTAAAAATTATTTTTTTAAAAAACTAACAATACCAAGTGCTGACAAAGTTGGAGCAACTGGAACTTTCATATATTGCCGATGAGAATGCAAAATGGGACAGCCGTGTTACAAAACTGCCTGGCACCTTCTTACAATGTAAACATACACTTACATACGAGTCCATAATCTCACTGCTGGATATTCACCCAAGAAATGAACATTTATATTCACACAAAAACCTGTACATATAGCAGCTACATTAATAACTGCCAAAAACTGGGAACAATCCAAATGTCTCTCAACTAGACAATGGATAAGCAACTGTGGTACATCTATACAATGGAATGTTACTCAGCAATATAAGGGAACAAATTACTGACACAAAACATAGACAAATCTCAACTGCATAATGCTAAGTTGAAAGAAGCCAGATTCAAAAGGCTCCATAGTATTTGTTTCCAATTATATGACTTCTAGAAGACAAAACTATAGGGACAGGAAACTGATGACCGTTACCAGGGCTGGGGGTAGGGAAGGGTTAACTACAAAAACAGTACTAGGGGATTTCAGGGGGAATGATGCAACTGTTCTGTATCCTGATTGTGATGGTAATTACATAACTGTATGCATTTGTCAAAGCTCAGAGAACTGTAATATTAAAAGGGTAAATTTTACTGTATGTAAAGAATACCTCAATTTTAAGTTAACCTCTTTGTACAAATCTTTGCTTAGTTATGTTTATATGCCCAGAAGATAAATTAGAATTTCTAAGTGAAAAAAAATAGAGTTGCCATATGATCCAGCAATCCCACTGCTGGGCATATACCCAGACAAAACTATAATTCAAAAAGATACATGTACCTCTATGTTCACAGCAGCACTATTTACAATAGCCAAGACATGGAAACAACCTAGATGGATGGATAAAGAAGATGTGGTACATATATACAATGGAAAACTACTCAGCCATTAAAAAGAATGAAATAATGCCATTTGCAGCAACATGGATAGACCCAGAAATTATCTTACTAAGCGAAGTCAGAAAGAGAAAGACCATATATCACCTACATGTGGAATCTAAAATACAACACAAAAGAACATATCTACAAAACAGAAAGAGACTCACAGCATAAAGAACAGACTTGCAGTTGCCAAATGGGAAGGGGAGATAGGGGAGGAAAGGTATGGGAGTTTGGCATTAACAGAGGCAAACTATTATACATAGGATGGATAAGCAACAATGTCCTACTGTATAGCACAGGGAACTATATTCGATATCCTGTGACAAACCATAATGGAAAAGAATACAGAAAAGAATATATATATACGTATAACTGAGTCACTCTGCCGTGCAGAAGAAATTAACACAACACTGTAAATCAACTCTATTTCAATAAAAAAATTTTTTTAATTGCTGAGTCAAAGAACACTGTCTTTCAAATTTTGGTAGTCTGCCAACTGTCCTCCAAAAAGGTTGTACCAAACTATATTACTAACAACAGGGTACGCTGAGATGAAAGTGCCTGTTTCCCCACCCAGGCCAATCTGCTTATGTCAAAGCTTTTCATCTTTGTCAATCTGAGAAGTGTCAAAAGGTATCTGTGAGTGTGATCTACATTTCTTTAATTATGAGAGAAGTTGAGTCTCTAGTCAAATGTTTACTGCCCACCTTTTATTTTTTCTGTGAAATGCCTATTTGCATCCTTTGTCACTTAAATGGCGAGTGATTAATTTGTAATACAAATTCTAGATCTTAGGGGCTAGAAGGGCAGTGAGAGTCCTTGGTACTTGGTCTTACGGTCAGGAACGTTTACCGCTGTGTCCAGGAAATCCTGGCGACACACAGCCTTCAAGGAGACGGAAGCCTCTCCGGTGTCAGACCGGCGTGTCTCTCCCAGGCCTGGCCAGCCTCCGCTGAGCCCGCCGCCCTGCTTGAGCCCGCCGCCCAGCTTGAGCCCGCCGCCCTCTTATTGGCCCTGCCCCCTCTCCGGGCCCAGCACCCTGACACGACTCCGCCCCGCCCTCTCATTGGCTTGTCGCGCGGCGATAGAGTTCGCTCCTAACCTGTGCGGTCCCTCACCTTCTGGACGGCAACTGGGGGCTAGTGTCCAGTCGTCAGAGCATTGACACTCTCAGCGTCACCCACTGTCCCCCAAAGGGGAGGGGTCTTTCCCGCCACCGCAGCTTCTCTGGAGGTGGAAGAAGCCGCGGGTCAGAAGCCCTCCTGCCTCCCAGAACGCCGTTCCCTTGGCAACCAGAAGCACGACGCTCCCAGTCTCGCGATAGGGGAAAAGGGCTATACCATCCAGAAACGAGACGTGGGGGCCCAGGAGCGGCAGAGGCCCCAGCACTGTCGGAAACCGGAGACCTCGGGCATCCCTGCTGTCTCCTCCGCCTTCCCGGCGGATGGTGGAGAGTGTGGAATGGTTTGTTCGTATTTAGGTTGAACTTGGAAAGAGGATGTCTGGATGCTTGTATGGCTCTGTCCTTCACTATTAATACGATGCCCTGCAGGTCCGCTAATCCTCTCTGAACTCAGTTTCCTCCTCTGTAAAATGGGGTGATAACAATTGCTTCCTCACAACACTGTTGTGCAGCTCAAAACATAATGTTATGTGAAGTTCTTAGTAAATGTTGGGTGCCATGTAAATAAAAAAATAGTAGTTTTGCCCAGATTGGCCTACAGTCCAAAAAAGGTAATAATTGCTATTTGCGCTTTCTTTCTTTTGTGGTTTTTGTAATTCTCAGCACGTGAAGACTATTTCCCTGGGTCCCTGAATTGATTTTCTTCATCCCCAGTACCATCAACTGTCTGCTTCTTCCAGTTTGAACAGAACCTTACAGTTTGCAAGGCATTTTCATGTACATGGACCCTGTAGCCTCATTGTTTTAGGTGGTAAGATGTGTATTCTTTAAGTGTTTTTCAGCAGAGCAAATAGACAAAGGTTAAGTGAGTTGCTCAAAGAACCACAGCTACAATCTCGGTCAGTGGTGGGTGTAAAAACCTAGCTGTAAATGCCATCCATATACTGCTAAATCCTGCCTTTCTATCTCCAGCTCAGAACTCCACACTCTTTTATCTAACTGACTACGTGACATCTTCACTTAGACATCTCCACTTCAATGTAAGAAGCACCTTAAACTTAAGATGTAAAAAAACAAACTTCTCCACAGTCCCCCCTCCACCCCTCCTTCTTATCCATCTCAGTAAATGGTAACTGCATCCTGCCTGCCAGTCTCAGGCCAAAACCTTGAAGTCATCCTCAATTCCTCTTCTTGTCACACTTTACAATCAGCTTATTATAAATCCTATCAGCTTTACATTCAAAATATATCCAGAATCCAACCACTTCTCACCACCATCCGTGCTTCCATTAAGGTCTGCACTGACATCATCTCTTGCCCAGATTTTTGCAATAATCTCCTAACTGTTGACTTCCTTGGCCCTACTACTTTCAATCAGCAACCTGAATGATGTTTTCAAAACCTAAGTCAAACAATGCCACTCCTCTGCTCAGGACTCTCCATGACTTCCCATTTCATGCAGAATCCTTACAATGCCCACAGGTCCTTGATAACCATACCCTCTGTTTTCTTCCAGACCTGCAGTCCTACCACCCTCTCCCTGGCATACTTTGCTGCAGCCTCACTGTCCTCCTTGTAAGTGTTTCTACGCAGGAATTCTTCCCAGCATTTCTCAGGAAATGTACATGTTTTTCCAAATTTAGAAAAAAAAAATCAGTTAAGAAATCAGGAAAATTGGAGAAAGTATTCTGATTCTCCTGTGAAAGTTAAACCATAGCAATCAACATAGAGATGTAACTGAAGAAATCCACTGATGTCAAGATAAGTCGAGAGCAAGAGCAGGAAATGCTGACACTCTGAGTCAGAAGTTGAGATCAACATTCCAGGAACCAGGACAGGAGCACCTGGGAGAGAGGCGATCACAGTCTGATAGGTCAATCTTGCTTGGAGCTGGTGCCATGTTATAAGTGTGCATCCCCGGCCCAGTCTGCTGCTAACAGTGAGTCATTCTTGCAAGTAAAATAAATATTAGTAAGTTGATACTCATTGTATACTTTACACAAATTCTATGAGTGATATTCCAAGGAGCAACAAGTTTTTATTCAGAATAAGCCCTTAAATTGGCAATTTCCAACCCATGATTCTGTGAAGGGCTGTTGGCCTTGCTTGGAGATTTGTATGTTACATTATTCAAATGGTACCCAGTAATGTTCTCTGTGTTCTCCAGTATTTGAATATTTGCTGTAGGCTACATCTCTTATAAATACTTCTAAATTTAATAGTCCTTATTTTTTAAACAAATGCTTCAGATAGCATGGTAATGAATAAAGAATATGAAGAAGGTTGGAAGTATGTTAAAAATAACAAGATTTAGGGGCTTCCCTGGTGGCGCAGTGGTTGAGAGTCCGCCTGCCGATACAGGGGACACGGGTTCGAGCCCCAGTCCAGGAAGATCCCACATGCCGTGGAGCGGCTGGGCCCGTGAGCCATGGCCACTGAGCCTGTGCGTCCGGAGCCTGTGCTCCACAGCGGGAGAGGCCACAACAGTGAGAGGCCTGCGTACCGCAAAAAATAAAAATAAGATTTGGAGAACTCCTGGCAGTTCTGATTTCTTGTTTCTGCATGCCAAAGATTAGTATCTGTTGGAAATTTGGAAACACTACTCCTTGTTCTTGTGTGAGTAAACACACACATACACACACACATGCACGCACACACACACTGCCTGGAACACAGTTCCTCAGCAATCCACATGGCTTGTTTCCTCTCTTCCCTCAGGTGTCTGCTTCCTCAGGTGGGTCTTTCCTGACCACCCAATATTAAATAATAATTCCCATCTCTGAACTCCCTACCCTGTTCCCTTGACTCTATTTTTTTTATAAGGAGGAGAGATGCCACTGTTTGGATTGCGATACGAAATAGCTGGGTGACCTTGGGTAAATTCATAAACTTTTGTGGGCCATAATATCCTCATTTGAAAAATGAACGTTGACTAGTTTTGCAGTTCTTAAACTCTACCGTATTAGGATAACCTGAGGAGATTAAAAAAAAATACTGATCCCAGACCTATATCTAAGATTAAATAAACCTGAAACTCTCCTCAAATTTTAATGTGCAGATAAATCACTGGAGGATCTTGTTAAAACGCTGATTCTATGTCAGGTGGGACCCAAGACTCTAACAGGCTCCCAGGTGATGTCAAAGCTTCTGGTCCACAGACTACTCTTTGAGTAGCTAGAGACTAGGTAATCTCCAAATGACTGCACAATTCTAATATTCCATGAATAAAGGCCATCCTTTCCATTTTAATTTTTGGCGAAAACTGATGCTCATTAAGAAAACAACACATTTCAGATTTCTTGGGGATGTGAGGGGAAAAAATAACTAAGAAGTCAGGGCTGTGACAGGTGCCCATGATTAACTGGTGTTCTCATTTTTTTTGAAACTTGCTTATACAACATAAGATACATATAAAGCAAGTAAAAAGAAAGTTCAGGTCCAATAGAAACTTAGTGTCTCTTTACTGTTTGTAACCTTTCCAGACTAAGTCCCTATTGATTACATTTTTCATGAAACTCACCTCATCTTGAATTATTTTCTGTCATTCTCATTTCGTTTATTTACCTTCTGCTGCTTCCGTTTTGCAAACTGCTGAGAGGCTGTATGTGCCTTGAGGGCAAATTTAATAAACTGTATTTGTTGCATGTTAGTACACAATAAATTGTGCCTTTGTTTTTAGTTCCTTAAATTCTTCTACATCAGCTATTGCAATTACACCCTCAAAGCAATTCACATTCAGATATGTTGGAGAGCACCATATTTTTCTCTGCTGTGTTTTCTGAACTGCTGTGTACAAACCCCCCCAAAAAAATATTCTAGGAAGTATTATGCCTTTCAAAATAATTCATAAAGATTTCATCTAGAGTCAAGATATTTTAAGCTAAAATTTCCCTGGTCACATTCCAGGTTGGTGACATATGGCAGCATTGGTTTCAAAGTTGGTTTTTGTTTTTGTTTTCAATCTCTCTCTGCTCTTGACGTTCTCCTTCTGAGTGGAGTCAGGTTTGAATGAATGAGAGAGCCCACGCTGTATGCCATCTGGGCTCCAACTATCATTCCAGCCTTGTTGCCCCAATTTCCCTTTTCTCACCATAAGCTTCAGCCAAATACAACAACGTACTAGGAGAGGAAGCTCACTAAGCCTCGTATCACAGATTCTACAAACTAGATTAAATAGCCACTTCTTTTGAAGGGTAGTCAAAAGCGTGTGCTACTGGACAGTTCCCAACTCGCGTGAGTCTGTGGCTTAGAGTTATTAAAAAGTAACAATTACTGAGTGTTTAGGACATGCCTTAGGTGGCTCTTTCCATGTCACTTCCTAACATCCTATGAAGTGGCACTGTTATTACCCAGATTTGCAGTTGAGAAGCAGAGCATGGTAGGTTGAGTGGTTTTTCCGAGTTCATTCAGAAACTAAATGGTACTGGGATTCCAACCGAGTTCCACACCCTGTTTCTTCTGTTCACCTCCTCGCTGGACTCAATTCGGGAAAAGAGGTTATTTGTATCCACTAGATGGTGCTGATTGCCTTCTCTTCAAAACAAAACTATAAACCTGCTTTCTGCACCTCTCAATTTCCTTGGATTTTAGGTATGATCCAAGAAACCACTGAACTGAAATATCCTGTTTGTTTGAACTGTGCTTGGGTACATCTTTAAATAGCCATCCCAATAGGAAAAGTGAAAACTAGATCCCAAAAAAATCAGAGTGGATTTTTAAAAATATCTTAGTACATATTATAAGTATCTCATATCCAATAACCACTGGTAACTTTGAGTGACTAAGGTTCTCATACATTTGTAGTCCTATAAAATCTGCAGGCTATTTTTAAAAGTCCATGTTTTATTTCATATACGCCTTTTACCCTAACTATACTCCCTCCCGTGCCACCCGGTCCTGCTTGGCCACAGTGCTGCCATGTAATCAGGAGACATGACCAGGGACGTAAATCAAGTCTTAAAAGAACAAAAAGCAAGTTCCGGAACAGGTAATCCTACTTATTTTTTTTTTTTTTTTTTTTTTTCAGTACGCGGGCCTCTCACTGCTGTGGCCTATCCCGTTGCGGAGCACAGGCTCCGGACGCGCAGGCTCAGCGGCCATGGCTCACGGGCCCAGCCGCCCCGCGGCACATGGGATCCTCCCGGACCGGGGCACGAACCCGTGTCCCCTGCATCGGCAGGCGGACTCCCAACCACAATCCTACTTTTATTCACAGTAAAATGCACTTTAAGTTTAGTATGTGTTTAGTTCTTTTTTAGTACAATCTTTAGTACTTAAAAGCTATTAACTAAATCTGCTAAAAATGGGTTCTCAGATTTTGTCGTTCATAAGGATCATTTCAGATGTTATTTATTTTAAATATTTTTTAATTTATTTATTTTATTTAGTTTTAGCTGCGTTGGGTCTTCGTTGCTGCACGTGGGCTTTCCCTAATTGTGGCGAGTGGTGGCCACTCCTCGTTGCGGTGCACGGGTCTCTCATTGCGGGGGCTTCTCCCGTGGCAAAGCACGGGCTCCAGGCGCATGGGCCCAGTAGTTGTGGCACACGGGCTCTAGAGCACAGGCTCCACAGCAGGTGGGATCTTCCTGGACCAAGGCTCAAACCCCTGTCCCCTGCATTGGCAGGAGGATTCTCAACCACTGCACCACCAGAGAAGCCCCTCAGGTGTTATTTAAAATGTTGACTTTAGTCCCTATTCCCTGATTTAGTAAGCCTGGGGTCCAGCCCAGGAATCTGCATTTTAACAAACACCCTGGTGATTTTGGTGCGGCACGACCAAGAGAATGCTTTGAAAAACACTGACTTCAAGTTTGCATTTGAAAGGGTAAATAGCACTGAGGTCGATGCTCGGAGAGGCACCATGGAGACGCCTGGAGCTGTGCAACCCAGGGGCTCTGAACAGAGAAGTCCAGTACTTCCTTTGTAAATAGTAAGCTAGAAAACTGAAAAATGTTCTCCCTTCCCACTTCCTTGATTCTGAACCCTTTTCTTCCTCTGCCTGTCTATTAGGGAGTGCTATAGAGAATCAAGTGTTAGTCAGAGGATATCCCCATTTTTTTTTCTTGCGGTACGCGGCCCTCTCACTGTTGTGGCCTCTCCCCTTCCGGAGCACAGGCTTCGGACGCGCAGGCTCAGCGGCCATGGCTCACGGGCCTAGCCGCTCCGTGGTCTGTGGGATCTTCCCAGACCTGGGCACGAACCCGTGTCCCCTGCATCGGCAGGCGGACTCTCAACCACTGCGCCACCAGGGAAGCCCGGATATCCCCATTTTAAAAATGGGTGGGGGCTGACGGGAAGCTTACTATGTCACAGTATCTGGTAGCCCAAACACACGATACCCTTTGAATTTTTAAGTGAAAGGAGATAGCCCAGGCATTGTCATGTGACCATGTTTAGCTTGTCCAAGTGATATGAGTGACAGCATGGGGGGAAAAAACCGGTGCCAGGATATTGTGGCGATTCCTAAAAATCAACACACACACACTGTGCAGCTGTGCATGTATGGCCCAGAAAGCTAACAGAGGCTTGTTTTTTTAAAGGTAGTAAAATAAATCAAAGAGGATAAAGATACCTTCTGAAATACAGAATATTTTGGGGGGGTGGAGGGGTGCATCTCAATTCTGCCCTCAAGAAGTCAGCTCTGCTAAGTGAGTCATTCTCACCAGAAAGGGAGAAATCGGTTTCTCTTCTTTTCTTGGAGAATTCCCTCACAGTAACAGACTGTTTTACTCTCCCGTTATACTGCTGGTTCCACACATTTGTCGCCTGCGGCAATTCTGTTACCTGTAAAGAATTATAGAGTAGCCAGAAGTTTCCCGAGGCCAGCTGCATTCTCCTTTGCTGGATGCCAGTTGAGATTACACGGTTTTGCTCTTGGCATTTGGCCCCTGCCAGGAAAATGAACGGGACACTGCTTGTGGGTTATGGCTAAAGAGAAGTTTAGTAATTTCACGGCAGCAAGTAATCCTGGGCAGAAACTCACTGTTTCAGAACACTGTCCATGCATTGAGTGTCATACTTCACGCTTGTCTGATTCCAAACCATAACTTTTGAGTTGAGCTAGGTCTCTGGTCCCATAGGGTATTTTGTTTGTTTCTTCATTTTTTGTTTTAAATTGGGTCTCCTGATCTATATACTAAAATGCATTTTTAGAATAAAAATTATATAAATCTTTATTGTTATGGAAACCTTGCAATTTATTTTAACTTAAAGGAAGTTAAAAGAAATTCGCATAGCATATTTGAAATGTATTCAGATCAAACTTTCAGGGTCTTAAGTAACAATGTAGAAAAATTATTTTCCTCAGAGTTAACATCTAAGAGATAAAGAAGAAATAGGTAAACAACCAAAGGGGATGTTTATTAGTCAGCTGTCAGGCTGCCATTCTGGCTTTCTTAGCATCTCACTCCTTACATATATTTTTTCTTAGTTCAAATTCAAACTAATGTTTCTATCTGAACATACAATATGTTTATTAGACTAGAAGCTAGTCATCATTTTGATGACTGTAGGCTTTCTTGTGTAAATCTTTTTCTTATTTGATCATTCAATTCCTTATTTAACCAAGATTGGTTTATTTTCTCTTCATTTTATCATCACAGACAAACTGGAATTAATATACTAATTTGGCTCAAAATTTGTTATGTAACCCATACACTGACACACAAAACCATTTTAAATTACACATCCCTGGTTTCTCAGCCAGCATCTGCAAAGAGCTGACCTGGGCCTGGTCTCTTAACTTCTCTCAATCTGTTTCTTCATCTAGTAAAATAAGGGGCAGGATAAAGATTTCTAAGCTTACTTTCAGCTCTGAGACTCTGTGAATATCTGACCTAAGCAGACTTGGCCCTCTTTGGAAACCACTGCTCATGTGTTCCAGCCTGAACTGCGACAGTATTCACACCAGCATAAAAAACACGTGTTCAATAAGCAGGGCAGTAAGAATTGCCTGTTTAGAAACACCTGGGCAGTGGTAACAGCCATCGGTCTTGTCCTCGGCAATCCATAAAGAATTAAACAAAGCAAAACCACAATCAGTGCACCCTATTTTTACAGCACAACACAATAGAGTGAATTGAAAAATGGTTTAGGTTTTATGAGATTTGGGTTTACATCTCCCTCTGTTGTTGATTCTAGAAGGACAAGCTTCTTCACATTTCCAGGCTTCAGTTTACCAGCCCATCGATTAAATTTTGGAAAGTAAACTCCTGAATACTTTTGCTTACTTTGTAGAAATAGAGAAGTTAAATTGTTCTTAAGATTCTATACTGAATGTTTCACTGCAACTGTAAATAAAATGAGTACTTTTACTTCACATAAAAGCAGCCTTCTAATCTATGCTGAAGAATGAAAAAAGGTGAATTATCCGGTTCAATTCACACCTGTCATCCATTAAATGCTCATTTATCTTGTATGTTTTGTTACAGATGACTTGGTATTTTTGTGAAATCTGCCAACTATTTTTTTGTTATGAATCTAAAGATCATTACCTTGGTCCAAATTTATGGAAATTTTGTATTCAGGTGGCATACTTGCATTCATGCATCCATTTGTCTACCTTTTCTTGGTCACTTTCGCTGAGTCAAATCCTCTAGTGAGCTATTGCTGAGCAAGTAAGCTTTTCAGCCTTTCTCTAATCATACCTAATTGCTCAAAGATCCTGACAGAGGCAGGAGCTAGATGGTCATATTAATCCCCACCAACTCCTCACCACCACTGATTTTAGGTAGCAAGTGTCAGGAGTAAGGGGGATTTCTGAGTGCCAATATGTAGTAGTTACCTATCTATTCGCGATAAGAGCAGGAAGAAAATGGAAGGCATTAGTCAGAGAAATATTTCCCCTTCTCAATGTCATGAAAAAGACATTTTAAAGCACTGGTTTCCCCTCCGCACATTTTGCTTATGGATTAGGCGTTTTTAAAAATCAGGACTTCTGGTCCGAGGTCTTGAAAAAAATCATTTAACCTCCTGGGCCTCCATTTCTTCTTATTAAATTATAGAGGTGGTATATAACTAGGCTAAGATCTTCCAAATTCTAAGTGCTATGACTATATGAAGTAAATGGTCATTTTATGGAGGAAGAAACTTCTCGGATTTAAAGAAAAATTTGCCATCCAACAAACAAAATCATTGAGGAAGATGCACACTCTCAGTGAAGGATAATTTTCACTTTCCCTCAGAACTTGTCAGCACGTGATCATTCATTGTTCTCTTGTCTCTTGTGGGGGGTTTTCTTTTCTTTCTCCCTTAAGCTGTCCAGAGAGCAGGGACCATATCTCGAACACTTTATACTCCATTATAATAGTGTGTATTAAATGCAATAATACTTACTGTTATGAATGAATGGATCTTGTTAACATTTCATATATCTGCATGGAAGAGTACTCGCTCCTTGGGGGAGTGTGGGCAATGGATGAGAGTGATGTGAGGGCAATGACTCTTAAATTAAACTAAGGGTCAACTCGATGCAGAATTAACAGGGAAGACCTGAGGCAGAAGATGACGCCTGTGAGTACTCTCAGCTGAGCAATCTCAATCTTGGTCTTCTGCTAAGAGTTTAACATTTACTCTAAACTGAATGCCTCTGCCATGAAACAGGAAATCATGAAGCAGAAGGAACTTTAGGAAATAACTTTGAGAAAAACAGCTGTCGGGCATGAAGGCTTTTAATACAGTCCCCAGTATAGTTTAATAACGTGTGCCGAGTGGGTATTCAAAAAATAGTCATAAGGGCTTCCTGGTGGTGCAGTGGTTGAGAGTCCGCCTGCCGATGCAGGGGACACGGGTTCGTGCCCTGTTCCGGGAAGATCCCACATGCCGCGGGGCGGCTGGGCCCGTGAGCCATGGCCGCTGAGCCTGTGCGTCCGGAGCCTGTGCTCCGTAACGGGAGAGGCCACACAGTGAGAGGCCCGCATACCGAAAAAAAAAAAAAAAAAAAAAAAAAGTCATAATAAGGAGAGATGATAATGATCATCAGTACTTTGGAGGGTGCAGTGGAAGAATTGGTCCTTAATGCCTTCTGTACTGTTTTTAGCTCTGTCTCTAACTTGTTTCATCTCTTAGGGCCATCTGTGCCTCTAGTTTCCCCATCTGCAAAAGAGAGATCATATCATTTCCTGCAGAAGTCTGTGGACTGTGCTTTAATATCCTCCAGTAAATCGTGTATAAATATAAAGCAGGCAAAGAGAAGCCAAGTGCTACCAAGGGAATAAACTTTAAGGCAAAGAGTATTATAAATTAAAATCAATTAAGACCTTCTAAGTATTCTAATGATTTGAAGTAGTTAATGCAAAGGTAGTTGTTACATTCACTTTAGATTTTTTCTAAGTAAATGGGAACATTGATTATAAATAAATTCCAGGATAGTTTAATCTATTAAACTCTCTATTTTGTACATATTTATCTATAATATGATGAGGGTTTTAAATTAATTTCTGAAGCAAACTAGCATTATTTAAATTAAACTTACTCTTAAAAAGGAGCAATAGGGACTTCCCTGGTGGTGCAGTGGTTAAGACTCTGTGCTCCCCATGCAGGGGGCCCAGGTTCAATCCCTGGTCAGGGAACTAGATCCCACGTGCATGCTGCAACTAAGAGTTCACATGCCACAACTAAGGAGCCAGCCTGCCACAACTAAGACCAGGCACAACCAAATAAGTAAATAAAAATATTTTTTAAAAAGGGGCAGTAATTCTTAAAAGTGCTTTAATAAATACACCCCCCCAAAAAAAAATATTTCTTCTTGTTTATTGAGAATATATAGGGAAAAAGTAAAATTCAGAACATCCTACAATTGCCTAGTTCATAAAGCCAAACTGAAGGAATTATCTGAGTAAATTAACACCCTTTGAGCATATCAGCAAAGAGCCGTTGGTCACTCTCACCCTGAAAGCCTAAATTGCCTTATTTTCTCAATTCCCTTTACTGATCCATGTGGTTTCTTGTTTTTTCTTTTGTTCAGTCAGGTGGTGCACTGCAAAATTCAGAAGCTTGATAGACTTTTGTAGGTCTCATTTTTTAAAGTCAATACGTATCTTTATCTATACACATGGATTATTCTTAAATATAGCAAAAAAGTCTCCTCTAATCATGATCTCCCCTGGAGCTGGGATGGGGTCGACACTATGAGGAAGAAGGAAGGAAGGTGGATGTTTAGGAGGTGAGTAACGGCATCTGCTCCAGCTTATGAGGTGTACATGTGGATCACTCTTGTATGTTCAGAATTGTCTTCACAGGGACAGAATGTATTTGCTTTTCTTTCTCAAAATCAACTTCCAGTAAACTACTGAAAGACTCAAACAAAATTTTAGGTACATTTTCCTTTTCAATGTGATTTCTATTTTCTTAGTTTCTCTAGATCTGCAGTCATTATTTCATCTATATTTAAAACTGGCCAGAGTTCTAGTATTATCTTTCAAGAGTTGGGTTTGTATCATTTGCCTTTTAAATAATAATGGATTTAATTAAATGCTTCTCTCAGAAAAACAACCCAGAGACAGAAGGCCAGCGTTTAATTCTGTGTGGACCTTCGGGTAGTAGTATATAAAATCTGTTTACACCAAATTTCCTCCATGAAAATTACAAAGAAGGAAATGCAAAAGGGAATGAGAATTTTGGCCGAGGGAAGCCAAAATAAACTAGAAAAGATTTTTATAAGTATGTATTCGTATGTAGAATAATAGACTATAGAAACATAAAATTTCGGAGTTGAAAAGAAACTTAAAGTCTCATTTTCCCTTCAAGGTTGAAATACAAATTAATTGCTTCAGTCTCAAAAAAGTGTGGGACAATACATAATTTTCTTTATTGTTTTGCTATAGCTTAATTTTCATCGTGAGATCCTGGGATAATAGATATAATCGCACATTCAAGGTTTCCTTCCCTCTCACGTGACACCATGGGCTCTGTGGAGTGTGAAACGACATCTGTCCCCTGTGTCATTGCCTACATGGTCATCCCTTGCCCCATTTGGTCTTGTGATCCATCCTTCCCGGCCACCTGCTCCTTTGGGCTTGAAGCTCTCTCTTTCTTTCAAGACACTTATGTAGATATCTGAGTGAGGCCCTGGCTCCTGGACTCACTACCAAACTCTCCACAGGGATCCACGCCCTGGGGAGCACGGCACACACTGGTTCCCTTTGCAATTGCCCAAATCTTTCTTTGTTTTGCTGTTTCTTTGTTTGCTTTCTTGGGGCTTTGCCTAGGAGGCAGCATTAGGCCCCTTATCCAGAAGGTACAGATGTCTGCATTATCACTTACCCCTGACTTCTCTTCTCTACTATCCTCACGTCCAGGGAAGCTTTTTCCACTGAGCGGGGATGGTTCCCCTTCCTCAAACCATCTCAAACCTTTGGCTAACCCAGTGTTTCTCAGTGCGTGGCTAACCCAAGATTTCTCAACATTGGCATTATTGGTATTTTGGACCAGATATGTCTTTGTTGTATGGGCTGTCCTGTGCATTATAGGGCGTTTAGCAGCATCCCTGGCCTTGACTCACTAGGTGCCAGTTGCATCCCCCAATTCTTGAAAATCATTACCAAATATCCAGTGGGCTCATGCCAAGAGTCCCCTCTGTTCTCCTAAAACCTAGGCTTTGATACACAAAAACTGGAAAGAGACTCACAGTCTATTTGCTTTCCTTTGAGGCAGTGAACGCCTTCCCCGCACCTTCCCAGAGGCAATACATGTGAATGTATCAAGCAAGGAAAAGGAGGGAAGAGAAATTAGATGCATCAGGTAATATGGTTAATATCTCAAAAGCGTTATCCCATCTGTACTGTACTTTCTCACCTGTTGCCTTAAAAGGACACCACATGTCATTCTAGCACCTCCTTTGTGTGTGTATTACCTTTTGTATATGGACTGCAGTGAATACGCGTATAAAAAGAAACTTAAGAGGGGGCAGAAACGATTTAACCACTAAATTCTGATCAATACAGCTGACAAAAGGATTATTGTTCACGCGCAACACATACGCCTAGAGCTGTGCTTCTCCGTATTGAACTTCCCTTCCAGATTTAGAACTTACACTCCCTCTAGTGAATTACAGAGAGGCTTAGGTGATGAAGAGAGTAGATCAAAGACCTTGCATTTGATGCCTTTAACCCTTGTATGAGTCATTCCAAGGAGATTGATGAGAACCACCAATAACTCTCCTGACAGCAAATCTTACCCCAGCTCGTCCTCAATAGAGATTTAGCCACGTCTCCAGATGCCATATCTCTTATTTACTCATTCATTTATCATTCACTCATTTAAGTTTGGAAATAAGGGCTCCTAAGTCCCCAGGACATAAACAGCCATCAGAGGTTCACAGAAAACAATGCTGGAGATTACAGTCTGAGGTCTATGAAGGTCTCCAGGCCTTTATTCTGCCTATTAACTAACTTATCTCCTTGGCACAAATGGGGATAAACACTGGTTGAACCTGAGGCTAACAGGCAAGATATTTTACCTTCTAAAACCTCATATAATGGAGAATCTTAGATCATTTCAATTTATTTTAAAAGCCTTGCACTCACACAAAAAGGCTTTTGATGCTACCCTGGGCATTAGTATTGATTTCAATTCCTGTTTTATTCACATACTCTCAGGTCATTAACCATGATTCATTTTTCTTTTGACTACAGAACTCTAATATAGCAGCAATTGGTTGTGATATAAACCTGCTAAATGTTTACAACTATATGGGGAAGTTAATCACTTTGCTATAAACTTATTTACATCGTATATTGCTACATTGGTAGACTACAATATGAAAGCACTAATCCTTCCCCTCCACAGAAATTCAGCCTAAAATAAGCTCTTTTTCCCTGAGCATCTCAGATCTGGTATGCAGCAGCCGCTGTGAGCCACCCAACCCCGTCAGGGCTGCCAAGAGCACAGCAACGCCCAGAGCTGGCCTGGAGCTGCAGCTTTTCTCTCCAGCCCAATCAGACTTGTGCTTGAACTCCAATATTAGCTTAACACACCACGTGACTGCCTTATAGTTCCTCTTCAACGGCTGAGTCCACTTTGGGTTTGTCTATCTGCCCTTAGTTACCTACATATTCTGCTGTACTCTGCATCAGTATATTATGCTCATTCTTTTTTTTTTTAACATCTTTATTGGAGTATAATTGCTTTACAATGTTGTGTTAGTTTCTGCTGTACAACAAAGTGAATCAGCTCTACGTATACATATATCCCCATACCCCCTCCCTCTTGCGTCTCCCTCCCACCCTCCCTATCCCACCCCTCTAGGTGGTCACAAAGCACCGAGCTGATCTCCCTGTGCTATGCGGCTGCTTCCCACTATATGCTCTTTCTTATTCAGGATCTGGCTTATAGATTTACAGCAAAGTCAAACATTCTTTCAACATCCCTTTTTTTTTTGAACCTGAGAATTGTTTGGTGAAGAACGATTCCAGCTTACACAGTTATTTTTTTCTTCAGGGATTCAAACAGTACTTTGGCACTGTGTACTGCCTCAAAGTATCATCATTATGAATACTAATAATTGTTGGGGTAACTGGTAAAAAACATCAATTTAATATTGTTTTCTGAATAACATTGCAAAAATGCCTCCACGACTTTTTTTTTTAATGTAGCATGTAAGCACTAATATGGATATAGTTTTACTGTTTGCCACACTTTGTGTTAAACAGACCATGCCATTTAATCCTCACAACTGCCCCATGAGGTATACTATTGTCTCACTTGGATTCCCCTGAAAACAGAGCTCGAGACAAGGGCTTTGTGCAGTTGGTTTTGGGGAGGTGATCCTTGAGGGCATGAATGAGGGTAGAGAAAGCCAGACAGGGAAGGAGGAAGAAGAGTCAATAAAAGGATGCAGTATTTGGACAACGTGGTGGGCAACAGGGACTCAATTTGCTGGACTTCCTGAGAAGTGGAAAGATGCCTCCCACAATTGTCCAGCAGAAGGACAGGGGCATTTATCCACTGGTTCCCATGTCCCACTGATCCAGGGTTACCCCCCAGAGCGAGGGAGCTCTCCCAGGGCAGACAGCAGAGAAACTAGGCCTTGATGGCTCTCAGGGAAGTGAGTAGATGCAGCCAACAATGGCCCACTGCAGACATGGCTAAAATCAGAGGTGAAACATGTGAGTCAGGGCAACAGAAGCCTCTGACAGTTATTACCTCCCCATTTTATAGAGAGGAAACCAAGATACATGGAGATTACCTCACATGCTCAAGGTCACAAGGTGGGTCAGTGGTAGAGTCAGGACTCAAACATGGGCCATCTGACCTCAAGGCCATGGCCCCAACCATAAGGGGTAATGACGGCTGCACTACACTCTTCCCCGTGTAGCTCCACCTACAGGTTTGAGCAGACCATCCACTGATTCCATTTGGAACCCAGGTTTGGGACATTTATTCAAACATTGCAGTTTCTTCTTTGGGAATTCATTTTTCAAGTTGCCACAACATAAGAAAATGCTATTAGAATGCTGCATCTGCATGTTGGGAGGAAAATAAACACCTTTCTTTTGAGATCACACAGGAGGAGAGAGGTTCAGATAGTATACCACTTGAGAGGGGGGAAAAAAGAAAACAAACAAACAAAAAAATCACTCAGACAACCGTTTTTGAGTTCAGAAACTGCTTTTCAATTTTTTATTAAAACATAATTCTTCAAAGAGTATAGAAATACACCTGGCCATGACCTGTTAGAAGTCAACCAACTGCTTCAAACATACATAAGTAACATCTATCAAATTCCGGCTCACCAGAATTTATTAAGTTGTACATATATGTTATCAGAATGACACCAACATGGCTACATTTGACCGATTCTTCTAAAGTGGACACAAGTTTCTGACAGGTTATGTTTCCCCTTGATGAACGCTGTAACAACTGTGACGGTTTGAAAGATACGCTTGAAGGGCCACAACGGGAAGCATGAGGGCAAGGAGCTCCAGAGCGCACACAGGGGCCCCGGGAGAGGGGGTGGTGGGCCCCTGTTTCCGCTGTGAGCACACAATGCTTCAAAGAAACGAACACAAAGAGGAAGGCACTCCCTCCTCTGGACAAGGGTCTTTGGGTTCACATTCGGGAATCACAAGACAGCACACCCAGGAAAGGACAGGAAAAGGAAACTCCCTACACATAGTCTGACCTTCCTACGAGGGACAAGGGCCTGTGTGGTTCAAGGAGAAGATCTGTGAGGACCCCTTCCGTTGGGATGTGTTCTTTGCCGCTGAGGATGCCCCCTCCCCTGAGGCTTGCTCAAGGCACTGGATTGGCTCCCTTCCATACTATGAACAAGAACAAAACGCCCTCCAGAGAAGAGCAGACCTGGCGCTTGATTTGCTCTCCTTAAGAGTGAAGTTTCCTTTGTGGTTTGAATTCAACCTGGTGAAGCCCACCCCAACGTAGACTCGAATTGCTGTGAGAGCCCCCAGGCGGCTGATCAATTGAGGACACTGTCCTCCCTCTTCTGTCCTGTCTGGCTCCTGCTACAACTTCACTGGGAAGGAGTAAGTGGAGAGCTCACCTGGGCTAGGTATTGCCTTGGCATTGTACAGTGATGAATTCCTTCTCCATGTTCTGTTCCTCCTTCGTGCCCAAAATGAAGGGAGAACCACAGTCGTACAAACAGACTGAAAATGAGACTGGCGATGCATGGGGTCTGCAGTCCTCCTTGGAAGGGAACCAACTTTTCCCACTCTTTTGGGCAGACTCACTTTTCCTAATCAAGTATTTTTAGCTTGACGTTTCCAGAGGACCCCGTTTACCCTAACTTTGCCTTTTTAAATGACCTTTATTTAATTCCAGAAGTTGGCACAAACCTTTTTCAATACACTTTACCCCTGCTGATTGCTGCATAAAATCTTTCACATGAGACCATGTGGGAAGAGAAAACTCTACAGAGTGTGGATACTTCTCAGTCTTTCTTCTCCACTTCTAAGCTTCTCTCTCATTTGTTGAAAAAAACACAGCTTAAGGGGGAAAGACATGATTAAAGCTTGCAGTGTTTTCCAATCAACACTGCGGACTTCTCTTTCTGAGGCCTTAGTGATGCCCGGAGATGGTCAGGATAATCAAGGACAGAATATCTTCCTAATCCCTGGGCACATCTATTGCCATGTCTGTCAGATGGGGCTGCAATATTCATTCATCCCTCACCTACATCCCAGCAAAGGAGATGAAGGGCATCGGGAGAAACTGTGAGTCATGTGATCAGGCTGTCCAGAAAAAAGGTATCAAATGCCAAGGTTCTATCTTCCCTAAAGATACAGATCAATATAAACCATTTTGAATATTTGTCATTTTAAAATCGATCAAATAGGCGTCTTCTTGTGGCCGCACGGCTCCATAATTATCTTGGGCTTCTCTTAGAGTGCCCCTGCTTCCTTTGAACTCACAGACATTCTTCTCTCCGTGTATTCTTTGCAGGGCCCGGAACTGAGATATCCCCAGAAAATGCACACAGAGAACCCACCCAAGACCTGTTTCCCGCTACCCAGCTTTCGTCTCCACAGAGAGAAATGTGGACTTTACTGAGGATCACTGAGATAAATATATATATATGTATAAATATATATATACGCCCTCAATAAAGAGGACATCCGATTTTATATAGATTTCCCTCTCATTCAAAAGCATCTGGCCCATAGAGGAGGAATCAACCCATACTGGGTTGCAAGGAGATCAGACAAATCACAGGCCCAGTGAAGGGAGGGCAGGAATGTGGAAGGTCTGTTGCTTCCAGGGATTTACAAGACTTGCTAGGAATCCACCTTTGGGAAGATGCTCACTTTATTGTTTCTGCTCATCTTCCGTTCCACCCTGCCTACCTTGGGCATCTTTGTCTGGATCAGCTCTTCTGGGGTGTTGCCCAAGGGGGGAAGCAGCCTCTTCTTGCTATTTCGGGTCTCCGAGAGCCACTGTGGAGGCAACTCAAATGGCCCAAAGCCGAATTGCAGGGAGTACCTGTCAGGGAATGTCTCAGGTTCCACAGGGACTGCTGGTGCCACCTGGGATATAGAGTCCACGGTGCCCGGAGGTGGTGCAGGGGTAGCAAACCGCGGCCCCTGCTCTGCCTCCAGGCAGGTGGGAAGTAGCTCCCTGGCCTGGAGGTCAGCTGAGCCGGCATACTTGGCTTCACTCTCTTCCTCGTCATCTGTGGGCTTAAAGATCTGCTGCTGCCCAATGTGGAACATCTCCAGGAGCTGGCTGCCCGAGCGCATGCTGGGCTCCAGGCTAGCATCGGCCACCCCGCTCCCTGTGCCCACCACATTCCGGCGACTGTAGCGGTGGTGCAGTTGTACCAAGGTCCCTACCAAGCACTTGCGGATAGATTTGTTCACAGTAAGAAAGAGCACAGGGTTCGCCAGCAGAGAGACTTTGGGCAGCCAAATGGCCGTGAGCAACAAGAAGACAGAAGTGTTGGGAACATTGAGCACAGTCTGGTAGACGACCAGTGTGGCATAGGGCACGCTGCATAAGATGAAGACCATCACCATGGACAGCAGGGTGGCGTGCAGCTCGGCCTCCCGCTGGGAGGCATAGGGGATAGAGATGGTGTTCTGCGGGGTCCGCAGCGCTGCTATGATGACCTTCTTCTTCTGGCTGGCACTCAGGGCCCGGCGGATCAGTATCAAGAAGAGGAATACCACGGCCACAGGCACGATGACCGTGGTGATGTTGTAGACCAGAACGTACACCAGGTGGCCCAACGAGTTGCTCCAGACTTCCGTGCAGGTGGACATGGCATAGATGTCAGCCACGTTGGTCACCGCAAACACAGGGACGCTGGCCACCACGGCATGGGCCCAGATGTAGATCACTAGTTCTCGGGACTTTGCATCAGATATTTTTCTCTCCAGAGGATAGAGGACTGAGTAGTACCTGCCAAACGCACAAGCAAAATTCGTTTCACAGAAGATACGCTTTAATTAGGGGAATCTATATTACTAAAAGTAGGAGAGAGGAAAGAAAGGGTCCATTTCTTCTATTCTGCCTAAGACAGAGGAAACCACTGGGGGAATTAGGAAGCTAGACCTTAAGTTTTGAGGATTTTGCTGTACAATTCACAGTTAGCTTTATAATTATTGCCACCAGGACTAAATCCAAAAGAGTGCCCTCAATATAAAGGATATGTCCCTCTGCTGGAAAGACACCTCTTTTTCAATTTAAGGGTGAAGGGTAATTTGTAAAAAAATTTTTTACCTGGGCTAGAGGAGCTTGAGGGCAATTTTCAAAGCCACTAAGAGAAAGGAAATGTGTCTGCACACAAATCCAAAGGAGACTCGTGCCACAGTGGATATGCACGGATATCACTAGCATTTACAGCCACCTGGGGCAGAAGAAGCCAGTGTGAGGGAGGGACTCTGACAAAATCCTTCCACAAGATCAATTTGACTGAAAAAAATCATGCCTGCTCCATCGCCATTGTTCCCATGATAATCGCTCAGTATCCCTAAGAGCAATTAATAGACTTAAAATGCCTGCATGATTAGATTTTTGTTAAAATCAGGGAAGACTTTTTTCCTTCAAGCTTGACTTGATTATTCTATAACCACCTAATCAGAATTCCAAAAGCACCTTGTTTCAATATCACCTTGTTTCAATATCACCTATGACTGGGGGAAACGGAGTAATGTGTTAGACTCTAGAACCACATCTGTCACGAAAGGGCAGCCAGCAGCCCTCAGAGATATGGCGAGTTTCTTCACCTTAGCTCGGCCCACGTCTGTGCAGTCAGCTAATGCTGGAGTCGACCTTCCAACCCTATTAACATGCATTCCCTCATGGGGCCAGCTGAGCAGGCGTGCCTTCTGTCACAAGGATTTCTGAGCACTACCTATCTGCTAGGTATTGTGCCAGGCACTAGAGTGCAAAGATGGAAGGACGCACGGGAATGTTTCTTAACTAAATGGGGAAAGGCGGCATGTAAACAAACAATTATAACCGAGCAGATGATGGCTCTACTGGAGGGACGCACAAAGGAGGTGGGGAAAGGGAGCACCTGGGAAAATGTCAAGAGCAAGCAGCCCTGTGGTGGAGTCTGGCAGGGGACAAGCTGTGGGAGAGACGATGCAAACACAACACAACCACGGATGACCAGAGATGGATGGAGTGCAGTAAAATGTGTTCTAGATCACTTTCTGGGAAGGGAAAAAAAAAGAGAAAGAAATGTATAAGTTATGCACGCTCTCAGTTGTTTTTCTCTGAACACAGAGAAGCTTTTCTAACCACCGCTCAGTAAATCCAGTGTGGTGGCCCCACGCCCACGCATGAATACACGTCCACTGTCTCTGATTCCCATTTGCTAAGTGACAGGTGACAAACCCAGGCTTCCCGTCATTTTTGATTCTATTCTAGGTTGGGAAATAGACCGCAGCACAAGCACAGAGGCTCATATACATCATTTTGTTAGTATGTGCGTCTCTAGAGGATGATGCGGGAAGTGTAGGTGGCCTCCCAATTCACTTGCTGACTTGGTGCCACGAAACAAATATCTGGGAAAGAAGTGAGAGAAAGAACTGTTTTCCCTTTGTCTTCATGCACAACAAACCTATACTTTCCAGTAATCTGCATCTCTGAATAATGAAATAGGAATTTACCAAACTTGCTTTTCTACTAAAAGAACTTGCTTATCTTTTTTAAAAAATTAGGAATTTTGGATTAATACAATATATAAAATAGATAAACAACAAGGACCTACTGTGTAGCACAGGGAACTATATTCAATATCTTATAATAATCTATAATGGAAAAGAATCTAAAAAAAATATACACACACACACACACACACACACACACACATATATATATAACTGAATCACTTTGCTGTATACCTGAAACATTGTAAATCAACTATACTTCAATTAAAAAAAATAAGAATAAAAGACACACTTAAAAAAATGATGGCAAAAATACAGTAGATTTTCTGCTGGAAAGAAAATAAGGATTTCTTATTATTTGCATATTTTCTTGCCTAAAACCAAAGGCTCAAAATAACCCACAGGGATTATTGCATTGCTTCCAGGTAGTATAGCAACCTGTCCAGAATAATGTGTTCCCACTCTTGTTGAATCCTATTCTTAAAAAACCTTCAGGATTCATAGCAGCATTATTTATAATAGCCAAAAAGTGGAAACAACCCAAATGTCCATCAACTAGTAAATGGATAAACAAAATGCGGTATATGCATACAATGGGAATATTATTCGGCAATAAAAAGGAATGAAGTAAGTTAAGAGAGTAGATCATGAGTTCTCATTACAAGGAAAATAAACATTTTTTGGTATCTATATGAGATGATGGATGTTAACTAAATTTACAGTGAATCATTTCACAATATGTGTAAGAGAAGTCATTATGCCATATACCTTAAACTTGTACAGTGCTGTATGTCAACTATAACTCAATAAAGGTGGAAAGAGAAAAAAAGAAGTACTGATACCTGCTATAACATGGATGAACCTTGAAAACATTATGCTGAGTAAAAGAAGCCAGGCACAAAAGAACACATATTGTATGATTCCACTTATATGAAATGTCCCCCCATACAGAGACAGAAAGTAGATTAGTGGTGGCCTCGGTCTGGGAGTGGGAATGGGGAATAACTGTAAATGAACACAAGGTTTCTTTTTAGGGTGACAGAAATATTCTAAAGTTCAATTGTGGTCATGGCTGCACAACTGTACATATACTAAAATTCATTGACTTGTACATTTTAAATGAATTTTATGATGTGTAAATTATATCTCAATAAAACTATTAAAAAAAAAACCGTCAGGAAAGAAAAGCCCACCATGTGGACTGCAGACATAAGACCTCACCAAGCAGGTAATAAGGGGCCTCCAGAAAGACACACCTGCCGTGAACACAGAATGGATCAACACAAAAAGCATTAGGAGGGGCTTCCCTGGTGAGGCAGTGGTTGAGAGTCCGCCTGCCGATGCAGGGGACACGGGTTCGTGCCCCGGTCCGGGAGGATCACGCACGCCGTGGAGCGGCTGGGCCCCTGAGCCATGGCCGCTGGGCCTGCGCGTCCGGAGCCTGTGCTCCGCAAGGGGAAGGATGGGAAGAGAAAACAAACACCATCACAATATAAAACCTTGGAAGTAAATGCTCCAAAGGAATTCTGGTGCTATCTGGCCAGGTCCAACAGGGCTGTCTAATCATTTGTTAAATAGCCACTGAATTGTTCTCTTGTTCTTCCAGAAATGTTTTCATCCTGCATCAAAAGGCCCTAATTGCAGAGTTAGCAATCTGATGAACAATCTACTGCAATTTGCAATGCAAATACCACTAATTCCAACCAAGCTGAAACTATATCACGATCCAGCTCTGCCCCAGCATCGTCATGATGTAACCTCCCCAATGCCGTCTTCTGTGAGGCATCTGTTTCAGCAATCGACTCTCTTTCTGTTGACAACAAGCAGATTAAAAAGCAGTATTTGGAACACTGACTATTCACTATTTGCTTCGTGATGCTAATTTTTCAATACACTTAAAAAAAAAAAAAAAAGTTGCACCCCTGGCTACCTGATCTTACCTGTCCAAGGCAATGGCAGGGAAGCTGAGGATAGTCACAGAGCAGAAGACTTTGTGCAAAAACTTAACGACCTTGCAGAAGAGCATGGTGTAGATCCACCAGCAACAGTGAGGACTGGTACTGAGGATGATGTCGAAGGGCACGCAGACCAGGCTGGCACAAATCCCCGAGCAGGCCAGGTTTTTAATGAACCTGTTGGTGACAGATTTGAACACGGTTGTGCGGCAAGTCGACCATAACACCATGAAGTTTCCTGGCCAGATAGGCAAAAACAAACAAAAAAATGTTTAAATAAAAAGAAAGAAGACAAAAAAGAAAGAAAGAAAATACAGGTTAATAAAAAGATTGAAAAACCATATTTGAGAGTTCATTTCAAAGAACTTTAAAGGCATAGGATATTGTCAATTTATGTGAAATTATTAAATCACTTTCATAAGTATTAAAAAGTCTAGAAGAATTTTTTAGCCATGAGTTTTATTTAATTTTAGGCGTAATCGTATTATGATGATGATTCTGTCTCACCTGAGTATAAACAGTCAGCTAGGGATTACTTAACCTCAGCCAGTCTACTCTAACCAAGTTTGCAAATGACCTCGCCTTACCAAACTCTGTAACAGAAACAGGACAAAAGCCACACATGTGGCTTAAAATTTCCTAGTAGTGATATTTTTAAAAAGTAAAAAGAAGCAGGTGAAATTTTAATAGCGTATATTATTGAACCCAATCTATACCAAACATTATCATTTCAAAGTCATCATTACTTTAAAAAGTATTAAAGTAATATATTCATTCTTATTTTTGTGCTACATCTTTGAAATGTGGCGTGCGTTTTTTTTGTTGTTGTTGTTATTTATTTATTTATTTTTGGCTACGTTGGGTCTTCATTGCTGCGCTCGGACTTTCTCCAGTTGCAGTGAGTGGGGGCTACTCTTCGTTGTGGTGCACGGGCTTCTCATTGCAGTGGCTTCTCTTGTTGCGGACCACAGGCTCTAGAGTGCAGGCTCAGTAGTTGTGGCGCACGGGCTTAGTTGCTCCGCGGTATGTGGGATCTTCCTGGACCAGGGATCGAACCCATGTGCCCTGCATTGGCAGGCAGATTCTCAACCACTGCACCACCAGGGAAGCCCCTGGTGTGCGCTTTTTAAATTGAAATATAATTAATATATAACAGTGTATTCTTTTTAGGTGTGCATGGTGTATGTTTTATTTTACACTTACAACACATTTTCAGTTCACATTCGTCACATTTCAAGGGCTCCATAGCCACATGAAGCTGGCGGCCACTGGACAGGCCTGCACTGTTCTAGACCTTTAGTGTCAATAACACACTTGCCTGTCCGTCTCTGAGCATCTTCCTCCTGTGGCTTCCACAGGCCTACAGCCTCCTGGTGTTCCTCCCACCTCTCCCAGGCCCTGGCTGCCCCAAGTCTTCTTCACCAGGTCCTTCCCCATCCTCTCTCTCCAGCTTCTCCCTAGGTTAAATCACCCATTCAGGTGGTTCTCCACTGAAATGCTGGTGACTCCCACATTCATGGCCCAGACTAGGCCTCTCCTCTCAACTCCGGACTCCTGTCCCACTGAACATCTGATTCTCCACCCCTTCTCGGTCTGCTCTGCCCACCCATTGTCCTCCAGAGCCTACACAATCCAGGGCCTACCTGCCTAATCTCACGCCACGCTGCCCCTGGCTTGAAGGGCACTGGCTACGCTGCCCTTTTTTTCTGTTCTTGAAACACAACGAGGCTGATCCGGTCTCCACGCCTGTGCACAAATTTTTTATACTGCCTAGCATGGTCCTCGTGTGTCTGATTCCTTTTAATCCAGGTCTTAGTATAATTGCTGCCTCCTCAAAGAGGCCTCCGCAAACCATATTTTTATTTTAAATACTCACTGCTCCTCCCTCCAGCATACTCTCTTATAATATCCTCTTGTGGCCTTCTTAGCTCTTCATAATTATTAATTTGTTTACTCATTTTCCCTTCAGTTCATGAGGATAAAAAACATGTCAATCTTGTTCACTATTATAACTCCACTGCCTAGTTCAGTATCTGGCACAGAACAAGCATTCAGTAACTATTTAGATGAATGAATTTGAAAGAGGACAAACAGTAATCAAAAGTCCCTGCAGCAAGATAACCCGTTTCGTAGTAGGAATGTCATGAGAGGCTATTCTGAGTCAGTAGTTCCCAAACCTCACTATGCATCAGAAGTACTATACCAGACATCCTGAATCATAGTTATAGGTATAGAACTGGGAACCTGCATTTGTAACAAGCACTTAAGATAGAGTTGGCTCCCAGACTGAAGTTACAGAAATGCCACATCTAGACAGAGACTGTAGCCTTTCATCCCCAGAGTCTCACAGGGCCCAAGTCGTCAGGTATGCTGGGCAGCCTACGTTACCAGGGGAGATTTTACCTGGTGAAAGATCCAGGTCCACATGGCCAGTCAGTCATGACCCAAGGACACTGCTCTCTCCTGGGCACAGGCACACAGAATGCCCTCTAATGACTGAGGCAACAGCTCAGCCTCATGCAGAAGGACAGCATGGTGCCAGGGGAGGGGAGCACAGGGCTCAGGGCTGCAGCCGAAGCCACTACCAGGAGCTGCCTCGCTGCCTCAGATGCTGACATAACTTACTGTCAAGAGTCTCTTTGCAGACACAGTAGTCTACAGCTACTTCTTATCTGCCAGAAAAAAAATGGGCACTGCATTTAGGTAAGTAGGCCAGCTGCCTCCAGGAAATTCTCTACCAAACTTTCCTTACATAAATATGCTGACTCAGTGAGATGAAATTCACAGTGTGAATATATACACACGTTTGTTCAATAGAAAAGCTGTTTATACTAATGTTACCACCTCAGGCCCCCTCAAGCTTTCCTGTCACCAAGGTTACAGACAGCAATAATGATATATTTGAAGCTCCATCTATATGGGGATTTTTTTTTCCTGGCCTTTCCCACTGAAATACAGATTAGGATCTGGCTGAAGCATCTTTCCTCACTTAAGTTTTACAGATAGGACTGAAAATCTGGTAACCATCTAATAATGAAATTGTCCACTTAAAGAAATCTGCCATAGGGCTTCCCTGGTGGTGCAGTGGTTAAGAATCTGCCTGCCAATGCAAGGGACACGGGTTCAAGCCCTGGCCCGGGAAGATCCCACATGCCGTGGAGCAGCTAAGCCCGTGCACCACAACTACTGAGCCTGCACTCTAGAGCCCACAAGCCACAACTACTGAGCCCACATGCCACAACTACTGAAGCCTGAGCGCCTAGAGCCCGTGCTCCGCAACAAGAGAAGCCACGACGATGAGAAGCCCGCGCACCGCAACAAAGAGTAGCCCCCGTTCACCACAACTAGAGAAAGCCCGCGCACAGCAACGAAGACCCAACACAGCCATACATAAATAAATAAATAAATAAATTTTTTTTAAAAAAAGAAACCTGCCGTGAGGAGAGTGTCATAGTATCTTCAGTTGTTAATATCGGGGCTGTCTCCAGTCCACTAGGGGACTTCCTATAAAGACCATCCTTCTGCTTTATAAAACAAGACCCACAGGATTTTCTATTTCTCTATCACTGTTAATCTTTGTCGCTTGGTAGGTTACACTGAATAAAACATTTTGTATAACAAACAGGAAAATTCATTGCAAAGGAGAGGACAGGCTGTGTGCCAAGGTCTCTCATGCATACAGCAGATTTCTTTGAAACTAATGTCCATCATTACCCTCATACTCTAACTCTCTTATCTTTCTCTCTCCCTCCCAATTATGTCAGGCACACTTTTTTATTGTATTTTTCTTAAATCATACATTTTATTAGTAAGTCCACGCTTGCGAATGAGGAAACTTATTTTCAATGAGTTATTACTGAAAAACCCGAGATGGCTATAATCACATTGTATCTCCACTTACTTATAAAACTCTACGAGGCATCTGAAGCCTAATCCCTTTTCCTAAGAACCTGAAGCTAAAGAAGCCTCTATGTTCTTTCCCTTCTTTAAACCACCTCTCTCTGTCTTCACTTAAAAACTGACTCATTTGGCTCTAAGAACCCAAATTAGAAAAAAGTATCAGAAGAGGAGCACCCACACTCAAGATCTGATTGGCCACACACTAAAAAGAAAAGTGTGTGTGTGTACACATGTGTGTGTGTGTATACACACAACAAAACAAAATAATTACAGACTTGATCATTTAATCTCATGAGCACTTTAGATTCTTCTTAGCTTTACAAGGTACATCAAGGATAACTCAGCATATATTTTAAATAACACAGTATTCAACCTTGAGATACTTTTTAGTTTAGACATCATGGTCTAAATCACCCAACCCCCTTTAGAAATGATTCAAGTTCTCTACCCATTCTTCCTCCTTACATATTCCCATTATATTTTCTAATGCTGGATTCCATGACAACATTCAGTGCCAGGGCTGTGGGCACAGCAACACAATTAGTACACACTCACAGCACACACAACCAAAGGGGAATAAGAAGTAGAGCATGATGGCGCTGGTAATACAAACCTACTCTCCCTGGGACTGCTATTACTCTATCATTACTCCTCATCTAAAATACAAATCAAGGTTTCTCTTTACACAGTATAATGTGATAACAGACAATGCATAAAAGGACAAAAAAGAAAGTAAAAATTACCCACCCAGTGATAACTAAGTGTAAACTTTAAGTATTTATCCTTCCAAACTTCTTTTTATGTATACGGACTTTTTGGTCATGCCAGTGGGACCAGCTACTCACACTGCTTTTTTAGATCTTTTTCCGTAACAACCACCTTTCTATACAATAAATAAAAATAGATCTATATCATCATTTTAGCAGCTTCATAAAAGCAATAGTGCTTCTCTGGTTATACCCTAATGTATTTTGTCTATTGCACATTGATGATTTTTTTTTAAAGCTGGTTTCAATACATCTCTATTATACAATGTTGAGATCAACATCCTTATATATTTAAGTTCGGAGGAAGTGAACTGATTATTTACTGAAGATAAATTTCTAGAACCAGAAGTTCCGGGTCAAAGAGCTTACACATTTTTTATATATATTGCAAAATGACCCTCCACAAAAGTCATATGAGAGAGGTGTTTCCCCATATGCTAAAAGTTCTGCTGTCTCAGTAAAATATTTGGAATTTTGCATACTTCCTCAATCCTACGATTCATATTTTCCTTATTTCCAGAAAATTTTCATCCATTGCCTCTGAATCTTGCCCTATCCTTTCTCCTTATTATCTTCTTCTGGAATTCTTATTAGATTTACGTTAGACCTCATTCTAGTCTCTTAACCTCTCATTCATATTTTCCATTTTCCATCAATTTATTGTCTTCTGCAAACTGAATGCTATTTCTCATGTCTTCCTTCCATTTTATCAATTCTCAATTCATCTGGAAGTAATCACACCATCATTCTTTCTTTCTTTCTTTTAGCTTCTTGGGTAGTAAACTTTTTGAAATTTGTATTTGGGTCCACTTCAAACTGCTTACTCTTTATTCCTAGTGTCTAGTTATTTTACTATGGCTCTTTTCCTTCTTTAATCTGTAATCATGTTTGTTCTTTTGGCTGTGTTGGCTCTTTGTTGCTGCGCGCGGCTTTCTCTGGTTGGTGGTGAGCGGGGGCTACTCTTCGTTGCGGTGCGCGGGCTTCTCACTGTGGTGGCTTCTTTTGCTGCGGAGCACGGGCTCTAGGGTGCCCGGGCTTCAGTAGTGGCTCATGGGCTCTAGAGCGCAGGCTCAGTAGTTGTGGCACACGGGCTGAGCTGCTCCACGGCATGTGGGATCTTCCTGGACCAGGGCTAGAACTGGTGTCCCCTGCATTGGCAGGCAGATTCTTAACCACTGTGCCACCAGGGAAGCCCCTGTAATCATGTTTTTTAAATGCTTGTACTTTCTTTTAGATTATTCTATTGTTTCTAGTTCTAGATGTGTTAATTTTGCCACTTGTTGGTTCTCCTGGCCCTCCTTTTATGGTTTTCCTCACATGGTTTTTAATGTCCAGTTATGAGCTCATAGTATATGGGGGTTGTTTTTCTGTGGCAGGCTACAGACCCTGGTTGTGGAAATGTTTCAAGTGGCTAGCCAAGCACATATTAGTACTTTGTTGCACTTTCATGTGCAAATCAAAGATAATGCAGTTGAAAGACCATTCTGAGAAAGGTTTAGTGTGTGGGGAAATTTTTACCCTAGGGAGACGCAGGATATTTTAATGACTAAGAGCACAGACCCTGAAGCCTTACTCCCAGATTCAAGTCCCAGCTCCACCACTTACTAGCTGTGTGATCATGGGTGAATTAACTTCTCTGTGCCTCAGTTTCACCATCTGTAAAGTGGACATAATAACAATGCCTATGTCCCAGGGGCATTGTGAGGATTTAATGAGCCCATACAAGTAATATAAGCACAGCACTTAGAACAGCTTCTTGTGCCTAATACATGCTACGTAAGTAGATATGTCACTGTTATTATTAGTTGCAAAAGTTTCCAAGGAAAGGTCTGACAGAAGGGAAACAGTGAGAGGCTGGGCCAGAGGAAACGAAACCTGGAGCTGTATATAGAGAAGATAGAAGAGGACAGGTCCCTAGAAGGACTTGGAAGCAATCAGGAAGAAGAGACAAGGTAGGACTGACTGGCCTGCAGGTTCCACATGGAACACTGGGTTCTGACAAGGAAGAAACTCCTAGGTTTACCCTGTGGAGGTCCCTTGGGTGGTGCTGGCAAACTCACAGCAGACTGTCCCATGGGGTCATGATGGGTGCCTGGGACTATCGTGTTTGAGTAGTTGTGACAACTTCAGAGCTCCGTCCTCAGGCCTGTGGCACACACACAACTTGTCTCTCTCCCTCTCACTGTTGTCTGGATTCAGTGACTTCACTAAAGCCTTGTCTCCCTGGCAGGGGGGGCAGGGGCCGTTGCAAGATCTGCTCCCTCCTAGAATGTCCAGCCTCCATTTGAATTGCACGTGACAGGTCTCAGACCAAGGACATCTCTTCTCCAGATGGAGTCCTGCTCCTAGAATCCATCAAGCCTATCATAAGACATTCCAGACACCTTACAGGAATCTTGTAGCAGCACACAAACATGATACATCTTAATAAAGCCCCAGAGTGAATTAAAAACCCAAAGGGTCAAAAAAAATCAAAAAAGGAATCAATGGTCTTGACATCGTTTCATTAAGAAAAATGAAAAATCTCAAAGTGATGATGACTTCCTAATGTTTTCAATTTCAATAATCTAAACAGCTTGAAACCATCAAGAGATTATTTGTATCATTATGGGAAAAGTTTTAAAAATGCTATCTGGCCAACGATAATGGTACAAGTAATAAAACAATGATTATAACTATACTTTATCATTTGCTTTAAAAACTTTTTAAAACATTAATAATTACCCACCATCTTCCCAATAGGTAGCCACTAAGCACTCTTGTGCATTTAGACACACAGGTTGAGCAATTAAGAATTTTAATCAGAATTTAAATTTTGAAAAAGTCTATTCAAAATTATTTGAAAAAAAAAAAAACTTCAATTGGCCCTTGAACAAAGCATGGGTTGATCTGCATATAACTTATAGTCAGCCCTCCACAGTTCCTCCACATCCATGGATTCAACCAACCATGGAATGTGTAGTACTATAGTAAATATTTACTACTGAAAAATATCTGCATATAAGTGGACCCACGCAGTTCAAACCCATGTTGTTCAAGGGTCAGCTGTATTCAGTTTCTTACCACCTTTCTAGAAAGTAAAGGTGTTCCTGAATATCTGAGGGCATTTCTCCATTTTATTTAGGTATGGTTCAGAGGTAGTTTCATTATGACACTGATTTTTGCAAAGAGTTAGTTTTAAGAGAATGCCAGGGCTTCTCTGGTGGCGCAGTGGTTAAGAATCTGCCTGCCAATGCAGGGGACATGGGTTTGAGCCCTGGTCCGGGAAGATCCTACATGCTGTGCAGCAGCTAAGCCTGTGCACCACAGCTACTGAGCTCTAGAGCCCGCAAGCCACAACTACTGAGCCTGCATGCCACAACTACTGAAGTCCACATGCTGCATCTACTGAAGCCTGCGTGCCTAGAGCCTGTGCTCTGCAACAAGAGAAGCCACTGCAATGAGAAGCCCGTGCACCACAACGAAGAGTAGCCCCTGCTCGCCGCAACTAGAGAAAGCCCACATGCAGCAACGAAGACCCAGGGCAGCCAAAAACAAATAAATAAAATAAATAAATTTATTAAAAAAAAGAATGCCAGAGGGCGAAAAATGCGAGATTGACTAATTAAACCCATTTTGAAGAAGAGGAGAGGTACAACAGTAACTTGATTAATATTACCAAAGCATTCAGTAGTTCCCTACTGCCACTAGGAAAAAAACAAATGCAAACTTCTCAACATCATACAATACCCTTTAAGATACGACCCCTGGCTGCTCCCAAGCTTACTACCCAAAGTTACAGCATTATGATAGAATGAAATAACCCTGGAAATCTAAAGGGCAAATCCACATTTTTCTCTGAACCCTTAAACCTGCTGCCTAAGCAAAACCCTCAAAGGAAACTCCCTTTCATTAGCAAGAGTGCGAGAGAGAGAGAGAGAGAGAGAGAGAGAGAGAGAGAGAAAGCAAAGGTAAGACAAGATAGGAATAAAGAACTCCTCAGTGTAGAGAAGGCAAATGGTACCTGACAAGTTCAAAAACAAAAAAGACACTGTTAAGCTCTGTGAACCTGGGGACACAAATATTCAAACTGAGTTACAAAGTTCACACTTTCAAAGGAAAGCTTAAATAGTTCTAAAAATGATTCTATTTTATTCTGATTTTTAAAAAATCTTTCTCCCGTTAATCTATGTGGGTAAATTTCCCAGCTACCCAGAGAGTCAGCACTGGCAAGGTGATAAGTAGCTTTTTGCCACTGGTATTATTATGAATTATGGCCGCAGCAAGAACGGGGAGGAAAACAAGCTTGTAGCCAGAGCACTGTGCCTGGTGGTTTTCAATACAATTTGCTCTTCCTCTGAGTGTAAAAGTTTGAGCCTTTCCCTCACTAATGAAGTGTCAATTTGCTGTAACTTGTGATTAAACTATCTAATATCTGCCCAACTCTTTTTAAACTGATCATTATTAGCGTGAGAAAACTGTTACTTTAGTTACAATTAATCTGATTCCAGAGGTTGTTCTGAAATGACACAGAAGGTTCCAATTAAGCAGGAATTGGATTAGCAGGAAGAAGCTATGTAGTAAGTTTATTAAAATTCATGGTGAATTTCAAATAATTGCTTTGAATGAAAAGCATCTTATGAAATACATATCCCCAATCTAACCTTGGATGGTTTCCCCTTAGAATACGTGTTCCCAATGAATAATTCAGATAAAATATTAACAAGATTCAGTTTTGTAATACATAAGAATATAGAAAGAGACTCCAACAATAGCCTCTTCCATTCAACTCCTGTGAGGTTGCACAAAGAATTTTAGGTGAGTCTGCAACAAATGTGCATATGTTTTAGCAACAATGGTATCCCCAAAGGTAAGGCAGACCATATAACTCAATCAAGACAAAGAGATCCCAGTGACCACAGCCACTGGGGTTCTCTCATGGAAGTCGCAATGCCCCTGAAACTAGCTCAATCTCTCACATCTCTCAACACACAGCAAGATGCACACAGATCTAAAAGGTAAGAAGAAAGACTCACAAAATCTGAAGTTGATAACTGTCCCTTTCTTTTTCTTTTTTTCTTTTTTCTTTTTTTTTGTGGTACGCGGGCCTCTCACTGCTGTGGCCTCTCCCGTTGCGGAGCACAGGCTCCGGACGCGCAGGCTCAGCGGCCATGGCTCACGGGCCTACCCGCTCCGCGGCACGTGGGATCTTCCCGGACCGGGGCGCGAACCCGTGTCCCCTGCCTCGGCAGGCGGACTCTCAACCACTGCGCCACCAGGGAAGCCCCTGTCCCTTTCTTTGACTACTGAAATTTTTTCCATATAAACTAACCAGAAAATTTTCATAACTTCACAGGATTCCTTGCTCTCCGATCTCTCACATTAAATAGGTTAACCTCCCTGAAAGGTATATTATTCCCTGAAAAAAAAATATGGCAAGAGTCTCAGTATCATTGGTCCCATCTAACTGTAACAGCTTCGAACCTTTAATAACCACAAGCTCCATTTCCCCCTCAGTAGGTGTATAGAGAAAGCTTCCAGGGAAAAGGAGGAAACCAGTTATCAAACTCTCTCTCTCATTACACAAGCTCCCCCTGGATCTGCATGCTAACAAGATATTCCTGATTAAGTGGAGGTGAAGTAGTTCACTGCCTTAAATGTCTACGCCACAGGCCATCCTACTAAGAGGTTCTTGTCTATATTAAATTGCTTATGTAGTCTTTGAAGGCAGGGTCTGTATCTTCTGCAGCATTCATATAGCATTAGCCTAGAGGGGTTATTTCTCCCATAAAATAGTGTGAGATTACGAAGCCTGAGAAGAACCTTATCTGGAAATTCTGTTGACCCTCATGAGCACGAACCACGGTTTTGTATCTAGGAGTTGCTTCATAAATACCCAGATAAATGAATGAATAAAAGCTTGAAGTTCAATGTGACTCTATCAGAATTATCAGAATGTTTTTTCTGTGTACTCAGTTTTTCAGGTACATCTATTGATGCCAACTGCCTCTGATCAACAAGCTGAATGTTTACTATCTCCCGATCGCCAGCACACAGTGTCAGAGCAGCTTGAGAGTGATGTATTCAACGATATATCACACTATACTATAATTAGTCTAGTGAACGTGCACAGAATACACATGCGTTCTATTCTCCTACGCCCTCAGTTCCAGTAACAACAATTATGCAGTCTGAAAGGGAAAATTATGTTGGAACTATTTCCAAAGAACACAAGGGTAAGATAATTAGAGGGCTAAGAAAGGAAAGTGAGCCCAATCCTGCTTCAGTCCACGGGGACCCAGCATGGCTGATGTGAGGTGGAGGAATAAGATTTTGGAAATGAGCATCCCTTATTCCTCATGATCTGGCACAATCTGACAATGACATTAATTCAGAGTTGAAAGCTCCATTGCTTTTTTTTTTTTAGCTGAGTTTGGAAGGAGAAGGGGAGAGGCTGGAGGGTGAGGGGCAAGAAATGGCAATTCTAAACCTTCTCCTAGCAGATTTCGGGCCACTCCCTCACTAGTGGGGAGGTTCCATCTGCTCTAGCATAGACTTTCCCATGTCTCCTTCACCACTTTCTCCAATTCCTGCAAGGAAAGAGGAGGCCAGCAGCAGAGGGGTGTTTGTAGAGTGAGGAGCTGGGATCAGGAGAGCCAGAGCAGCAGATGGTATAAGAGCTGGAGGAAGCCAGACCCAGGCCAGGGCCAGAGACACATGGTCAAGGCAGGAAAGGCTCTGGAAGGAAGTGATGGATCTGAAAGTCAGAGCTCGGTGGGGAATAGAACACAAGAGACATTGAAAAGATGAGTTACAGCACACAGCCCATCAAGGCCCACCAACAACGTAAGAAAATGAAATAAATGCTCAGATAAAATACTAGGAGCCAAGAGCTCTGTAAGAAGCGGGGACTGGCACATGGGTAACATGGAAGGAGCTTGATAAGTGAGACAGCCTCAGTCTAGACTCTGAACTTGGATATGACTCTTTGTGTGGCAAGAACTGAACCAATAAGATGTATTTAGGGGCCTTGCAGGTGTAACACGATTTTGGAAATACCTGTAATGAAGGGCACGTGGATGGGCAGCAATAACACCTTTCAGAAAGCAGATTCTTAACATTTCTCTTTCTCTCTTTTCCCCTTTTTCTCCTTCAAGTAGTAGCAGAGGATGGAGACAGAAGAGAAGATGACAAAAATTGAGAGCAAAATAATAGGGAGAATAATTGCAATTCCATTTATCTCCACGCCAAGACCTAGCTTGTACGTGCATTTCCCAGTGACTATTTAAGGCAACCAAGGCCTTCTGTGCCTGAATATTCATTAGTCACATTGCTGAAAACTGGACAAAAGGTTTCTTTTCTTTGTATCACATTCCAAGAATCCAGGATTCATGATTATGGTAACCACAGTGATACAGATAAACAGAGAAGGAGAATTCTCCTTTAGCATTTCATGAATAAGCAGCTTCCAATTCCTGTATTTTTCCTCTAATATTTGCTGATTTGAATAACACTGAGTCACTTACCGTGTAATTTTCCTGCTGGTTCAAAATAAAATCAGCATGAAATACTATTAGCTTGTGTAAAGCACTAAGATCAATGAAGAGATGTGACCTCTTAATTCCCCATTATGAAACAAAAGGCCAGGGGAAGCTTTTTTTTTTTTTTTTTTGCGGTACGCGGGCCTCTCACTGTTGTGGCCTCTCCCGTTGCGGAGCACAGGCTCCGGACGCACAGGCTCAGCGGCCATGGCCCACGGGCCCAGCCGCCCCGTGGCACGTGGGATCCTCCCGGACCGGGGCACGAACCCATGTCCCATGCATCGGCAGGTGGACTCCCAACCACTGCGCCACCAGGGGAAGCATTTTTTATCTTGTGAGATACTGATTTTCCTCTTTGTGTGTTTGTAAATTACTGGCTTTCAGAGTGTAGTCAATGACACTGATTCAATGTGAATGAAGTAAATAAGATAAAATATAAAATCTGTTCACTTTCATTAAGCTCCAGTTTCCATTAGTCTTGCCTCTGACATTATTCTTATAAAGGTTTAAGCATGCAAACACCATGGCCGAAGGCAGAACATTGGCTAATAAATATTAGCCAACAAATTTTAATATTACCCCAAGGAAATAAAAGTGAGCATGTATACAATGGTCAAGGAAACAGTGACCAGCTACAACATTTTAAATTGTCATTTTTCCAATTAGAAACTCTACAATGCTTTAATAGGAATAAGAATGTAATCTACAACATTTAATTGACTTTATATACTCACATAAATGGAAGGAACCTGGAAGAGTCATCTACACCTCCTTGTTTCCACATAAGACTATGTAAATCTTGTGCAGAGAAAAGATATTTTTGCTAACTGTTAAGACTTCTGGGAAAAACAATACCTTCAGGCCCCCCTATGGTAATCAGCTTCCAAGATGGCCAGTGATCCCTGCCTCCTGGTATTCCTGTCCCCACGCAGGTTTCTCCCACAACTGAATAGGTAAACAATGGGATGTAGCAAAACGACAGTGAGACTTCCAAGGTCATAAAAGACATTGCCATAAAAGACACTGTCTTAATCTCTTGAATCACGTGCCTTGGGAAAAGCCAGAAGATTCTGGCTACTCATTACAACCTCTGCGTCTCCTTCCTCTACCTCTCAGCTTTTTCACAATGAAAATAGCTTTAGTTTATTTCTTTTTTTTTAAGATTTATTTCTTTTTTTTTTATTTTACTTTATTACCTTTGGCTGCAACCGGTCTTAGTTGCGGCACACGGGATCTTTGTTGAGGCATGCAGGATCTTTTGTTGCAGCGTGCAGGCTCTTCGTTGTGGCGCGTGGGCTTCCTGCTAGTTGTGGCGTGTGGGTTTTCTCTTCACTAGTTGTGGCGTGCAAGCTCCAGAGTGCATGGGCTCTGTAGTTTGCGGCACACAGGCTCTCCAGTTGAGGCGCATGAGCTCAGTAGTTGTGGCACGCGGGCTTAGTTGCCCTGTGGCATGTGAGATCTTAGTTCCCAGACCAGGGATTGAACCTGCATCCCCTGCACTGCAAGGTGGATTCTTTACCACTGGACCACCAGGGAAGTCCCAGCTTTAGTTTATTTCTGAGTGTTTTTTTTTTAAACTAACACATGTTCACTATTATAAATTCAAATGGTTCAGAAAAGTATAGGAAGAAAGAAAAATCACCTGGAATCCCACCACCTTAAGATAAACATGAAACATGATTAATATTCTGGTCATCATCTTTTAATACACCTCTATATGTGTATAAACACAATTTTATGTAAACGGTATACCATTTGTACATACTGTTCTTCTTTGTGGACACTAGTGTGATTTTCTCACTATTTATTCGTAAATTTATACGCTGTATTTAGACATATATGAATATATCACAGTTTATTATTCACTCTTTGTCCTCTAGATGGGCATTCACTTTGTTTATGAGTTTTTGCCATTATAAATAATATTGCAATAAATACTGTACATATATGCTTATTTTCTGGTGTTTATATTTCTGTGACATTGATTTCTCCTTTCCACCAGCAATGTGTACAGAACCTTTTCCTCCAAAATTTTTGCCTATAGCAGGCGCAATCACTTCTCATGGAGTTTTGCTAACCAGTGGGTGAGCAGTTATATAAAGATCCAGAAGGGGTAGTCCCTGTGCCCAGTGCCCTAGGCTTCATGGATGAGGCATCACTGGTAGGGCATATACTTTTCAGAATGGGTTACTGTTAACATTTCTGGAAAGCACTTCAGCCAGTTTGGGGTTGAACACTGCTCTAGTCCACCATAAGCTCAGTAACAGGTCTACTTGGGTCAGGCAGACCTTCGTACATCATGCTCTGTCTCCTAGATTACATACACTGCCTCTGTGGGGGGCAAGCACCCCCAAGAGTGTTAGCATGAATTGCGCTGGGGTGCCTACTTCACCAGCCAGATAAGGAGGACAGAGTGGCAGAAGAGGGAAAAAGAGAAAAACCTTAGGCCTCAGAGGAGAGCTGCAACCCACAACAAATCAGTCCCCAGAACTGTGGTACAAATCTGATCCAAGAAACATCCAGTCTGAGCAAGCCAGAGCAGAACAAGGAATGAGGAATTAAAGGTACCGGCTAGAAGTAGAAATGGGAAGTCACTTCTAGAAAAACTTACTATTCAGCAAAGGACACTGAGAGGGAGTATACTTCTGGAAAAAATTTCCATAGCTGGAGTAAAGACAGGACCCAGGGATGCTTGAAAACTAGAAAAACCTCAGGAAAGGGGGACCACACAGGAAGGTGGACCTAGTTTTAGCAAGGAAGGTGCAAGAAAGGCTCAGAAGCTGCTGGGCCCTAGGAGTCCTTAACTCTCCAGGTGCTCCTCTCTCTAAGCCCGACATGCTGGCCACTGGAAGGTCCTCCCCTGCTGCAGGGGGCTTCTACAGGTTCTGCAGAGAGCAGGGTAGAGCAAGGCAGCACGCCCACAGCGTGACCACCGCAGAGCTGGGGCACAGCCAGAACACCCACAGCATCTGTGCACACACATGTTTCCTTCTTGTTCCTGTAACCTTTCCAAGTGGCATTTACATGAAATCCATCTTTTCGATGGTTTTTAGTTCATACGGTGCAATGAGCTTCTATGATTAAAACCCATCATGCTCATTAAAGCTGCTTCTTCAGCTCTTGCCTGGAGAAAACTGAAGCCTGTGGAGGCCTGAAAGCAGTTGCAAATGTGCCAGCAGGGTCAGCGTCCAAGAAAGACCACTGACCACTGACACAGGGTATCCTCAGAGAATGGCAAAAAAAAAAAAATTAAAATTAAAAGGAGAAAACATTTCCCACCACTAGTTAGCGAAAATAAAATTTATAAGATCAAGTATTAAAGGGTATGGGGATATAAACATTTTATGGTTTTGGTGGGCAAGTAGATCGCTATAGTGAATGAAAAGTAACCTGGCAGTATCTACTAAACGCATGTTCCTTGACCAGTCCTACTTTTGTGAAACTATCCTACAAATAAAAGAATCAATATATAAGGCTGTACATTGAGCTATGTTTGCTGAAGGACTGCTGACCATGACCTCAAGATTGAAAACAACCTGAATGCCCATCATTAGGATAAACTGTGGCATGTCCCTATAGGAAGGTAGAGAAATATATAGAAAGATACACCCCAGGCTGTCAACATTGATTACTTGAAGCAAAGTGGAATGGGCGGATGGCATAATACACATGTGTAACTTAATTTGTTTCTAAACTAAAGAAGTAAAAGGGAAAATATGTTTGCTCACACACACCTCTCTATGTCTATCCAGCCTGGTATGATGCTGAAGACAGTCTTCAGCTGACTGAAGACAGTCAGCTTTAGGGGTTAATTTTTCTATTTCCAAAAGTCTACTGTTAAAATGCAGATATTTCTGGGTTTTTGGCCCTTACCACCTGGGGAAATGATGTTTTGCTCGCTTTCCGGCAGTGATAGCAGGCTGAGGGGAACTTCCTTTCCTAGGACAGGTAGGCACCTATGTGGGGAAGAGAGGGGCAAAGGCACTCCCTGGCTCCTAGCCTGACAGACATGCGCGTTGCTGACACTGAGGGAGAGACACTGAGAGGAGAGGTGGATGGGGCCGGCGTTTCCCACCTTTGCCTGAGGCCACTGTGACTTTAGACGCTGCTCAGGCTTCCTTCCTGGTTCACTGAGGGTGGAGTTGGCCCTCTGCCAGCTAGAAGGGCAGCGGACAGACGGGGACCTTGAGGGGTTCTGGGGGCGCACAGACTAAGCATCGCCTGAGACAGTAACAGGGATCAAAGGTGCCAGACATGGTTTCTTGCAATCAATTCGGGGAGCAGGACAAGTAATCATAAAAGTGTGATTTTCCTCAGCTCCAATAAAATGAAAATGCCTGCCTTTGTTGTGAAGAGCCAGGAGACTCAAAAAAAAGGACTTAGAGGAGACATCGGCATGCCCCACGGGCAAACAAACCACTGCTTCCAGCCTGATGCGAAACTGAGGATAGAGGCGCTTCAGCCTATAGGAGAATATAGCAACACTGCCCTCCCACCACATCGCCTGTGGGCCTGTTCGTCCAGGCTGGAGTAACTGGAATGGAAGCAGAGGGTGCTGATGTTGGGAAGAACGACGGCTCACCAGCATTCAGCGAGCACTTACTCCCTAAGGCTTTGCATGCACCATGCGCACTTTATAAGAACCCCATGAGATAGGTTCTATTTAATCCCACTTTACAGATAAAGAAACTAAGGCACTGAGAGGTTATGTCATTTGCCCGAGTTTATAGAAATAAGAAGTGGTAGAGCTGGAATTTAGTCCCAAGCAGTCAGACTCCAAAGTCAGGATGAAACCACCGCACCAAACTGCCTCCGTAGGAAGAGACAACACCTGATACTGCTACCTGGATGCTAAGAACAAGGACCGAAGATTCATTCCCGGAAATTACCTCACCTCTGGTGGAATGGATTTATGAAAAACCGTGGCTTAACGAAGGAAGCTATGAGATGAGAAAAAAATCCCAAAATTCCAGGTGAGATGTGCGTGCAGGAAACAGGGAGTTCACAAGCATAACCAATGTTCTGGGGTGGAATCTAGGAAGGTCTTATAGAGTGAGGTTGCAGCTGTCTGCAGGGAAAAGTAACTCACCCTGGGATGGCAGGGTGAGCTTAGGACACACCCAGAAGGGACTTGAAAGTATAAGTTGCTTGACGGACTGGTCAACAATTAAAATGAGAATTAGTAAGCCAAACCTATATGGTAGAATTTGTTTAGACTACTTTCTCTGTTATACTGCGTAGTCACTTATTGCTTTGACTTTATTGGCACTGCCCTCACCTCACCTGAAAACTTGGCAACCTGGTTTTACAGCTCCAACACACAGACTTTAACCATCTCCCTCAAGGACAAAGTTGGCCCCTTTCTGAGTCCCCATCTCTCCTCTCTGAGCAGGAACCACTCTGCTGCCTACCACATCCAGCAACTCTACTCCTAAGCATAGACCCAAGAGAAATGAAATCACAGGTCCACAGAAAAATTTGTACACAAGTGTTCATAGCAGCACTATTCATAACAGCCCCAAAGTGGAAACAACCCAAAGGTTCATCAACTGACGAACAAACATAATGTGGTATATCCATACAAAGGAGTATTATTCAGCCATAAAAAGGAATAAAGTTCTGATACATGCTACAACACGCATGAACTCAAAAACATATGCTAAGTGAAAAAGCCAGTCACAAAAGACCACATATTATATGAATCCAACTGTGTGATATGTCTACCATAGGCAAGTTCATAGAGACAGAAAGTAGATTAGTGGTTGCCTAAGGCTGGGGGTTAAGGGGCAATGGGGAGTGACTGCTAATGAGTATGGGGTTTCTTTTCGGGCTGAAGAAAATGTTCCAAAACTGATTGTGGTGATGGTTGCCCAACTCTGTGAATATGCTAAAAACCATTGACTTGTACACTCTAAAGGTGAATTGTCTAGTAAGTGAATTATGTCTCAATAAAGCTGTTACTGAAAAAGAAAAAAAAAAAGGCTCAGTCAGTGTGTGCCTGAAGGTGTGGGGCACCGAAATGAGGGAAGACTTTTTTTTTTTTTTTGCGGTACGCGGGCCTCTCACCGTCTTGGCCTCTCCCGTTGCGGAGCACAGGCTCCGGACGCGCAGGCTCAGTGGCCATGGCTCACGGGCCCGGCCGCTCTGTGGCATGTGGGATCTTCCCGGACCGGGGCATGAACCCGTGTGCCCTGCATCGGCAGGCGGACTCTCAATCACTGCGCCACCAGGGAAGCCCGGAAGTTTTAATATGTATTTAATTACACGTCCCTTAAAGGTTGCGTTGAGTGACTGTTTTGCAGGGAATGTGGTCTCCTGAATCAGTCAGAATATAAAGACAGCTGGCACAGAAATGTGTCTGGCATCTCAGACATGGGCTCCAATTTCATGCACCCGAGGAATGTGACATTGCTCCCTCACTGGGTGAGCCTCCTGCTCCTCGGGAAGCCACAAAACAGGGCAGCAATTAAACATGCGAAGTGTTTTGCTTTGAAGATATTCTCTCTCGTTCTCTCTCCCTCCCTCCCTCTCTCTCTCTCTCTCTCTCTCTTTCCCTCACTAACCCGCTCACACGCATACACAGGGAAAACCCATTTTCTACTACTTCTCCCCAGATGTTATAGTAGAAGTACCCTCTCTCTGTCTCCTCCTTTCATAGTTCAGCAAACAGCTTATTCATTTCATAAGAGCAAACCTGTTGCAACCCACTAATAACAAATCACAGGCATAATTACAACCCCAAGCCTAGCATAGCTAATTCTCTTACTAAAAAAAGAGTCTGGTTGTGAATATTTTTCATAAAATTAAAGGATAATTACTTAGAGTTCCAGATCCACTGATGGGCAAAAAGCTATAAAATTAAGGTGAAAACAAAAATCTTACGTTCCACAAAGATTTATTATGGGGAAGAAGTCAACCAACTGTTCTCCATTTTCAGAGGCTTGAACAAGAGAAAACAGGAATCGATTGCATCAAAGATACTTTTTTAAAAATAAAAAGTAATATTTTGTCCTTAAGGATGCTTAAGCCCTTGAATAAACTTCATGGAAAGGCTATGAAATCTCCCTTCCTTTAGGGTTGTATCATTGTTATCACTTAAGGTTAGATTTGGCTAAACAAGAAATAGTAGCATAAGCAAGGCAAAAAAGTGTTTCTGTCTCATATAAAAATCCAGAGACTGTCCAGGGCTGCTTACAGAGGTTCTGCCCAACAAAATCTTCAACATCTTTCCAGTTCACCATTCGACCATCCCCAATAGGGGGGCCCCATTTCTCATAGTCCAAGGTAGCAACTAAAACTCCTTGAAACACATCAGTATTTCAGGCAGCAGGGTGGAAGAAGGGATGAAGCTGGGAAAATGATAGCATGTGTCAACTGTCTTTAAGGAAAATTTCAGGAAGCTATCATGTGATGCTTTGCACTGGTTACAGGCCACACTGGTTGCCATGGAGCCCGTCTTTACTCTGAGCAGCCTGTGCCTATCTAAAAATCAGGGTTTCCATTGTTATGGAAAGAGCAGGAAAGGCTGCTAGAGAACAACGCTGTCTCTGCCACTGTCCTCAACACTCATCTCTTTTACTTTGGGCTGTTACTTCAAAAGGCTCTTCTTTTTATAAAAAGTCTAGAGAGAGAGAGAGAACGGAATTTTTCACACTTTGTATACTCAGAGACATTTAAGTACCTCCCTATTAGCTACACTTTGGGATAAATTTTTACCTTTGTTCTTCTGCTTTAGGTTTGAGAAGGGATGCAATTATCCTAGCCCCAAAATAGTCAGAATATTATCAAGTAAGTACAGGATAAATAATCAATAAATAAAACTATAAAAATTATATAAATAAGCAAAAAAATGAACAAACCAAAAAAATCCTTATTGTCAAGACCTTACACTTAATGCACACCTGAGGCAGTCCACGTGTGACATCAAACAACCACTTAAATGGGCTACGCTGCTGAATCTGGTAGGTTCCAGCTGAACTCCTTGGGCAGAACCAGCTCTTAGAGAGGATGTTTTTATTTGCAGTAACTCATGTAGGTCCAGACTATCAATCTCCAGGACAGTGGAGAAAGTGGACTGTTCATGACCTCTGTCGGTTTTAGATGAGTAAACTTTGGTTTAAATTACTCTGTTTTAAATCATGTATAAAGTGCTTTATATATATGTGTATATATATATAATTATAAATACAGATATATAGTTATTGTCTTAACAGATAGATTTTATTTATTAATAATTAATAACAATAATAAGGACGTAATAAATACTTGGCCCTAGAGACATATACAGATTTTCTTTTTAGAAAGTACACACTACTTTAAACAATGATATATCGTGATACCTAGACAGTCATTGTGGAATTATTTTTATCTGAGAAGATTATCATTTAGTTTATTACTAAAGTCAATTAAAGCAAATATCTGTGAAGTCATCCTAATTGCACAGGCTAATTATGACAACGCACACTCACCTGCCATTCTGTGCTGGAAGGGAGATAATCAGAGCTGTCAGGTCCCCCACCAGATCATAATACTTCCACAGCACATTTTTACCTCTCCGTGTTATCTCTTCCTTTGCTATGTGTAAGTTCACACTCTTATCATCTGATTGAAATATGGTGTTCCTGACTCACCATATAATATAGGACCTTGGACCACTCTGTACCAGGAGGACTCTGGTCCCACAGCCCCTCCCCGACCCCCTTTGTTCAAGAAAGAAGAATTCGGAGACTTTATGAGAAACTTTAGCCAGTGCCTTGAACCCAAGGAGATGAAAAGAGACAAACTTCTGGGAATTTGGGGGAAGAAGGAGATAATCTCGAGACACTGTCAGATGTGCAATCAGAGCCTGATGGTTGAAATGGAAAAGGAAATAAGAGTGGCTCTCACATGGGCATCCAGACTTTGGAAAGCACATGTGAAATGTCTCATTTGAATCTGAAGAGGGCTGGTGCCCTGCAAGTAGGGGACGAAAACCAGCACAAAATAGCCCCACTGGTATGTATTTAAAAGGTAATTTATAAACAAGAAAAAAATTTATACTTCTAAATCATTACTTTTATTATCCTTAGTTTGGGCCATTGTTAGACTAACTAGGCATTCAATTTAATCCTGAATATTAAGAGGCCCTACTGTCCAGCCACTCCCACCACCATAACCACCACCACCACCACCATGAAAACTGCTGCCAACTGAAGCAGAGCTCCAGGTCAGCCCCAGTGACAGTGAATCAAACCAGCACTCCCAGAATCACATTTTGCATGTTAGCCCACATCTGGAGTTTGAACTTACCAGCCGACTGACAGAGCAGTAGCACTCTCTGCTTGTGCAAAAGATCATTATATAAGCGTAGCTCTGCCTGAGGTGGGAAAAAAGCCTAATCCCCAGCTAAGATGTCATCTGGATTTAAAATGCAATAAATCTCTTTCTAGAGTAGAAATGATTTTTAAAATACCAGACATCTGATGGCAGCAGGTGCCGTTAACCGGAAAGAAAATGCTGACTTCAACAACAACAAAAAAAATAGCTTACAGATCTGGGAATTTAGCCCTGTTTCAGAATATAGGGTAGCAAGTACTCTCTTCTATGTGATTTTGACTCACTTCCCTCCTTTAATTTTCCCTTCAGTCCTAGGGGAGGCCTGTAAAGCTGAGAGCAAAGGCTGTTAAACTGCTATGAAGATATTATTCTGTCATTTTCCACTCAAGTTCTCCTTCCACTGCTGAAAGTGGAAAGAATAGCATCAGTAAAGTGTCCGGGGGATGGCTACTATTGCTCTTCTAACTTTTACCCAAACCTTAACGTCACACAATTAACAGAATGACAATATATGATAAAGCCCTTCAAAGTTCTAAATATTTTTTTCACGGCCCTTCCAACTAGAAGTAAAATTGGATACAGATTTCCCCCCGATATCCTCTGGACATCACCTAAATAGTATAGAACAAGTGAAAAGTGGTCCTCTAATGTCAGGATTCATGAATACGACATGGGGTGCTTGTAAAAAGGTACTTTCCTGGTCCTCTCCCCGAACCTGCTGATTCATAGTCTATGGCGTTGTGCCTAGGAATCTGTATTTAATAAGCCCCCAGGTGATCTTGGAAAGGTAATTTCAGACCACACTTTGGGAAACCCTGCTATAAAATGTGTATTTCACCTCAACCCACATTATATAGCTGTCAGTTTAGCTGTTCACCTACCCTAGTATCTAAATCACAACTAGACAGTGTTCATGGTTCTACCACTGACACAGGGTCAGATAAGGCGGGTGGGGGCAGGGGGCAATGAACAGAGATCAAGGAATCTTCTTTCAAACTGGTCCTAGTAACCCAATGGGAGTTCCTCCACCTCACCCACCCCTGACTGAAAAAAAAATAGATTGGGTGAGAATTTGGAGCAAGAACCAATAGGACACATAGATCCTGGCCCAGGGAGTACCCATCTTTTTCCTTGGTTTGCTGCCTTAAGGAGAACATACATTAGCAAGCCCTCAACTGTACAAGGCTTTGAAGAATCAAACTTGGACAGCCCAGCAATGATCTCAAACTACTCCAATGCCCTCTCAACCTCTTCCCTCCCCAGATCCAACCAGAAAACGTGCTGAGATAACTCTCAGACTCTCCAAGGGTGACCAACCATCCTCGTTTTCTTAGGACAGAGGGAATTTGCAGGATGCAAGACTTCCCCTGCTGAAACTAGGAAAATCCAGGGCAAACTGAGATGAGATATCTGACTTCAGTTGTAAACAGGGGTCACAACTTGTCACCAGTCATGCTGACCTGCCCCTACTTGACACAGATAATTTCTCCATCCTCACCTGGTTTGGAACTACTTTAAACATAACTCATTCTCTGGCTGGAAGCCAATTATTGGAAACAGAACTGGATCTCTATACCACTTCAGGGTGGTCCTCATGTAACAAATTCAATAAAAACATTAAAAATGGGCCCCATCAAAAAATAATAAAATAACAGGGAGATCAGCTCGGTGCTTTGTGACCACCTGGAGGGGTGGGATAGGGAGGGTGGGAGGGAGGGAGACACAAGAGGGAAGAGATATGGGAACATATGTATATGTATAACTGATTCACTTTGTTATAAAGCAGAAACTAACACACCATTGTAAAGCAATTATACTCCAATAAAGATGTAAGATAATAAAATAAAATAGAAAATACCCAATCTGTCATAAGAGAGAAAGTAGATTGAAAAAAGTGATCCAAGGCTCAGGGATCTGTGTAACTATAATAAAAGATCTAACATTTATGTCATTGAATTCTGGAAGCAGAGGCAAATGATAGTGAGGCTGAAATAGTACTTGAAAAAATAATGGCTAAAAATTTCCCATATTTTGCAAAAGACATAAATATACAGATTCAAGTAGAGTAAACCCAAAAGAAGATAATCTCAAGGAAGTCCACACCAACACACATCATAGTCAAATTTCTGAAAACTAAAGACAGGGACAAAAATCTTGGAAACAGTAAACAAGAGAAAAATGAAACCTTATTACCTATAGTGAAAAAACAATTAGAATAATAGCGGATTTTTTCACCACAAATCATGGAGGCCAGAAACAAGTGGCACAACACTTTCCAGTGCTGAAAGAAAAGAACTGTCAAACCAGAATCATATATCTAGTGAAAATATCCTTTAAGAATAAACGGCAGGCAGACCTACTCTAAAAGGATGACTAAAGAAATTTCTCTTAAATAGAAAGAAAATGATAAAGGGTGGAATCTTGGATTTTCAAGAAGAAAGAAAAAAATGGAAACAGTAAAATATAGGAAAATACAATACATTTTTCTTCTCAAGATTTCAAAATTGTGTTTGATGGTTGAAATAAAAAATTATAACACTAATGTGGTTCTAAATGTATATAGAGGAAATATTCACAAGGATTATACTATAAATGGGGAAGGGCAAAGGAGATAAAGTTTCTATACCATGAACTGGTAAAATGATGGCACCAATAGACTGTGATAAGTTATACGTATGTAATATAATGCCTACAGCAACCACTAAAAAAGCTATACAAAGAGATACATTCAAAAACACTATAGATAAATATAAATGGAATTCTAAAAAATGACCAAGAAATCCACAGGAAAGCAGGAAAAAGAGAGAAACAAAAGACTGAGAGAACAAAAAGAAAACAAAAAAATAAAATGTCAGACTTAAGCCCTAACATATCAATAATTACATTAAATGCAAATGGTCCAAATAAACCAATTAAAAGACAGAGACTGGCAAACAGAATAAAAAAATATGACCCAACTACACACTATCTTCAAGAAACACATTTCAAATATAATGATATACATGGGTTGAAAGTAAAAGGAAGGGAAAATACATATCATGCAAACATCAAAGAAAACAGGAGTGGCTATATTAATATCATATAAAGTAGACTTCAGAACTACAACAACAAAAATTACCAGAGACAGAGAGGAACACCATATAATGATGAAAGAGTAAATCCAGCAAGAAGACATAGTGATCTTAAATGAATATGCATCAAAGAACAAAATATGTGAATCAAAAACTTCCAGAGCTGAAAGCAGAAATGGACAAATCCAGTTATAGTTGGAGACTTCAACACCTCTCTTTCAAGCAAGTGATAGAACAACTAGACAGAAAAATCTGTGAGGATATAGAAGAATTCAATACTACCATCGATCAACAGGATCTAATCAACATTTATAGAACACTCTGTCCAATAGCAGAATACACATTCTTTTCAAGTGCTAATGGAACATATATCAAGATAGACCATAGCCATAGCCATAGAAAAAAAACCTTCAATAATTCTTTAAAAATTGAAATTATAGGGACTTCCCTGGTGGTCCAGTGGTTAAGAATCCACCTTCCAATGCAGTGGACATGGGTTCGATCCCTGGTTGGGGAGCCAGGATCCCACATGCCACAGGGCAACTAAGCCCACGCGCTGCAACTATTGAGCCCACGTGCTCTGGAGCCCATGCGCTACAGCTAGAGAGAAGCCCACGCGCTGCAACAAAGAGCCCACGCACCACCATGAAAGATCCCGCATGCCACGAAAAAGATCCCTGCGTGCTGCAACTAAGACCCAACACAACCAAATCAATTTAAAAACTAAATTAAAAATTTATTTTTAAATTGTAGAGTGTATTCTCTGACCACAATGGAATCAAACTAGAAATTGATAAAAGAAATAAAACAAAAATCTCCAAACACTTGCAAACTAAATAATACATTTCTGAATAATCCCTGGGTCAAAGAGGGAGTCCCAAGGTAAATCAAAGGATATGTTGAACTAAATGAAAATGAAAATACAACATATTAAAAAAAATACAACATATCCAAAGTTGTAGGACACAGCTAAAGCAGTGCTGAGACAGAAATTTATAGCACTAAGAGCTTACATTAGAGCTATTTGTAATGAGGCGGATAGACCTAGAGTCTGCCATACAGAGTGAAGTAAGTCAGAAAGAGAGAGACAAATACCGTATGCTCACACATATATATGGAGTTTAAGAAAAAAAATGTCATGAAGAACCTAGGGGTAAGACAGGAATAAAGACACAGACCTACTAGAGAATGGACTTGAGGATATGGGGAGGGGGAAGGGTAAGCTGTGACAAAGCGACAGAGAGGCATGGACATATATACACTACCAAACGTAAGGTAGATAGCTACTGGGAAGCAGCCGCATAGCACAGGGAGATCAGCTCCGTGCTTTGTGACCACCTGGAGGGGTGGGATAGGGAGGGTGGGAGGGAGGGAGATGCAAGAGGGAAGAGATATGGGTACATATGTATATGTATAACTGATTCATTTTGTTGTAAAGCAGAAACTAACACACCATTGTAAAGCAATTATACTCCAATAAAGATGTTTAAAAAAAAAAAAAAAAGAAAGAAAAAACGAAAAGTCTCAGATTGGTAATCTTAGCTCCCAACTCAAGAACCTACAAAAAGAGGAGCAAAATAAACACAAAACAAGAAGAAGAAAGGAAATAAAGATGAGTAGCAATCAGTGACATTTAAAACAGAAAAACAACACAGAAAATCAATGAAATGAAGAGCTGGTTCTTTGAAAAGATCAATAAAATTGACAAACCTCTAACAAGAATAACAAGGGAGGGACTTCCCTGGTGGCGTAGTGGTTAAGAATCCGCCTGCCACCCAGCAATCCCACTACTGGGCATATACCCTGAAAAAATCATAATTCAAAAAGAGTCATGTACCACAATGTTCATTGCAGCTCTATTTACAATAGCCAGGACGTGGAAGCAACCTAAGTGTCCATCGACAGATGAATGGATAAAGAAGATGTGGCACATATATACAATGGAATATTACTCTGCCATAAAACGAAGTGAAATTGAGTTATTTGTAGTTAGGTGGATGGACCTAGAGACTGTCATACAGAGTAAAGTAAGTCAGAAAGAGAAAAACAAATACCATATGCTAACACATATATATGGAATCTAAAAAAAAAAAAACACAAAAAACTGGTTCTAATGAACCTAGGGGCAGGACAGGAATAAAGATGCAGACATAGAGAATGGACTTGAGGACATGGGAAGGGGGAAGGGTAAGCTGGCACGAAATGAGAGAGTGGCATGGACATATATGCACTACCAAATGTAAAATAGATAGCTAGTGGGAAGCAGTTGCATAGCACAGGGAGATCAGCTCGGTGCTTTGTGTCTACCTAGAGGGGTGGGATAGGGAGGGTGGGAGGGAGATGCAAGAGGAAGGAGATGTGGGGATGTATGTATATGTATAGCTGAATCACTTTGTTTTACAGCAGAAACTAACACATCATTGTAAAGCAATTATACTCCAATAAAGATGTTAAAAAATAAAAAACCCAAGGCAGCTAAAAATGATTTTAAAAAAATAATAAAAAAAAAAGAATAACAAAGGAAAAAGAGAAGACACACATTACCAATATCAGGAATGAAACAGGGGATATCAATACAGACTGTGCAGACATCAAAAGCATAGTAAGGAAATTTCTCCATACACATAAAACTGACAACTTAGATGGAATGGGCCCACTCCTCAAGAAACAAAAATTACAACAGTTTATACAATATGGAACAGATCATCTGAACAGTCTTATAACCAATAAGGAAATTTAGCTTGTACTTTAAAAACTTCCCCCAAAAGAAATCTCCAGGCCCAGTCAGTGTCACTGGAGAATTTTACCAAATTCTTAAAATTTAACATCAATTCTACACAATCTCTTGTAGAATCTTCAATAGAAGAGGAAGGAACACTTCCCAATTCATTTTACGAAGCTAGTGTTATCCTGATATCAAAAACCAAAGAATGTACAAAAAGAAAGAAAGGAAGGAAGGGAGAGAGGGAGGAAGGGAGGGGAAGAGAGACAGAGACAGAGAGAATTACAGAGCAACATCCCTCATGAATATATACACAAAAATCCTTAACAAATATTAGCAAACAGAATTCAGCAATATATAAAAATAATTATGCATCATTCCCAAGACTACTTCAACATTTGAAAATCAATGTAATCTCCTAGATTAACACACTAAAGAAGAAAGATCATGATTATATCAGTGAAGAAAAGGCATGTAACAACTTTCAACACCCATTAAAGATAATCTCACAAAAATAGGAATAGAGAGGAACTTTCTCAACTTGATAAAGAACACTTACCAAAAATCTACAGCTTACATTACAGTTAATGGTGAAAGACTGAACGCTTTCCCCCTAAGATCAGAAGCAATTAAAGCATGTCCACTATTACCACTCTTCAAAATAATGCTAAAAGTTCTAGACATACATACTATATATCAATAGTATGATTCCATCTATATAACATCTTTGAAAAGACAAAAATTATGGAAATGAAGACTAGATTAGTTGTTGCTACGGGCTAAGGTGAGGTCTGTGGTGGAAGGGAAGTAGTTGTCATTATAAAAGTCCTTGTGGGGCTTCCCTGGTGGCGCAGTGGTTGGGAGTCCGCCTGCCGATGCAGGGGACGCGGGTTCGTGCCCCGGTCCGGGAAGATCCCACATGCCGCGGAGCGGCTGGTCCCGTGGGCCATGGCCGCTGAGCCTGCGCGTTCGGAGCCTGTGCTCCGCAACGGGAGAGGCCACAGCAGTGAGAGGCCCGCGTACTGAAAAAAAAAAAAAAAAAAAGAAGTCCTTGTGGTGATGAAAATGTCCTGTATCTTGATGTAGAGATGTCAATATCCTAGTTGTGATGTTATACTAAAATCATGAAAGATGTGACCATTTGGGAAAACTGGGTACGTGGGATCTCTGTATTATTTCTTAGAACTACATGTCAATAACAGTTATCTCAAAATAAAATGTTTAATTTCAAATATATATCTCATCCTGTCAGCTGTGGGGAGAATGAATGGTAAAAAACAGGAGTAGTGAGAGTGAGCCCAGTTAGGAGAACATGAAGTCATCCAGGCAGGAGATGACTGTCCTAAAACTACCATGGTGGGAGTTGAAACAGAGAAATGGGTAGATTTGGGATGTATTGTGGAGGTATAATCAATAGTATTTGCTGATGGGTTACCCGTGGAGCGTGAAAGAAAGAGAAAAGTGAAAAATGACTCCTAGATTTCCTACTTGAACAACTGACTAGATAATGGTGTCACAAACTGAGATGCGGAAGAGTCTGTTCACAGACATTTGGGATTTGAGACTATTGTTCAGTTAGTTTATCCTCCTCTTGAACAACATTCACATTTTGGATGTAAATATTTGCCCCTACAAGAGCTTCCAAGGTTCAACACAGGTTATGTTGCTTTGAATGAAACCAATGAAGAAAACATAAGCCTGAAAAGACCAGAAACAAGAAAGCACTGCTGAGTCAGAAACCCTTGTTTCCACCATTTCTTCAAGAATTGGAATACCAGAGCAAGAGAGAGTAAGACAGTGTTCCTCACTCTGAAGTTGTAAATCAACTATTTCAGGTGAACTGTCTACTTAAAATTTTATTTTTTTCCACTCAAACTGATGTTCTAGTTGAGGTGTTTTCTTCCCGATGCTTCACCTAGTTAAAGATAATTGGAGGGCCTAACGCAAAAGGCAGATGATCATGGAGCATCAGAGAACTTATTTCCTCCAAGGCACAAGGTGAAGACCTGGCACTTAAACACATGCTGGGCTCCCTCTTTCTCTAACGCAGTGCTGGATTCTCATCCATAAACATCAACTCTTGTTTTCCTTAGGAACACGGGTCAGTGGGCTGCAGCCCCTGGTTGTCATAGCAACTGCAATTTCACACATGGAAATGTTTTGCTCAGAACACAGACTCAGAGTAGCACTTTTTTTTTTTTTTTGAGCATGTATTTTAGCACAGGAAGGATTTGATGCCATTTCCAGTCATCTCTTCCATCTCGAATATGTTTCTCTTCTAAAATGTCACAGTGACTGAAGACCAAGACCAAGAAAGGATTTCCACATTTCTCCCTTAATTAGACTTTTGATCGTAATTGCTCCCTTGGCTGTATCTGCCCTTGAACAGTCTCCTTTTGGTATTGTGGTCCAAGGGTATCATAAGGCCACATAATCAGACTCAGCCTGCCGGGCAACCATAAACTACTGATATATTCTCAAGGAAAGGACCTACTTACTCCTTTATTTCATGCTGTTCTTATTCTTCTGGTCTAATATTTCCTGCCAGCCCAGAAAAGAAATAAGAACGATGTGGTTGCTCAACTTTAATATTATGATAAATAGGGAAAAGAATCCTGAAGGCAATGGTTTCTTGTTCAAGAACAGTTTCCAAATGGCCCTAGAGTACATATAAAGCACATATACTACCACTCCCCCACTCTCACCATAGTAAACATTGAAAATCTACCACAGCCCTCTTTACCTCTGAGCCCAGTACAAGACCTCAGAATCCCTCTCAACACTGCATTCCAGGCAGCTGCTACCAATCAACTGGAAATGGTAAGAGTACTGACACCTACTTGCTAGCTGGGACTAGAATCTTAGCCAATGTTTCAAAAATGAAGTCCAGCACACTGACTGTAGCCGTCAAAACCTAATCCTAAGATTTTGCAAAACAAGCTGAAAACTAGTCTGTTACTTGCTTGCAAAGTCACTCACTTGCAAAGTCAACCAGTCAGTTTATCAATTCAGGCAGTTAAAAATCAAACATATTTTTTGATTTATCTTGAGCCTCCATCTTTGCCCTATGGATGTTTTAGAAATGTGTTTGCTAATGCAAACAAGGTCATAGGGGAATACCAGAGAGCATGTTAGCTTTTTCCTCTTGCCCAAACAGGGGTTATGTCCTTAACTCTAAATAGCTATGCTACAAGTATATACACAGGAGAGTTAGATGGCCTGTTTGAAACACACACAGGGTCAAATGTTCCCAACGTGGTGTGTTTTCCTACAGATTTCACCCCCTTTGGGATCTGTAATTTTGGAATGTTCATTAGAAAATGACTTAATTTACCATCTTTTTCCAGGCATTGGCTACACCTCCTGTAGTTGGCTAAAGCTGGGCAATAGAGAAGAAAGGGATCTAAGCGATCAGAGGGCTCAGAACACAGGCTGGCCCCAGCATGGACGAGAGAAGCCGACTTCCACCGGCTTGCTGACAGGGATTTCAGGATGATGCTCCTCTGTGTCAGGAGATCCCTGGCTGACTCTACTCTCCTGTATGTATTTACATTTCCCAATGCTAAAGCCCACGTGAAAATGAAACATTCTGTTCTTAATTATTACGATGCTGGGCACTTTGGAATATCCAGAAACTGGATCCATTTAGAAAGCAGGAACCAGGTGGACCAACTAAGGGAATTAGCACCAATTCATTACTCTGAAGAAGAGAAACTCTCCTAAGGAGGTTCTGAGATAGTCCTGATTGTGAGCATTCTGGTCATCATGGCCCCAATAAATCCCTGACATGTCCCAGGATTTCAGTGTTTTGGCAAACTGTGACAGAATGAAGTTAATAACCTCTAGATGGCAAGCCTCCAAACACCCTCCTTATCTAAGAAAAAAAAATTTCACACAATCGTGATAGTTTGCAAAGCTTATCAACCATGATAAAATGTAGCCATGGCAGTAAATATTTTCAGGGATTATATAGTATAAGTTACTTTACCTGTAGTATGAAAAGTGTTTGAATAATTTAATTATAAAACTCTATTTTAGTATCAACATGACTAAGAAACTGTACCTTTACCAAGGCTTTGAAAAAGAAATCTTTTTTTAAAAAGATTGTGACAGGGACTTCCCTGGTAGCACAGTGGTTAAGAATCTGCCTGCCAATGCAGGGGACACGGGTTAGAGCCCTGGTCCGGGAAGATCCCACATGCCACAGAGCAACTAAGCTCATGTGTCACATCTACTGAGCCTGCATGCCTAGAGCCCGTGCTCTGCAACAAAGAGAAGCCACCATAATGAGAAGCCTGCGCACCGCAACGAAGAGTAGCCCCCACTCACGCAACTAGAGAAAGCCTGCACCCAGCAACGAAGACCCAATGTAGCCAAAAATAAATAAATAAATAAATTTATTCATTTTAAAAAGATTGTGACAATCCCCATTTAACACTCTACACCCTTTATGAGAGAGATAAACAGTGCACCCAGCAGGAAACCTGACATCAGTTCACATCAGAGAGACATCAGTTAGCTGTCAACTGGAGAGCTTCTAGGATTTCAATTCAAATTTTTTTTCATAAAAAATGTTAAAGTCATGTTTCACAAAGGAAGTGGTAACTTCATGTCACACCTTAACTAGATGACTATTTCAGACCTTTAGATTGAATGTTGAACTATCAGCCCAAACCCTGTGCCTTTTAACTCCCTCTGTTCCATGCAATTATTTAGGACCCTTTTCTTCCTTGGGGGCCCTTTAGGAACTTCCATTCCAGTGGCAGTTCTACAGAATGAATGTTTGTGTCACCCACTGAAATTTCACATGTTGAAACCTAATCCCTACTGTGATAGTAATCGGAAGTGGGGCCTTTGGGGTGATTAGGTTATGAGGGTGGAGCCCTCATGAATGGGATTAGGGCCCTTATAGAAGAGACTCTGAGAGCTACCTGGGCCCTTCCACAGTGTGAGGATGCAGCAAGGATGTCTGTGAACAAGGAAGTGGGCTCTCACCAGACGCCAAATCTGCCAGTGCTTTGATCTTGGACTTCCCAGCTTCCAGAACCATAGAAATAAATTCTCGTTGTTTAGAAGTCACGCAGTCTATGGTATTCTGTTATAGTGGCCTAAATAGACTAAAACAGGCTATCTGATTGACTGCTGACCCTCTTGGTTTAGTCCCCATTTCTGACCCTGCCTCCTCCCTTGGAGTGAGAATTTACTTCTCCTGGTTTGATTTTCAGTGTTTGCATTGTCCTTGTCCCCTGGCTTCAGCATGCATTGCCCCTAGTTCTTTGGGAACACACTCCTGTTCTTAGAAATAGAGAAGCTAACCTACTCCAAACACATACACACACACAAAATCTGAAACTAAACTTACTTCCAAATTTCCATATTGTTTTTTGTGCTTGCTTGGGGGGTTTTGTTGCATATTGTTTGAACATAAATTTTCACTAGCACAATCTAAAACCAGAGCTCAAAATAAAAAACTCAGAATTGGTCAAAACGTCATGTTTTACCAGTCATTTCACTAAAATGTACAAAGCTTTCCTATGGAAATAAAAGGTAAGAAATTTTAAACATGATATCCTACCTGATGAAATAAGTGACAAGATTCTCCCTGTTAGGAAAAGCAAGCTCACTGATGAGTTTGCTGGCCTGTGAGCTGGTTCATATAAATAAAAAACCACAGCGTTGAAAATCATACAGATTCTAAGAATCCTTTCCAAAAGTCAATGGACCACTACAATTAGTCGCAAGTCACATATTTGCAACAATTCTATAAATAACCTATCTAATCCTCAAGTAGATGTAGCAGCTCTTGTGGGAAAATCATTCACATTTGTTTACATTTATTCGGTGCAAATTAAGGCTCTGAAATCATTTAGTGATCATCAAATGAAAAATGATAAGTTTTGCCATATTTTAATAAGATTTCTGATATATACGTCTGCTCTTGAAATATTATGAACAGTCTCAACTGCCAAAATGTATCTTTAACCATTGAAAATGCTGCCACTCTGTTTAAACTTCCAAAGAGCCCCCAAAATTTGAAACCAAAACTTTAGCAAATGAAGAGACACTGCTTGATCTTACCTAAGACTATTCAACATTATGAAGATATCAACTTTCTCCAGTTAACGTATAACTTTACTATGAATCCAATAATAAAACCAGCAAGTTTATTTTACTCTGGAATTTGATACATTGATTTTAAATTTCATATAAAAAAATGATCAATCTAAAACAATTAGGAAAACCCTAAAAAAGAAGAGCAATGTGGAGGAAATAGTTCTATTGCTCTTAAAACAACCCACGATGCTTCTTTGATTAAAGCAGTGGTACTAAGCATGAACAGATGAAAAAAATGGAACAGAATAGAAAAAACACACCAAGTACATCTGGAAATTTAGAATATGATAAAGATGGCATCACAACTCACTGGGCAAAAAAAAGAGATTTTATAATAATAAGGCTGGATCAACTAGATAACATTTAGAAAAGATCATTTTAGTTCCAAACTTCATAACATACACTAGAATAATTCTAACCATTCAGAATTATTCAGATTTAAATGTAAAAAATAAAAGCATACAAATACTAGAAGAAAAGATAGTGAGTTCTTTCATAATCTAGAAGTAGGAAACAGTTTTCTAACTATGACTTAAAATCCAGAAGAAATTAAAGATAAGACTGATAAATTTGACAACTTAAAATAATTTTCTTAAAGAAATATCTTTATGACAAAAAGAAAAACTGTAAGTAAAGTCAAAAGACAAATCACAAATTGGGAGAAAATATCTGCAATTTATACAAAAGACTAATCTCCCTAATGTATAAAGCGCTCTAAAACACTGAGAAGGAGAAAGACCAAAACCCAATAGAAAATAATGCACTCTCCGTCTTCCCCAAAAAAGGGGCAGACAGTTCATAGAATAAGAAAGGCAAATAGCCCTTAAAAATATGGGGAAAATGCTTACTCTCACAATAAGAAATTAAACTACATTTGGGGACTTCCCTGGTGGCACAGTGGTTAAGAATCTGCCTGCCAATGCAGGGGACACGGGTTCGAGCCCTGGTCCGGGAAGATCCCACATGCCGCAGAGCAACTAACCCCGCGCGCCACAACTACTGAGCCTGTGCTCTAGAGCCCGCGAGCCACAACTACTGAGCCCGTGTGCCACAACTACTGAAGCCCACATGCCTAGAGGCCGTGCTCCACAACAAGAGAAGCCTTTGCAATGAGAAGCCTGTGCACCGCAACAGAGTACCCCCCGCTCGCCACAACTAGAGAAAAGCCCGCATGCAGAAACAAAGACCCAATGCAGCCTAAAATAAATAAATGAATTTATAAAAACAAAAACAACTACATTTGGATGCCATTTCTCAGCTATCATATTGACAACACATTGTGTTGGCAAGGCTTTGGAGAAATAGGTAATTTTGTACATTGCTGGTGGGAATGTAAAATGCTTTAAACGCTATGGAAGGAATATGTAACAAATTTCCATATGCATTGGCAACATCTAACAAAATTATATATGCTTTACTTTTTGACCCAGCAATTCCACTTCTATGAATCCATTTAGAAGATTTCCTTCCACTAATACAAAACAACATATAATACAGTTATTCATTGCAGCATTATTTGTAAAAGACTGGAAACAAAACAAATGTCCACCAATAAGGGACCAACCGAATAAACTATCTACGTCCATACCATGGAGTACTGTAAATCATAAAAAAGGACAAGAAAGATTTATATGATATGGAAGGACGTTTTCCAAGATATTTTGTTAAATGAAAATGCAAAGTGTAGAACAGTATATAGGGTATGCTACCTTTTGTATAAGAAAGGGTCGGAAATAAGATATTTGCTTCTTTTTGCAAAAGCAATACCAGAAGGATAAACCTAAAGCTTATGAAAATGCATACCTATAAAATGGAAGGGGATGATTGTAAAGGACAGGGCTGGGACTTTCTAGTTACCCCTTTCTATATGGTTCTCAATTCTGAACACGGTAAATGTTTTACGTATTTAACAGGTAATCTTAAAAGGGGAAAAGCAAATGCTATAATTGAACAAAACATAAATGACCGAACATAATTTTATCTCAAATTAATACCATAACCACACAGAGAAAAGAATAATTTCAAGCAGTGTTTGAACGCACTACTCTGTATATCCTGGGCAGTATATAGTCTGAGGACAAAAAGAACCGCCAGAAAATCTTAAACTTCACTGGCATATTTATTGTCTGTGCCACGTATGAAGCTAATTTAAGTATATTCTAGAATGAAGAAAATAAGTAAACGTATTAATGTCATAAAAGAAAGAGATAAAAATATAAAATAAAAATACAAAATCAGAACTTTGATTCTTATTCTGAAAAATGTGTTTTCTTTTTCTAAAATGTACTTTTTCAAGGATACCATAAACGTGTCAAGAAACAAAACACGGAAACATTTGAGGAAGGTGGTTAGTCTGGAAATCAGACTGTAAAGCGGCATGAGAAGCGGGTGGGGTAGGGTGAGAGTAGAAAGAGTAGGATTACCCATATTCTAAAACTGAGGAAACAGAAGGAACAGCAGGATCAGGCAAAGGAGACAGCATGTGTTTTAGGACTGAAGGGAAGGAAAGAATGGAAACCTGAGAAAGACAGAAACAGAGAGGAGAGAGAGAACAAATATGAATATAAACAACCTACAGAACAGGGTCACGAAGAGCCCAGAATCCAGGTACACGATTAATTTTAGAAAGATGGTTCTCACTCTGAGAATGGAGAGCAAGGTGGCCAGTGATATCCTAAGGTAAAGATGGAAAGTACAGAACTTATCTGAGGGTGCTCGTGCCCACTGACCCCAGTTAGTTCCATAATATAAGGGCTAGAAGCCTAGTGGGGCCAAAGCCACACGAACCTGCCCCCAGCATGCTGAGTGGGGCTCAGGGCTCTGCTGGAAGGTGCGATAGCACCACGGAACAGGGGCAGCAGACTCAAGCTGGGGTTCAGGCTCCAGATTTTGAGGATGAGAATGAGGCAGAGAAGGATGGGGAGAATTGACACCATGTGCCCAGACATGGAGGTCTGGAAATGCATGACTTGTCGGGAAACAGCTGTTCAGAGGGGCGGCCAGGGGTGGACCAGATGTGAAAGCAGCTTAGGAGTTTGAACTGCACCCTGAGGCTATGGAAGGCCACTGAAGGATTTCACACAGCTGAGTGAAATGAGCAGATACGGATTTTAGAACAATTGGAGGACAGCGAGACAGACACATACACAGCACAGAAACTGTTCTCAGCGGAGAGAGATAAAATTCTAAAGGAATAAGCATGAGGTCAGACTGACAGAGGGTTAAGATTCAGAGTGAGGAGTGGAAGCAGGGCTAAGGCGGAGGGAGGAGCATGGCGTTTCCTGACCACCCTTTACAATGAGTGATTAGAACTGCGGCATCCTTGCTCAAGTAGTTCGGGAATAAGAGACAATTTGGGTACCTGGGGGGCAAGATTTTATAGAAGCTTTGAAGCCTCTTCCAATCTGAATGTTAACTGGATTCTAGCTATTTGCTCAGGCTGACCCAACCAAACGTAGGTCATGATGCTCCCCTCAGAGTCAATAAGTGACACATCGCTAGAGAAGTGGGTTGGGCTGTGAGGACCTTCCACCATCGCCTATAACTGCTAAGTGAGAAGGGAAGCAGAAATGAATGAATTGAAGTTTATGCTGGCCCAAGGAGAAAGCAGGAGAGGGAAGATATGAACAGAAAGTAAGTCTAGGATAATGAACAGCCACCCACCAATTGATTTCTTCAGACTCTTGGAGTCTTTATCACTTTTTGGACACATCTGGCTGTTGGTTAGGAGAAAGTGATCGATGAGGTGACCAGAACACAGGCTGTAGGAAAATACAGGTTTTTCTCAGCAAAACCAATCTGTACACCAGGCTAAGAACAAACAGGCCCCAGTGCCAACTGTGGGTGTAGGGGAGCTTCTAAATGAAAGCAGTGGGGCAGGTAGGGTCAGAGGATTTTAGTAGAACATACAATGAGACACAAAATAGGAATTAACAACTTGGGCACTTCTTCACCAGGATGGGCACATTGCTAAGTGCTGCTGACTAAATGTTTGTGTCCCCCCAAATTCATATGTTGAATCCCTAACCCCAATGTGATGCTATTAAGAGGTGGGGCCTTTGGGAGGTAATTAGCTTTAGATCAGATCATGAGGGTGGAACCCTCGTGATGGAATTAGTGCCCTTATAAGAAGAGGAAGAGGGATTCCCTGGTGGTGCAGTGGTTGAGAGTCCGCCTGCCAATGCAGGGGACACGGGTTTGTGCCCCAGTCCGGGAAGATCCCACATGCCGTGGAGCGGCTAGGCCCGTGAGCCATGGCCACTGAGCCTGCGCGTCTGGAGCCTGTGCTCCGCAATGGGAGAGGCCACAGCAGTGAGAGGCCCGCGTACCACAAAAAAAAAAAAAAAAAAAAGAAGAGGAAGAGAGAGAAGTCTCTTCCCATGTGCACACCCTGAGGAAAGGCCATGTGAGCACCCAGCAAGAAAGTGGCTGTCTGCAAGCCAGGAAGAGGATCCTCACAAGGAATCGAATCTGCTGGCACCCTGATCTTGGATTTCCCAGCCTCCATAATGGTGAGAAATAAATATTTGTTGTTTTAGACACCCAGTATGTGGTCTTTTTGTTATAACCAAATAAGAGCTGACTAAATAGGCACCTTACATGGGGCAGTCAAGGAGGTCACCCCAAGACAGAGTAATGCTTTATGCTTACAGCCAATTTTAAAAACTGCTTTTCCAAAGGCTTGCTGTGCTTTTATGGGCTCTCAAGACAGAGGCTTTATCTAGGACATATATCTTTAATTAGTGCTAATATAAGCACATTAACCCAGTGGTTACAATTACATGTGGGACTACACCAAAATTTCAGTAACCAATCAGCTTGACAGTCTTCTGTGCAGCCCGTTAAATGCAGGGGCTGCCTGGAGGGTGTTTGCGCCCACAGGAAGAAGCAAGAGGGGCCAGCCCAGGGTCTCTCCCTCTTCGGACACTTGACCTTCACCTGAGTGACCTGTCTTCAGCAAGGTAGCAGGCTCAGCTTCATAAGAGGGCCTGACTACACTGGGAAAAGGAATAGGCTTGAGGAAATAAGAGTTCCTCAAGTCAGCACCTTAGCCCTACAGAAATTCCCTGAGACATCTAAGGTTCCAAAAACACTGTACATACACTCCCCTCTTCATTTCATTCAAGTGGCAGCACTGCCCTTCACTTCACACATCTGTTTGTTTTTGCAAGTTAAAAAATAAATGTAGAGAACCGTTTGGTGAGCTTTTTGTTTTGCAATTTTACAGCCCATAATTTTACAACAGAGTCCCTGTGTAGGACTCTATTGTAGGTATTTTGAAAACTAATTAGGTTTGGTGAAATTAAAAGTTCTCAATACTTTTTCCTCCATAAAACTGATTAAAGGGAAAGTAGGGATCCTTAGATCTGGGGTTCCAGACGCCCAGCAGGTGAAGCCATGGGAAGCTGTGGCAAGCTGCTCCTGTGACATCCCCACTGAGCCCTGGAGAAGGGCTCTTCATGATGCTGACCTCGGGCAGGTCTCTTGGCTCCCAGAGGTCCAGTCTTGAGCCACCAGTCCTCCAGATGGAGGCCACATGTCACAGCTATTTACAAAGCGAGTCTCCGCGGCCAAATTGTACTTCTCAGTCACTTCTTTCCTCTTTTCTCTTTTCCCCTCATCTTCATCTCCTCTTTTTAATCTTTTATTCTCTTTTTAATCCCTTCCTGCTTTCATTTTCCTTTCGATTATCATGACCAATTCTTGTTCAAAGGTCTACTGCCTCCCTGCAATAGCACAATATTAATCCTTCACCCCAGTCACATTTGATTCTTAGAGCTATCCCCCATCTCTTCCAGCTGTGTCTCCAAATAGTCTCAGTGCATTGTGAGAAAAAAAAGTAGACATCACAGCTGTCTCATTAACAAACATGTGGGGTGACACCGTATCTAGAATTTTGTGGAGTTATTAGGGGGCATGTTAGCCTCGTAGGACTGCTGTAACAAGTGACCACAAATTTAGTGGCTTAAAACAATACAAATTTATTTTCTTACAGTTCTGGAGGTCAGAGGTCCAAAATCAGTTTCCCTGGGCTAAAGTTAAGGTGTTTGTAGGGACGGTTCCTTTAGAAACTCGAGGGGAGAATCTGTCTCCCTGCTTCTCTAGCTTCTGGAGGTTACCTACATTCTACACAGCTCATGACCCCTTCCTCTGATCACTCCAACCTCCTGCTTGTCACACCTCCTTCTGCAGTTAAATCTCCCTCTGGCTTCCTACATTGTTGATTACACTTAAATCCCACCCAGCTAATCCTAGAAAATCTCATCTTAAAATCCTAACTTAACCACATCTGCAAAATCCCTTTTGTCATATAAGGTAATAGTCATAGGCTCCAAGGATTAGGATGTGGATATCTTGAGAGGCCATTATTCAGCCTACCACAGGGGACTTAAGTAACTCCATCCATTTCTGTTTCTTTCAGGAGAGCCAGTGAAAGGGAGTGACATCATTCAGGGATAACCATAAATCTGCTCCTTTTAGGAGAAAATGGTAAATTCCAGTACTTTACCAGTAACATATTATTTGTGACATCTCACAACTTAACAGTATGTCCTAACATCATAATTAGGAAAAGTAATAAAGTGGAGAGTTGGTGTGGTAGGCAGAATTCTAAAATGACCCCAACATTCCCTACCCTGGTGTACGCACGCGGTATAATCTTCTGCCCTTGAGTGTGGGTGGGACCTGTGATTATGATGAAATGTCACTCTCTTGATTGCACTACATGATTTTTTTTTGGCTTTCACATTACAACCTCACTCTATGAGAAACTAACTAGTCATGCACTAAAGTTCTTCTCATTAATGGATATTTAATGGAAGGTCTGCCTCTAAGTAGACCAACCAAGTGGAATGGAACTTCTATTGGCTCTTTGCACCTGCCCCACTACCACCAGCCAGCCAACCACCACAATTGCTATTCAGGTCATTAGATCACTTACTTTTCATCTTATTCTCTTCTTGGTCCTCCTTTTGGCCAATATATTCATTAACCATGTCTTTATCACCAAGTCTTTATTTGCAGAAATGTGCAAAGCCAGATGATGAAATTCAGACTAATATAGTTTACCCCCATTAATTGTTCTGATTAAAGATTTTCCAGGCTAGATATTAAAATTACTGGGTAAAATGAAATTTGTGAAATCAACTTGCCATGTTTTACCTAAAACCTAACCATATGAAGAACTCAAAATGTATTATATAAAAGTTAGGTACCAAGAGGCTGGTTATAAGTCCAAGTGACTTGTTTAAGGTTGCAGTCTCTCTCTGTGTTTCCACCAAATGGGATAGGTAGGTGAAAGCTTCGGTACCAGTCATCTTCCTCTTCTTTTCACTGATATTTCTTAGAATTGGGCATCTTTTTCTAAGACACACAGCTGTAGTGGTAGGTAAAACCCCCTCCTTAATGACTCCCCAAGAGTTGACAATCCATCAGACACTCACCAATGACTCCTCATGTGGATGATCTGCTGATGAGAACAGTCCTAAAGTCTGTGAAACCATCAATTTTCACCAGACCAAGCCTTCTTCTCACCTTCTTCTAAATTAATATTAGGCTAATCGGTGTCCATTTTTAATACTGATCCCTTCTTAAAGAATAAACCCCAAAGTTTTTCCACATCTTCAGTCACTTTTCTTTCATTATTGTTGTGTATTGTTAACTGCACAGGGATGGTGGTTTGCATGCACTACATGATTTGCAGTTCATCCTTCAGAAACTTCCTGGTGTTAAATAAGTCATCTTGCAAACTTGAAGAATTCAACATTATCTCTTCACCTTTCATCATCTTTACTTTCTTCAGAGCCAATAAGAATTAGAGTAATAAATGGAGCTGGAGGAATCAGCCTCCCAGACTTCAGACTATACAACGAAGCTACAGTAATCAAGACAGTATGGTACTGGCACAAAAACAGAAATATAGATCAATGGAACAGGGTAGAAAGCCCAGAGGTAAACCCACACACATATGGTCACCTTATTTTTTTTTTTTTTTTTGCGGTACGCGGGCCTCTCACCGCTGTGGCCTCTCCCGTCACGGAGCACAGGCTCCGGACGCGCAGGCTCAGCGGCCATGGCTCACAGGCGCAGCCGCTCCGCAGCATGTGGGATCTTCCCGGACCGGGGCACGAACCCGCGTCCCCTGCATTGGCAGGCGGACTCTCAACCACTGCGCCACCAGGGAAGCCCTGGTCACCTTATTTTTGATAAAGGAGGCGAGAATATACAATGGAGAAAAGACACCCTCTTCAATAAGTGGTGCTGGGAAAACTGGACAGCTACATGTAAAAGAATGAAATTAGAACACTCCCTAACACCATACACAAAAATAAACTCAAAATGCATTAACGACCTAAATGTAAGGCCAAACACTATAAAACTCTTAGAGGAAAACAAAGGCAGAATACTCTATGACATAAATCACAGCAAGATCCTTTTTGACCACCTCCTAGAGAAATGGAAATAAAAACAAAAATAAACAAATGGGACCTAATGAAACTTAAAAGCTTTTGCACAGCAAAGGAAACCATAAACAAGATGAAAAGGCAGCTCTCAGAATAGGAGAAAATATTTGCAAATGAAGCAACTGACAAAGGATTAATCTCCAAAACATACAAGCAACTCATGCAGCTCAATACCAAAAACACAAACAACCCAATCCAAAAATGGGCAGAAGATCTAAATAGAGATTTCTCCAAAGAAGATATACAGATTGCCAACAAACACATGAAAGGATGCTCAACATCACTAATCATTAGAGAAATGCAAATCAAACCCACAATGAGGTATCACCTCACACCAGTCAGAATGGCCATCATCAAAAAATCTACAAACAATAAATGCTGGAAGGGGTGTGGAGAAAAGGGAACCCTCTTGCACTGTTGGTGGGAATGTAACTTGATACAGCCACTATGGAGAACAGTATGGAGGTTCCTTAAAAAACTAAAAATAGAACTACCATACGACCCAGCAATCCCACTACTGGGCATATACCCTGAGAAAACCATAATTCATAAAGAGTCATGTACCACAATGTTCATTGCAGCTCTATCTACAATAGCCAGGGCATGGAAGCAACCTAAGTGTCCATCAGCAGATGAATGGATAAAGAAGATGTGGCACATATATACAATGGAATATTACTCAGCCATAAAAAGAAACGAAATTGAGTTATTTGTGGTGAGGTGGATGGACCTAGAGTTTGCATACAGAGTGAAGTAAGTCAGAAAGAGAAAAACAAATACCGTATGCTAACACATATATATGGAATCTAAAAAAAAAACATTGGTTCTGAAGAACCTAGGGGCAGGACAGGAATAAAGACACAGATGTAGAGAATGGACTTGAGCACACGGGGAGGGGGCAGGGTAAGCTGGGACAAAGTGAGAGAGTGGCATGGACATATATACACTACCAAATGTAAAACAGAGAGCTAGTGGGAAGCAGCCACATAGCACGGGGTGATCAGGTCGGTGCTTTGTGACCACCTAGAGGGGTAGGATAGGGAGGGTGGGAGGCAAATGCAAGAGGGAGGAGATATCGGGATATATGTATATGTATAGCTGGTTCACTTTGTTATACAGCAGAAACTAACACACCATTGTAAATCAATTATACTCCAATAAAGATGTTAAAAAAAAGAATTAGCGTAATAGAATGCTCCTTCTCATCACTTTCATAGACATTATATGAGGTTAATGATGTTCATGAAACCCCTCAAAATTAGGTACAAGGCCAGCAAACGTGAGTCCAGCATAGACTAATAGAAAAGGGAAGCCAGTCCACAACCAATACCACATGTGTTGCTGGCAGGCAGAGTTGATTCCCCTTTTCTAGGGAAGGTTGCTTTGTTTCTAACTATCCAAGCTGGGTTGTTTTTTTTTTTTTTGAATTCCTAAATATAGGAGGTGCTATCTTGTTTTCTGAGCATGGTAAAAGTACAAGCAACCATTTCTGAAAACATCTTAGATTATTATGACAATACGAATGTCAATGTCTATTGTTTATTTAACTACAAAGGTATCATAATTTGTTTGGTAAAATTTGTTTTCTGAGAAATATTTGTCTTTGCAGAATCTGCACTAGATGGACAAATATTTGCATATCACTCTTAGAGCTGACATTTTAAAGGCATTCCTGGATAAACACATATGTTCGTACACAAGCAAAGTTGACTCATTCATAAATATTGAGTTTTTCAATGCTATGTTTGTAGCCAGTTTAAAGTATTAGGAAGACCACTAGATTGAGAGTCAACAGCCAGATTCTCATCCAATCTGCCACTCTAAGAGCTTGGTCAAATCTATGAGCTTGATTCTAGGAGGTTGGTCAAATCCTCTCAATTTCTTCACATATAAAATGGGATTATAATGCCAATCCTCTTTACCTGCCAAAAAAATGAAAAAATATACATGAAAATGTTTTGAAAACTACAAAGTATGATAAACATTTAAAATAGTCTCATTATCATTTTGCTTAACTCAAAGAAGTTTCTCACACATACACATATGCTCATCATCAACTTCAACTGATTTATCTGGTGTGTATTTTTTGCAGATATTTGAATCTATTCTATATTCCTCCCAAAGTTTACTGTTTTTAAAAGAATATTTTTAAAAAGAAGAAGAGTATTGGGCAGTAGAATTTTAAAAATTGCTTCAGCATTCATACACCCGTAACCCCTTTCAAGGTCCTAGTAACATGCATTTAAAATTGATATTAAACAAATAAAACAAATAACAGACGCCACACTCCATTAAGTGGGAATTGCAGGAATCTCTTTTCCCTTTGCACTTAGGAAATCTCATTGCTACCATCCTCTTGTACACAAGGAATTCAGGCCCAATAAGACTGGATTTCCCACACCTTCTCTCTCATCTTCTAGAATCCTAGATCAGTGTGGGCTGCCGTTCTCAAACTGGTGTCCTACCAGTTTGCATGTTTGAATGCAAGAGGTATGTTAAGAATGTTTATGCTTATATTAATGATTTTTATACGTTAATTTCTATTGCTGTTATTAGGGGATGGCCTATTCAATATCTCATGAAAACTAGCATTTTTCTTAGCTTATATTCTGGTGGAAATTTTCACAGTGGCCAGGTAGATGCTCTAAGAATATGTGGTCTACAATATCTTTTGTTCCTTCGAGGTGGTCTTAGAATCAGGGGGAAAAATGGTTACTTATTCAACTTACAAATAGAGTCATCTCTCCATTTCCAGAGCTTGGCTGCCTTATCTGTTTAATTTTATTTTATCCTATTTTTCTTAATAAATCAATTAAAAGCCTCACACAAAAAAATCCAATTACTGAGTCTAGCAGCTCTGAAAACACCTAACGGAAATCCATGTTGATCCCCAGTGCTATTTATATTCTCTCCTCTTTCATTCTTTAGTTTGTTGCCTCTTTAGGCTTGGAGAGATCTCTTTTATCAAAGTTACTGTTGCCAGGAAACATAATAACAAGATGGAGAACAAAAGCTATGAGCACAATAGGTTTACCTTCTCCCCTCCCTATCCACACAAATATGTTCAAGTAGACATCCCTGAACACACACTCATCTACAATCACGTTCACCCAGAGCCATCCATATCCAAATGTAAGCTGTAAACACAACAGATGCCCCCATCAAATTCGAGCGAATACTGTTCTAAACATCATTACCCTTGATACAATTAGCATCCACCTCTGAACTAGGTCACAAGTACATTAAACCCAGGCCTCCCAGTCCCGAACTCCATGCTCTTTCTACTACACATGCAATATTTCCTGATAGGAGTGTTCAAAAAAATGAGGCACGTGCATTTTCCTTCACTACAAATATTTCTTGCTTTTAGTTATGAAACTACTTTAAAGCCCTTTGGATAATAAAGCTCATCATTACACAAAAGAAGAAAATGAGACAAAAAGAAATGGCCAGAATGACAGTCAGGGAGGGCTGGCTGGCTGGCTGAAGGGCCATCCTTTGAAGTCAGGTGGGCAGAACACTCAAAAATCCCTATGTGTTTAGGCTCTGAGGACACAGTCCTTCCTGAATGTCATAGGCGATAGGCCGTACTTGATGCACATGTGGGTGGCTTTGCCTGAAAGGTGGTACATCCCGGTGGAGATTACAGTGAAAGGTTATTGAGTGCTGTAATGGTACCACAATGGTACCAAAACCACAACATCTAGTGGAAGAAAACCAGAGAACAAATGGGATCAACCTACCATTTCAGAAACTCTTTACCCTTCACTAAAATGAAGACAGTAAGGTCTTAAAAGGGTAGGTGATTTGCCCAAGACCACAAGGGAAGTCAAAGGCAGAGCTAGGACTAAAACCCAATTTTTAACTCTCTGTCCGATGCTAAAATCTTGAACAATTATGGTGTTGCTTCATGGAAATGCCCACCTAACCTCATTCTGTCATGCTGGAAGAATATGGTCACAGGAGCCACACATCCCTGACTGGAACCAGCCAGTGGTTATCAGTTGATTTTTTAGGTGCCTGTGGAACACCTAAAGCAACTTTATCCCAAAGATCTACTGAAATCTTGAGGCCAGTGAATTCCACCACACTTTACATCCTTGTCATATACCCAAAATTATACTCTCTTTTACATTCTAATCCCCACATTGCCCAGGGCTTCCTCTCCCTGCCCTTGCTTTTCCTCTACTATTTTTCTTATCTTACCACTCACGGTACCCTCTGGAACTTCTATTCCATGATTAAGACCAACACTTGACAATATCCTGCCTACTTCGCAGAGTATTCCCTGTAGCCTTGGGCCTTAACTAATCCAAGTATCCTGCTTCCCCACTGGGTACTACTATCACTCTCCTGCACACTCCACCTCGGGGCTGGGCATTGGGTCATCAGATTCCTCACTCCCTATTCCTACGTCTAGAACACTGTTCTTCCATATTCATGTAAACCATGAATGAGCTCCTGTAAAGCTCATGCCATCTGGCTATGTCTCCTTCTACTTCCTCTTTGTTTCTGTAACCTGCAAGCTTCCAGGTTACTCCTTATTTGCTGAAGATTTTAGCCCCTGATTCATAGCCTCTGTCCTCCCCAGGCCTCACCTTTATCTCGGATAATTTCAAAGTCCCATGTAGGTGACCAGACCCACAATTCCTGTACCTGTCAACTCCAATGAACTTGACCTCTCTTCGCTTCACTCACTCACACAGTGAATACGCTCAAACTTGTTATCTCTCAACTTCTGTGGCTAGGAAATCTAATAGTGACCACGATGGCTTAAGGGAGAAACTCTCTCTCTACTTTTTCCTCTCCACTTACTTCTAGAACCACAGTAATCTACCCCCAGCACTCTTCTGAAACTATTCTGTCACAAGGTCATCATGCATTCATCTTTGTCAATCCAAAGGACATTGTCTAGTTTTTCTCTGCTGGGTTTGATGCCATCGATCACTCTCTCCTGGAAACTCTCTGCTCCCTTTGTTTCTGGAGCACTTCACTACCACAGTCCTCACCCCACCTCTGGGACCATCCCTTCACTGTCTCCTTCACAGGACTCCTCTTCTTTAACTTGCTTTTTAAAATGCCCTTTCAACATCCTCTCATTAGGTGAACTCATCCACACTCTCATGGTTTAGTCATCTACTCTGCTGACTTCTACATTTATACTCTCAAGCTTTGATTCTTATATCTAACTAGGTATTTCCACAGGCACTCAAATTCAACTTGTACCAAACTTAAAACCTTTTCTCCTCACACCCTACTCTGTCCCACCTGCTCCTCCCCATGAACTCAATCCCTCTCTTTATTGATGGTACCACCACAGATAGTCAATCTAGAAAACTAATCAACACACTCAACTCTGCCTTAACCCAACCTTCACCCCCATATCTGCTCAGTCACCAAACCCTGATAATCTTAACTCCTATATTTCTTGAATTTGTCACCAGCTCGTCACACTTAATTGCCATGCCCTGGTCTAAGCATTCATTATATCTTACCTCCTAATTGGTCTCCCTGCTTCTAAGCTTGTCTCCATCAAGTCCATCCTTCACACAACCAACAGAATTATCTTCCTAAAATATAAACCTGACCTTGTCCTGCCCTGTTTAAAACCACTCTGTGGATCCCTGAGGCTCAAAGGACAAATTCCAAGCTTCCTCACCAGCCATGTTCAGCCTTGTGGGATCTGGTTTCTGCCCACTCCTCCAGTCTCACCTTTCACCACTCTCTGCCTTATAATTTATGCTCCAGCCACTCTGAAGTGCTTATGATTTCCATGGACCATAGTGTGCTCTCACTGGGTATCTCTAGCACTGCACTTAGCACAATGAATTATAACTATTTGTTTATATTTCTGTCTTCTCCGGTAGACTGTGAGCTGATTCCTTAAGGGGAGGGACTGTACCTTGTTCATCTTCATATCTCCAGCATCTAACAAAGTGGTTGGCATGTGGTTAGTACTCAATGTTAAAGAATGAATCTTTAAAATCTTCCATTTAAAAGGCACAACATAACCTACGATGTCATTAAAGGACCTAATAGTATTGGGTTTTTAGGCAATCAATCAGTCAAGTGGTCCAGTGGTGATGTGGCAGTTTGGGAGAAATAGTTTTATACCCATATACCTTACAAATTTGAAATGCAAAACCAATTTGGACTTTTTACAACAATCCTATTATATTCTATTTTGTTGTTATTATTACTATTTTTATTATCATCATATGTTAAAAACAATTCACTGTTAGATTCAAACTGTTATGAACATTCAAAGGGACTTAATTAAATTTTCTAATTGAACTATATATCATTAACAAAGGCAACTGGTCTAGTACAGACTATCATCTTAACTGTTTCCTATCCAGTACTTAATAACTTAATAGTGCTATGTTCCACACTATTAAAGGCAGTACTTGGTGCAGATGGTCCCTGCTAATGTATTTTAACACCTTTGTGTGTTGCTGTTTGTTAATAAAATTTACATTTTTCACTATTACTAATGTGTTGTGTTTTATCCCCAGTTCATACAAATGAATAGATGGTTCAAAAGTGCTCATTTAGAAGATGTGGAAAAAGGGAGCCCTCCTACACTGTTGGTGGGAATTTAAATTGGTGCAACCACTATTGAAAACACTATGGAGGTTCCTTAAAAAACTAAAAATAGAGTTACCATATGGTCCAGCAAGCCCACTTCTGGACATATATACAGAAAAGCCAAAAACTCTAATTAGAAAAGATACATGCACCCCAATGTACACAGCAGTACTATTCACAATAGCCAAAACATGCAAACAACCTAAATGTCCATCAACAGATGAATGGATAAAGAAGATGTGGTACATATAAACAATTAAATACTACTCGGGCATTAAAAAGAATGAAATAATGCCATTTACAGCAACATGGATGGACCTAGAGATTATCATACTAAGTGAAGTAAGTCAGAAAGAGAAAGACAAATACCATATGATATCACTTATATGTGGAATTTAAAATGTGACACAAATGAACTTACCTACGAAACAAAAACAGACTCACAGACATAGAGAACAGGCTTCTGGTTGCCAAAGTGGGGGAGAGGGATGGATTGGGAGTTTGGGGATTAGCAGATGCAAACTATTATATATAGAATGAATAAACAACAAGGTCCTACTGTACAGCACAGGGAACTATATTCAATATCCTGTGGTAAACCATAATGGAAAAGGATATAAAAAAGATTGTATATACAAATAACTGAATCACTTTGCTGTACAGCAGAAATTAACACAACATTGTTAATTAACTATGCTTCATTAAAATAAATATTTTAAAAATTTACTGTGTAACACAGGGAACATTTGTGACCACCTAGAGGGGTGGGATAGGGAGGGTGGGAGGCAGATGCAAGAGGGAGGAGATACGGGGATATATGTATATGTATAGCTGATTCACTTTGTTATACAGCAGAAACTAACATACCATTGTAAAGCAATTATACTCCAATAAAGATGTTAAAAAAAAAACACACAGGGAACACTACTCAAGGTCTTGTAATAACCTATAATGGAAAAAAAATCTGAACAAAAATTATCACTGTGCTGTACACCTGAAACAAACACAATATTGTAAATCAACTATACTTCAATTGTTTAAAAAGTGCTCATTAAGTCATAAATGTGTAATGAAAACAGCAACAAAAATACTAGAATTCACAATAATATTTTAAATATAAACAGTGAACCTCATTCTGCTATAGAAATATGAATATACAATGAGGATGATTTCACACAAGTGAAGGAGGTCCAGTCAACTGCCAAGGAATATCTAAGAATTAGATTATATTGGACAATTATTTCATTTCTAAGTGTGTTCCTGTCATAAACCCTTATCAAAGAGTGGCTTGAAGTAGTCAAAGCTTTCACATCATTTCAAATTGAATTTCAAAAATTGCACAGCAACCTCCCTACTAAACATCCTAAATTTTTCCAAAACAAGTACAAAATAATGCTTTCCAGTATGAAATTGGCTCATTCTGTCACTAAGGACAGAAAATAGCCCAAAACTACAGAAGCATTACGCCAAGTTGCATTCCTCATACAAAGCAAATGAAGATTACTCTATTTTCAAAAAACCCATAAACCAGCCACGAGGTTAATGACAAATAAAATGCTCAGAGGAAAATTGGCCTATGCAAGTATTGGCAAATTTATTAATGCCTCTATTGGGCATCACACATCAATGGCATGCAACATGGAAGAATAATTTTAATCACATGCCACTAGTATGTATTTTGTTTCACTGGTGAAATCAATGATGCACAGAGTAGGCATATCAATTAGCACATGAGTAGAACATATTTGAGAAAGAAGTACTTAAAAACTCTTGGTTCTGTCTCTTACCAAAAACCCCATCAATAAAAGAGTGTTTCATTTAATTAACATTTATTTTTGCAAGCTGTTATGAACATTGGAAAAGGTGCCTTAGGATCAGTACTGATAGAATAAACAGCTATGTTTCCACTGAGGGACATAAATAAAAGTGCTACACAAATAAAAGCAGTTTTACCTTTATGCCAAAACACCCACAGCTTTATTCACTACAAAGGATGACACACACCAATATGCCTCCTCATCTTAACCCAGGGTTGTAGGAAATATCAATAGTTTAAAATGTGAGTATAATCAAATGACAGTCCCTGTGCATTTGTCTTCTCAGCATGTTCTGCAAAGAAATGGGCAAAGAAATGGGCAAAGAAATGGGCAGCATGTTCTGCAAAGAAATAGACTAGTTGTTCCCCCCAGAAATACTCTGGCTGTCAAGGGCACTCACACCACCTTGTGAACTGAGGAACGAAACTAAAGCATTCCTGTTCCATGCAGATAACATAAGCAAGGAGCAGCTCCATGGTTTCAAGTGGCAAATGTCAGCAGTGTAGTTAGTTATTTGATTTTCCTGATCCTCTCATTCAGTAACAAAACATGTTTATTTTGAATACTGAGAATAAACTTTAGAGATTCTTTGAGAAGACTGAAGGGCAAATTTGAGGAAAATGTCCTCATAGACTTGTAGACTTAGCATCTGATGAAACACTGGCTCTATTCTTCAGGTGAAAAATCACACCATCGTTTCTGGACATAGGTTCAATTTGAATCATCCAACTTTCTGAACTAACAGAGTTATCACACGCTTGCTGCCACTCCTGACAAACTCTAATTATGAAGTATTTTCTACTTTAGTAAAATAAGGAGAAAGAACAAAATCACTGGATATGAAACCAATCATCTTGCTAAATATTAGATATTAAATTGCAAATAATATCTTTCACTGATATAAGGAAAACATTTACTATTAATTTTTCAAGCTTTTTCGGTCAGCTTAACAGACATTTATTACTTATCTGCTAAGAAGCACGGGATTTTGTTGTTGTTGTTCTTTGGGGATTATTTTAAGTTAAAAGTTTGTTAATTGAAGTATAGTTGATGTACAATATTATATGAGTTACAGATGTACAATATTATATGAGTTACAGATGTACAACAAAAATTCACAATTTTAAAGATTATACTCCATTTATAGTTATTATAAAATATTGGCTATATTCCCTGTGTTGTACAATATATCCTCATAGCTTATTTATTTTCTACATAATAGTCTGTACCTCATAATCCTCTACCCCTGCCTTGCCCCTCCCCCTTCCCTCTCCCCACTGGTAACCACTAGCTTGTTCTCTGTACCTGTGAGTCTGTTTCTTTTTTGTTATATTCACTAGTTTGTTTTATTTTTTAGAGTCCACATATAAGTGATATCATACAGTAATTATCTTTCTCTGTCTGACTTATTTCACTTAGCATAATAACTTCCAACTCCATCCACGTTGTTCCAAATGGCAATATTTCATTCTTTTCTATGGCGGAGTAATATTCCATATATATATATATGTATATGGCACATCTTCTTTGTCCATTCATCTGTTGATGGACACTTAGGCTGCTTCCCTATCTTGGCAATGGTAAATGATGCTGCTATGAACACTGGGGTACATGTATCTTTTCAAGTTAGTGTTTTCATTTTTTTCGGATATATACCCAGCAGTGGAATTGTTGGATCATATGGTAGCTCTATTTTTATTTTTGTGAGGAACCTCCATACTGTTTCCCAAGTGGCTGCACCAGTTTACATTATCACCAACAGTGTAGGAGGGTTCCCTTTTCTCCACATCCTTGCCAACATTTGTTATTTGTGTTCTTTTTCATGAGAGCCTTTCTGACAGGTGTGAGGCAATATCTCATTGTGGTTTTAATTTACATTTCTCTGATGATTAATGACGTTGAGCATATTTTCACGTGCCTGTTGGTCATCTGAATGTTCTCTTTGGGAAAATGTCTATTCAGGTCTTCTGCCCTTTTTCTTTTTTTTTGGCTGTGCCCTGTGGCTTGTGGGATCTTAGTTCCCCGACCAGGGATCAAACCCAAGCCCTCGGCCGTGAAAGCATGGAGTCCTAACCACTGGACTGCCAGGGAATTCCCTTCTGCCCATTTTTTAATTGGGTTGTATTTTTTTTATGTTGAGTTGTATGAGCTGTTTATATATTTTGGATATTAACCCCTTATCTTTTGGTCATATAATTTGCGAATATTTTCTCCCATTTAGTAGGTTGTCTTTTGGTTTTGTTGATGGTTTCCTTGGATGTCAAAAGCTTCTAAGTTTAATTAGGTCCCATTTGTTTATTTTTGCTTTTATTTACTTTAGGAGACAGATCAAAAAAATACTGATATGATTTAAGTCCAAGAGTGTTCTGCCAATGTTTTCCTCTAGGAATTTTATGGTTTCTGGTCTTGCATTTAGGCCTTTAATCCATTTTTAGTTTATTTTTGTATATGGTGTTAGGGAGTGTTCTAATTTCATTTATTTATATATAGCTGTCCAGTTCTCCCAGCACTGCTTTGAAGAGACTGTCTTTTCTCCAATATGTATTCTTGCCTCCTTTGTCATAGATTCATCGATCACAAGTGCATGGGTTTATTTCTGGGGTCTCTAGTCTCTTCTATGGATCTATGTGTCTGTTTTTGTGAAACAGTTTTTATTATTAAATTTTTTTGAACTTTTTTTTTCAATTTACCTCAAATTATGGTGCACTCATTCTCAAAGCACCCTCTGTCTGTAGTTGCTAAAAGTTTGAGAAATATCACGTTGGCATATAAATAAATACCATGGACAACATTTTTTGTGATTCTTGGGAAATTTTCCTCTTCATAAGCCTAAAGGTCTTGAAACATTCACCATGTAATTATTTTTTAAAAAAAAATAAAGACGCAGACCTACTAGAGAATGGACTTGAGGATACGGAGAGGGAGAAGGGTAAGCTGGGACAAAGTGAGAGAGTGGCATGGACTTATATACAATACTAAACATAAAATAGATAGCTAGTGGGAAGCAACCGCATAGCACAGGGAGATCAGCTCGGTGCTTTGTGACCACCTAGAGGGGTGGGATAGGGAGGGTGGGAGGGAGACGCAAGAGGGAAGAGATATGGGGACATATGTATATGTATAACTGATTCACTTTGTTATAAAGCAGAAACACACCACTGTAAAGCAATTATACTCCAATAAAGATGTTTAAAAAAAAAAGCAAAGCTGCCCCCACCTCCTTGCTCCAAGGCAGCTGCTCCTGCCCATTAATTGAATCACCTGTCGGCATCCAAAGTAAATTAGAGACAAGGCTTCCAATTCATTAACTACAGCACAACTATCACAGGACTTGGTAATTACAACACACCTGCCCTCCCAGGCACTGAGGGTGGTCCCCTGGCCTACATTATCAGCCAAGCACTGTCCCTGCCTTCTAGGAAACGAGTGCTCAGTGATATAGAACAAGACGCTGAGAGGAAGACACAATTTCTTCAAGTCTCAGACTGAGTACATAATTCAACACAACGCCCCTGCTTTCACGGGGGGAATGCTAAATAATGTGTCTTTAGAAATGGGAATCTTGTCTGCCAAGAACTGTGAGACAGCACAGAACTTGACAGGAACACTTCCCTCCTGCTGGGAAGCAGCCCAGTGAAGGAAAGAACACTCACCTAGAAGGGGCAAGACCTGGGGGCTTGCTGCAGCACGACACGCCTGGATAAGTCACCTCATCTCCCCACATCTTGATTTTCACATCTATAAAATGATGGCATTGGACACAATTAAAGATATCTGTGTTGTTTTCCCTCAGCAGTGGGGCACAGGGTCAGAAACATGGAAGCATGGGGATGAATGATTTTTTAAATGTTACTGAGTTGAGAGAAGCTATACTTGGCACACAAACATTAGAATGACAGAGCATGGGTCAAGGGCACAAAATGTCTTTACTCACACTGATCTCCTTTTTGTCAACCATCATGCAAATGTCCATAACATAATGTTAGCAGAATTAAACTTTAGCAGCTGAAAACAAGATAATTATGTTCACCTTCAGCTGTAATGGCTAATTGACCTGGGCCTGCTAGTAGCAGCGTGTCACATAATGGTGATCCTTGGGAAGGGGCTTTGTCCCTACTGGCCCACCAAATGGTGTGTGTATCCTAATTTAAACAGAAAAATGAGGCTCCAAACCTTTCCCAGGCTTACCTGCAGCTTTTATTCCAATGGGATACAGGTTGGACCCCAGGGAAACTCTGAGGTTATTTCCTAACACTCTCTGAGTCTAAACCAGAGGTTCTCAAACTTTAGTGTACCTATGAGTCACCAGAGAAACTTATTAAAAATGAAAATTCCTAAGTCCCACTCCAGAGACTCTGGTTCAGTAGATTTGGGGCACATCATCACAGGAATGGGTATTTTAGAGAAGCACCAGAAGGCAACTGTGATATAGGTAATCCAAAACCCATAGTTGAAGACACGCTGGTCATTCCAAAACAGCTGGGAGGGGTCCTTGTACTAGAAAAGGGCCTGAGTTTCTTTTGTTTGGCTAAAAATCGCACAGTCAAGAATTAAATTCCAAACCAGCATGAAGAATATGTAGGTCCTTGCTTCTAAGGAAGATGGACATGGCCTGGCCAAGAACGGAACAATGCATATTCCAGACAAACACAGAGAGGTGACTGGTCCACAACCTACATTTGCTGGAATGATGACGCTAAGACAGCAGCATCATTAGACACTGTGTGTGAGTGAATCATTCATTCACCAGGTGAAAAACAGCATGGGCAGAAGTCCTGGAGAGCCCTGCAACCTGAGCAGGACTTACACAGCATCATACAGTTAATTTCCTAAAAAGTTTGTATCTTTTCTTTCTGCTTTTGCTTATCACAAGTTTTGAGTTTCCCGAGGACCTATCTTCCTAGACAAAAATCTCACTCCCTCAAATTTTGGCGCCTATTAGTAAGCCTGGCTCAATGATTCTCAATAGGAAAGATCTGAGGTTCTTCACCAAGAATCCTAACTCCTTTTCCAAAGGAGCATGTATGTCATGCTTCTTTCTGAGCTCTGCCATCAGTAGCTTCTCCAATGCCTTTCTTACCTCTCTTGAGGAGGTAGAGCTTTGCAATTCTTTGACAAGATTTCGGTTGCCAGAATCTTGTCCACTGTATAAGCTTCCAGCTCATTACCTTTTTTTTTTTCCCTTTGGCCACGCCATGCGGAATGTGGGATCTTAGTTCCCTGACCAGGGATCAAACCCATGCTCCCTGCACTGGAAGCGCAGAGTCCTAACCACTGGACCACCAGGGAAGTCCCCCGAGCTCATTAATTTTGAATGAGGGAGGTAATGGCTTGTAATTAAGTCACCTCCTCTGGATTAGTTAGGGAACTGGAACTCTAAGCAAGACCCTTACCTTCTCTGCCCTTTAATGCCCACCCCTTGTGGTACACTGCTAACGCTCCTGGCGTTGCGATGTTTAGGGTCTCCCACTCCAAGGAAGAGACGATTCAGAGAGCAATTCTACGTCCTTCCCAATCCCTGCCTCACACCCAGGAAAAATAAAATGAGCCCATTCTATTTTCCTTATTTAATAAATAAGTGTTATGGGACCTTGACTCAAATTGTCCCCAAATATGAAAATGCTAGGGTCTCAAAAAGTTGAAATTGGAAACTTCTGAAAACATTTCACTGGGATATAAGTTCCATAAAGGCAGGGACTTCATTTGGTTCATTCTTACGTTCCCAGTACCTAGAGCACCGCAGGCCATACAGCAGGTGGACAAATAACACTCAAAAGAGCTGCCCTCAATATCTCCATAGACCTTCCATGGGCTGGGCCTAAGGCACATCCCCTCAGTCCTGTATTTACAGTGGCAAGCAGGAGCCTGCTCCCAGCTCAGGAAAGCTGAAAGTACACATTTCTTCCCAGTTCCACTTCAGTGAGGTTACATTGGTAGCCTGAAATTCACCGTGGTGGGAATATCTACATCATGAAAATTGGCAAATACAACAAATCAAGGCTTTTTTCCTAGAGACAACTGGTTGTTAAACATTTACCAGCATACCACTGCCCTTAAGACCTACAACGTCTCTTATCGGTGAATATAAAGGCCAGAAAAAATGAAGCTCAGTTTTTGGCAGCTCCAGTCTAGAAAATAAAGCGGTATTTGTCAACTTATTTTGTAAAAGAATCAATTCACACCAGTCCCTGATTCGGGTTCCTTGTGGGTCTCTATAGAAGAGACTGCACTGAAAACTGAAGGGGCTCCTCTGTGAGGCCATTTCCCATCTGCAGAAGGTTACAGTTAATGAGAGTTAATTGAGCAAAGAAAAATTCTGACAACAGGAGTGAAGGGAAGACAGGAGATGAGGCTCGGGCCGGGCCCAGCCCACTGAGAACCTATGGAGACGCCGAACATAAAGCTCTTCTGAGCTGAGCAGTACGGAATCACAGACACTGATTTTGACTCTAAATTATGCTTTCTATTATATTTTCAAACATGTTTATAGCATTTACTATGCGCCAGGCACTAGTCAGTTTGCTTAGCAAATGTTTACTCATGATTTTAGCTGCAAGTACCACACATAAGTGTTCACTATCACCCAGACAAAAGAAACCCTTCTGACTCCCCCCCGGGCTTTAGCTCATGAAAAAGCAGAAACACACATCTACTCACCACCCACTTAATGGCTCTGGGCTTGTTCATGGTAAGAAACCTGGAGCTGAGGTCCACCTGACCATGGATGAGTTGGGTTTGAATGGATTTCCTCAAGGGTCACAGATTAAATGTGGCACCATGGTATATGTCCCTTCAATTTTACAACTGTAGAGTTTAGTGGAAAATGGCAGAAGCCAAGGAGGAGGAAGCAGCCAGTATTGCCGTAGGCCTTCTCCTTTTTTGAAGCGGTAGAAGACTATATTAGGAAGCCTCTTAAATCTTTTCCAGCTATGTAACAATGATGATAATAAAGATAAAACAAACTACAAGGACTTCCCTGGTGGCACAGTGGTTAAGAATCTGCCTGCCAATGCAGGGGACACGGGTTAGATCCCTGTTCCGGGAAGATCCCACATGCCGCGGAGCAACTAAGCCTGTGCACCACAACTACTGAGCCCACGCTCTAGAGCCTGCGAGCCACAACTACTGAAGCCCGTGTGCCACAACTACTTAAGCCCGCACACCTAGAGCCTGTGCTCTGCAACAAGAGAAGCCACCGCAGTGAGAAGCCCGCGCACTGAAACGAAGAGTAGCCCCCACTCACCGCAACTAGAGAAAGCCCGTGCGCAGCAGTGAAGACCCAATGCAGCCAAAAATAAATAAAATAAATAAATTTTTAAAAAAATTTAAAAAAAGAAAACATCTCAGGGACACTGGTGGACTGAGAAGTCCAGACTGGTGACAGGTGGGTGGAATTTCAAGGTCTTAATTATTGAGGTATCAAATAAGAAGTCCCAGAAAAAGGTGGAGCCCAGCATGAATGAAAGGGCCGAAAGCAAAAGAAGCCCAAAATACTAGGCATGGCATGTGACACACCCCCATAAGATGGTACATATTGTCTAAATTTTTTATTTCAATCTCAAAGTTTTGTGATTTTTTTAAAATTCTGCATAGTACAAACAGGAGGATGATTTAGTGTTTTCCAGTTTAGGTGACTTCAGACAGTTCTATCATATTTCCGACTGCCAACTATTCCAGCTGAACCTCCATATGTACATATTAGGTTAAGAGACAGAGAAGGAGCAACTAAAGATAAGGGGAAGTACTCACATAACCCCACCACTACTTTTATAAAAAGATACCTCAAAAGGCAACCAACCTCTTGCCTTTTTGAATAAAACATTTAGTTATTACTTATAGGATATGGATTGAGATGGAGATGCAGGGGCAGAATTAGGAAATTAGACTATCTCATTCATAAAATTTTCAGGTAAGTTTCTTTATCTATGTCAAATTTGAGAAGGGGCCCTGCCTATTCATATCTAGAGTATCTATTTTTTCCATATTACCCTCAGACCTTAAGCAACACTAGCTATTAAAAGATGGATAGAACTGGTACCAATAACTCCAAAGTTAAATTCCTACTTCCTCCCCATCCCAACCACTCTCTTTGCAAGAATAAGTTGGCTGAAGGCAATGCTACTTACCCCCCTAGGAGGAGAAAAACAAGTCTTCTAATGACCCAAGCACTTACTTTAAATAACCAGTCTTCCCCCTTCATCCTCCTAACACCTACTCTCATTGGTCAGCTCCCGAGGCTATAACCTGGGAGTTAACCTGCATGATGCCCTGTCATGATGCCCTGTCATCCCCACAGACACTAAGAAGTTGGCTGGGCATCCCCTAGATGAATGTTCAAGTGTGAAGCACCTGCATCAAAATCATATAGAGCACTTAGTAAAAATACAGACTCTAAGACCCCAGGCCAAACCCACTGAAACAGAATTTCTGATGGTGGAACTCAGGAACGTGCATTTTTTAACAAGTGATTTTTATACATACTAGGTTTAAGAATCTCTGCCTCACTATGACAATCACAAAGAGAGGCAAAGTGATTTACCAAGTCAACCCATCGCTCAACAGCAGGGCCAGGCTAGAACCCACCCTTCCTGAGCACCTGGTGTGAGCCTCACCAACTAGAGCCCACTGACTTGTTACTAACAAGAAAAACGATTTGGCGCTCTACAGAGAAAGTCCCATCCAATCTTAACAATAACAGCATCCCACAGAGAAATAGCCCTCTAGTCCTTAATTCTGCCTTTCACGTAGCAGAGGCAGAAAGCTTCATTTTAGGGCTTCTGATAATTTGTAGAATCATCGCTGCTAAAGATTTGCAGCCTTGGGAGAAGGCCACGGAAACAACAGGACAAATACAAAAGGTGCTATTTTCATCAATCAGTGAGAGGGTCTGGAAACTGAAATTTGATTATTTTGTCTCTTCTTGAGTCTCTCTTGAACTCTGTGTTCCTGGAAATTACATTCACACTCAGGTTGACTTCAGAGAGTTGTTCTTTCCTTTCCATTTATCAGGTTTCGGAAGTGTTTTTTGTCCTAAGACACTGCACAGGAAGCCCCCACAAAAAGTAGCTGTAATTAAAGGTGTAAATGAGCACACACAGGGATGCTCAGGGAGCCAGGGAGTAAATATCACAAACCCTCTAATACGAGGCAGAGGTGTCCTCAAACATTCTCGCTCAGAAAATACGAAGTCACTCGTGATACAAGGCACATTCTCAATTACTTTATTTGGAACAAGTAATACATTATTTTATTTGGACTTTCATAATGACCTGAAATTACCCCAGTCAATGTTACTTTAGGCTTCTTGTAAAGGTCATCTGATGAAATAATTTTTAAAGGAGACAACGGTATCATTCATCATTCCTGGGAGTATGAACACACAACTGCAAGTTTTATAAGCTCTCATTAAAAAGCCACATGTCTATGTCATGGAGTTTGTGAATGGCAACCAGACAAATAGGGAGAAAAAAATGCCCGAAAGAAATCAGAATGGGGCTTCCCTGGTGGCGCAGTTGTTAAGAATCCACCTGCCAATGCAAGGGACATGGGTTCGAGCCCTGGTCCGGGAAGATCCCACATGCTGCGGAGCAACTAAGCCCGTGCGTCACAACTACTGAGCCTATGTTCTAGAGCCCACAGGCCACAACTACTGAGCCCGAGTACCACAACTACTGAAACGCACACACCTAGAGCCTGTGCTCCACAACAAGAGAAGCCACCACAACGAGAAGCCCGTGCACTGCAATGAAGAGTGGCCCCTGCTCGCCGCAACTAGAGAAAGCCTGTACGCAGCATTGAAGACCCAAAGCAGCCATAAATAAATAAATAAATAAGAATGGTTACTTGTGGCTTACGTTGAAATTTCAGTGTAAAACAAAAACAAAAAAAAACAATGAGGCTGTGTCTCTCTTACACAGCTTGGAAGTGATGATGGGCCCTGAAAAACTGTATGAGGTGGCTCTAAAATGCTTCCCGCAAAAGCAGTTGCTGATATCAAAGAGGTATGTGGAGAATTTGAACAAAGTTGCTTCATGAATTTTAAGAAGGAAAAACAGCATTTCTAAATTAACATACTATTTTCTCATTGGAATTGGAAAATTCTATCAAGGCATCAAGATACAATAGATAGAGAATACCAAAGTAAGGTGTCAGATCAAGATGCAAATTTTTCAAAGTTATGGTCAAGTGGTTATAATACTGGAATCCTCACCCACCTGGAGGATATAAAAGAATAGAAGGGGCTTCCCTGGTGGTGCAGTGGTTGGGAGTCCGCCTGCCGATGCAGGGGACGCGGGTTCGTGCCCCGGTCCGGGAGGATCCCACGTGCCGCAGAGCAGCTGGGCCCGTGAGCCATGGCCGCTGAGACTGCGCGTCCAGAGCCTGTGCTCCGCAGCGGGAGAGGCCACAACAGTGAGGCCCGCGTACCACACACAAAAAAAAGAATAGACGGAGAGCTGTGGGCGGGCACTGAGTCCTATCCACCCAGGCAAGAAGCAGAGGGGTAACCATCTCTCCCCTCAACCCTAGTAAGGGGCTTCAACAAGCCCATGCAGACAGCTTGATGTGTGTCCCCTGCAACTGAGGTTCACAGAGAATTGTGACTGGCTCCTGTCTGAAAAACCTATAGCGCAAGAGATGGGCTGATGAGTGGCTCAAAGAAGAGGCTAGAGCAGGCAGCCTGCACTTCCAGAATTTGTTGGGGCCAAGAATCCATGTATGTTCCATTGGATCAGATGTGGGCCACAGTGTACGAGCAATGGCATAGGGTCAGGTCATGGTTTGTCCAAGAGGGTCACCTGCAGCGGCAAACAGCCCTCAGCAAAAAGAAGCTGGAGGTCCAGCAGCATTCACAGGGGCTGAGGACAGAGTAACCTACCAACCAAGAATACGGGAGGGTATCACAATCATCAAGGGACAGGTGACAGTCCAGGCAGCATGAAGCCACTTACAACAGGATTAGTCTTTCTGGTCTTTTCTGTCCCTGCTACATCTCCCCCCTCCACCTTTATACCACCAAGCCCCACCTCAGCTTCAGTCCTGGAAGGTCAAGAAACCTTGGCCCAGAAGCTCAAGATGGGGAAGGAAGCCAACCAGACTCCTTTACTCAACTTCAAGTTTCTCCCAGGCAACAGGCCTGGACTGGGGATCGCGGAAGGGGGGAGTTTTTCATTTTCAATCAAGTTTTGTGTTTTACCTCTTTCATCAGACTTTCGCACATTATGTACTAAATTGAGAGTGTTTGGGGACTTAAGAATAACCAGAAACGTTGCAGAGTTGCCCATGCTTTCATTAAAGAAGTCATATAAATGGAATTGAAATTAAAAGGAACAAACCATTGACACACACAATTTAGATCAGTCTTCAGGGGATTATATGGAGTGAAGAAACCAATCCCAAAGGGTTATACACTATATTATTGCATTTATATAATGCTCTTGAAATGACAAAATTATAGAAATTGAGATCAAATTAGTGGTTGCCGAGTAAGAAGGGGTGGGAGTGGGAGGAAAGTGGATGTGGTTACAAAAGGGCAACAAGAGGAATCCTTGCTGTGATGGAAATGTTCTGTATCTTGACTGTATTGACATCAACATCCTGGTTATGATATTGTACCCACCATACACACGGGCCACACAGGTACTACTGGGGGAAACTGGGTAACAGGTACCTAGCTTCTCTCTGTATTATTTCTTAAACTGCATGTGAATCTACAATTACCTCAAAATAAAAGGTTTAATTTTTAAAAAGGTGCTGAAAGCTGTGTGTACACCAGTTGAAGAGGTGATGACCAGCCTTTATTACACTGATTCAATTCTGATAGCTGAAGATACTTGGTCTGACTCATTTATAAAACCCGCTGCTTTTAGTTGTGCAAAAATCAGGGTTTTCAACTTAATATTCACTGGTTGCCTTGGTGTATTAGTTTACTATGGCTGCCAAAATACAGTACCACGGACTGGGTGGCTTAAAACAACAGAAATTTATTGTCTCACACTTATGGAAGCTAGAACTCTGAAATCAAGGTGTTAGCTGGGCCATGCTCCCTCTGAAACCGGTAGGGGAATCCTTCCTTGCCTCTTCCTAGCTTCCGATGGCTTGCCAGCAACCTCTGGTGTTCCCTGGCTTACAGATGCGTAACTCAATCTCTGCCTTCACCCCTTTCTCTGTTCCCCCATGTGTCTGTCTTCACTTTGCCTTCTTTTAAGGACACCAGTCATGTTGGATTAAAGGCCCACCCTACTCCAGTATGACCCCATTGAAAGTGCTTACATCTGCAATGACCCTACTGCCACATAAGGTCACACCCTGAGGTACCGTGGGTCAGGACTCCTACATATCTTTTTGGGGGGATAGGGGTGCACAACCCATAACACTTGGCTAGAGTCAAAATATTCTGTTTGCTGTTTTCAGACCTTATTCACATCCCCATTCCCACCACGGAGCTTCCCAGATGGACAGGTGGAAGGATGGATGGTAGTTCCCTAACAGTTGATAGAAACTCCAGCGTACCACTCTGATCTCACACACCTAGGAGCCACCTGTCTCAGTATAGGCAGCCAAATGCCACCTGTAGCTCCCTGATGGCAACACTGCCTCTTAGCCACTCTCCCACAGGGAGCATCATGGCCCCAGGCTGCTTCAGCAATCACTCTTTGTCTAGGATCCAAAAGCCTCTGAAAGCTACAGTGACATCCTCCTACACATTATGCTGCCAGGTTCAAAACGCTGCCTGTCTTATTTCACAGGCTTGCTCTAAATTAAATCAGGCTATAACGTATTTGCTCTAAATTAAATCAGGCTATAACGTATGTCCTTGTGGATTTCCTATCAAGAGACCTGCTGTCCCTCCAGATATCTGCCTTTTATGAGCACCGCTCCCAGCCACTGGATATGACTGTGTGTATCTGAGTCCTGGCTGCGGGCAAAATTCAAGGTCAGAAAGCTCCTACGCATGTAAATCAAGATAGTAGCTATTCAATTAATTGTTCTGTTTAATTGTCCCCAAGCATCTCGTTTAATAAACACTTGCTGAGCACCAACTATATGCCAGGCACTCTTCTTGATGCTGGAGACACAGCAGTGCATTAAATAAATTCTGTATCCTCATGGCTCTGCATTCTAATGGAGAGAGATAGAACACTGAACAAGCAAGACAATCTCTAAGGTTGTAACTGCTGTAAAGGAAATAAACAGGATGATGTGATAGAAGTAGAGAGGGGACATCTGAGCTGCAATTTAAAGGATGAACACAAGCCAGCCACAGGATGTGTCTACGGAAGAACATTCCAGGGCAGAGAGAACAGCAAGAACAATGGCCTTTACAAGTATTGAACTTGGCATGTTCAACTGAAAGGTGATTCACAAACTATGTGGGACCTCTCTGCTTTGCTTCTTTCTACCTTCTGCCACTTTCTGTGTGCCTTCTGCCTTTGTACTGTCTTTTTTTAAAATTTTTATCTTATATTGGATCATAGTTGATTAACAATGTTGTGTTAGTTTCAGGTGTACAGCAAAGTGATTCAGTTATACATATACATGTACCTATTCTTTTTCAAATTCTTTTCCCACTTAGGTTATTACAGAATATTGAGCGGAGTTCCCTGTAGTATACAGTAGGTCCTTGTTGGTTATCTATTTAAAATATAGTAGTGTTTATATGTCAATCCCAAACTCCCAGTCTATCCCTCCCCCCCCACCCTGTAACCATGAAAAGATGCTCAACATTGCTAATTATTAGAGAAATGAAAATCAAAACTACAATATCACCTCACACCTGTCAAAATATCTACAAACAATAAATGCTGGAGAGGGTGTAGAGAAAAGGAAACCTTTCTACACTGTTGGTGGGAATATAAATTTGTACAGCCACTATGGAGAACAGTATGGAGGTTCCTTTAAAAACTAAAAATAGAGCTACCATATGATCCAGCAATCCCACTCCTGGGCATATTTCTGGGGAAAAAAAATGATTTGAAAGGATACATGCACCCCAATGTTCACTGCAGCGCTGTTTACAATAGCCAAGACATGGAAGCAACCTAAATGTCCATCAACAGATGAATGGATAAAGAAGATGTGGTACATACATACAATGGAATATTACTCAGCCATTAAAAAGAATGAAATAGGGCTTCCCTGGTGGTGCAGTGGTTGAGAATCTGCCTGCCAATGCAGGGGACACGGGTTCGAGCCCTGGTCCAGGAGGGTCCTACATGCTTCAGAGTAGCTGAGCCCATGTGCCGCAGCTGCTGAGACTGTGCTCTGGATCCCAGAAGCCACAGCTGCTGGGGCCCGCACGCCTGGAGCCCGTGCTCCGCGGCGGGAGAGGGCGCCGCAGTGAGAGGCCCGTGCTCCACAACGAAAAGTAGCCCCCACTCGCCACAACTAGAGAAAGCCCATGTGTAGCAACAAAGACCCAACACAGCCATAAATAAATAAATAAATAAATTATTTATTTATTTATTTAAAAAAAGAATGAAATAATGCCATTTGCAATGACATGGATAGACCTGGAGATTATCATACGAAGTGAAGTAAGGCAGACAAAGACAAAAATCATATGATATAGCTTACATACAGAGTCTAAAAAAATGATACTAATGAGCTTATTTACAAAACAGAAACAGACTCACAGACTTCCAGAACAAACTTATGAATTGTTTGTTTAACTTGACAATGCCCACATGAGTCTGGCCCAGGTTCTTCCCTGCACTTGAACGCCTGGACTTTGTGCTGACAAATCTCCTGCTGTCCCACCCATGCCCTGGGCTTGGATCAACTGAGGATATGCATTTCACCCCTCACAGAAGTGATCTGCTTCAACCATCCTGAGAGCTGGACACTGGCCATGGTGAAATTCAAAGCAGAAAACGGGGAGCAGCTCATTTCCCCAACCATATACCTGCCAGGCGTCTGTGGACGTCATCCCCGCCCCACAACTGACTGTGATAAGGGTTGTGTTTCCCAGGACTCAGCCACAGCCTTGCCCGCTGACCTCCCCAGAAGCTCTATGAACACTCTGGAAACAGAAGCCAGCTTATGACCCAGAGCCTGGTGAGCTCATCATCTCCTGGGACGCTGCATCTAACAATGGCAGTTTTCCCCTTTTCTAACACAGATAGATTTTTTTTTTCTGGTCCCTAAATTTTTATATTAATTAACTGTTAATAACTATTTATGTGTAAGTAACTTCATTTTTTTTAAACAATGTTTAACTGAGAGAGAAAAAGCATCAGAAGCTCTGTGCTGATTCAGGACCAATGTCACTGATTTCCTGGTCCAGTAGAGTCTCCTCCGGGCTTCTGCCCCTGCACGTGCACATGCAGCTTCCAGCCTCCTCTACGTTCCTGGACGACTTTCCACTCCTGACCTCTTGCACTGCCAGACTTATAGTCACCCTCAGTGTCCATGAGCATCTCTCCAGCTGCCAGCCCGTCTCTGGTTCCTGGTCAACTCAGGGCTCTGGGTTTCGGCCACTCTTCTTTCCTGGGGATCACACGTTCATGGCATCAGGCCCTGCCTGGCTGTGGGAGTGTGCTCACGAGCAAGTCACTCCCCCTCTGAACATGTTTACACAAACGCAGGATACGGTGACAACAATACTATAGAAATCAGTCAGGATATTTCTGCTGTGCGTGACAGGAAGCCAACTCACGAAAGTTTAAGCAAAAAGGGAGATGTTGGGTTTTTTTCCTTCATGTAATTGGAGAACACAGGTTCAGGACCTCGAGGGACTCACACAGTATCATCAGAATACTTTCTCTGTCTCCCTCCACCCTTCACCCTCCTCTCACCCTCACCTCTGCCCTCATTCTCTACTGACCAGATGGTTCTGGGCTTCCTTTATCCCTGCTTAGCAGCCCCTTTGAAAAAGAGGGCTTCTCTACCAGCATCTCTATATCAAGGGCTTTGACCAAGCTTAGATTCCCACGACCCATTCCTGGACTAATCACTGAAAACAGGTAAATAGGATCCTGGGACCAGCAAGGCCTGGGTCATGTGCCCACCACTACCTCCCAGGGTAGGTGTGGGGCTAAGCAGAGTATTGTGAGGGACAGTCATATAAGGAACCACACAAAGTAGAAAGCAGTAAATACTACAGTTTGGTTCACTAAATATTCATTCCATAATCCTCCAACCATCTGCTACCCTCTGCTACAAAGGCTAGAAAGCTAAAATTACTACTTCGCAGACTGTCTTGCAGTTAGAGCGCAGGCTTATATCCAAGTTCTGCCCAGCACATGTTCCCGAGAAAAGCAGGCATGATTAATGTGAGGTGGTGGCTGGTGCAGTCATCAAGTTTTCTCGTAAGTACAGGAGGATTACAGATAGCTTTTGTTCTTCGGGGCCAGCTATGTCGTAGGGTTCTAGAGTCTAATCCCTACATCACTGGTGGTACATGACAACAGCTTCATTTCTGCTAGAACTAGTGGTATGGCTATGCATATTTCCTAACTGTGCCCCTAGCTCTGTAGCATCCAGGCTTGGTTCCCTGAATCCCATAAATTCTGTAAGCAACCTAATACCCTGAAAGAAATTTCTTTCTTCATCAACTGGCTAGTTTGGTGTAGAAGTAAAGCACCTTGCCCTGCTACATTATGCAAAAACGTGCACTTTAGGTTCCCTGGTCAGGAGAAAACAAACATACACCTGCTCCCTGAGCCCCACCCCTCCCCCAAAATAAAAACAGTAAAAAGACACAGGATCACACTATCTAGCTCTGGTCCCCAAAATAACTGAAATAATGAACCTTTCCTGTAACTTACTGACTCCTGATAAAAACAACTTTATTGTATTGCAACTTTGACTTTTACAGTGCTGCCATCCAAAGACATGACACTATCTTTGAGGTTACAACACTCACGTGAGATAACTGCTTTTTTCCCCAACACTGAACATAGGAACTGTAAATGTGGTCATCTTGTGGTTGCTTTCTTTTAAAATAACTGTTTGTTGTATATTTCATTTGTCAAGCCACTCCTTCAAAAACCTGAACTCCCTTGCAATCCGTCTTTGTAAATAAAATGTTTTCCTTTCCTGAATGCTTTTATAGCTGTCTTCTTTTGACAATAGGTTCTGTTGTTTGCAATTAAGAGCCCTGATAAATACTGGAAGGGAGGCTCCCCAGTGTATGAACATGAGTTGTTGAGGGAGGGCAGTGCTGTTAAGAGGGAAAGGATGCGTTGAGAAAATAAAAACGCAAAATTTGTGCCTACATTATTTCATAATTCATATTATGATTGACCGGAATAATGTGGTATTGTTATAAACTACAAAACCCAGTGTAAAGGTAAGGCTAAAGCAGTATTCTGATTGGTAGTTACCATTCGGCAGGTGAGTCAAGGGTACCTGCATTGCACAGGAAGCATCCATCTCCCATTAGCAAAACCCTCCTTGTCTTTCCCTATTAAAGACCCTCTATGAAGGTCCTAAACTGCCCACATATATTGTCTTCCTAGATAAGGTGACCATTACTTGGAAATCAACAATGCACACGGAGTCATCTATCCCTGCCACAGGTGCCGACTAAGCATCAACTGGCAAAAACCTGATTGCAGGCCAGCATCAGGCAGCACCACCAGGACACAGACAGGGAGGAAGTTTACACTAGATACCCAATTCAGTGTAGCCATCAGCACTGGAAGAGAAGGAGGCAACTGGACTAGGGAGAGGCACGAGGGGAGATTCAAATGCACCTATAACATTTTATTTTTATAAAATAAAAAATATAGGAAACAAATATGACAAAATGTTGCCATTTGTTATTTCTGAAGGTGGGCTTGTAATTTGTTAATATTTTTTCTGCATTTTTAAAACCTCTCAAAAAAAAAAAAAAAGAAGAAAGAGAAGCCCAAAAGAGAAACCTTATAGGTTTCATGCTTTGCCTCTACCTCTGTAATTTTGCCCCTCAGGAGAAACCTTTCAGCAGAAATAATAATTTTTTTTAAAAAAATGAGTTCTAAAACTGATGTTAAACCATTACTAGAAATTTATTTTAAGTGCTAAGGTGCCTAGACATTAGTGGTTCAAATTAACCTGAAAGTTTTTCAGGTGTCTCAGATTTGGTGAAGCAAGTTTTCAACGTAGGCCCAAAAGAAGTTTCCAAGATTCCTCAGAATTAAGTGTGGCCACCAATGAAAATATTGCTTGAGTCCATTTGAAGGCATTTCCCTGGAAACTGCTTGTAAATGCAAAAGCAAAAGAAAACAACAAAATTCCTGAGCAGGAACATTCAAGAGTTTTTGGTTCTAGAGGCCTCCTGAAAGAAATCGTGTGTGTGTGTGTGTGTGTGTGTGTGTGTGTGTGTGTGTGTGTGTGTGTGTGTGTGTGTGTATACATATTGGAGGGAGGGGGATGTTAATTAAGAGGGTTCAGGGCTACACCCTTGGCTTATTCAGTCTTGTCCATGCCTTACAGTGTGTTAAAGGAAGCTTTATTTTGCTTATTTTCCCTTTGTCAGTAATCCTTTATAATGCCCTAGCCTCATGGTAGAATTTTAGTAGAATTAAACTAACACAAATCAAAACTGCATAATTGGGCTTCCCTGGTGGCGCAGTGGTTGAGAGTCCGCCTGCCAATGTAGGGGACACGGGTTCGTGCCCTGGTCCGGGAAGATGCCACATGCCGCGGAGCGGCTGGGCCCGTGAGCCATGGCCGCTGAGCCTGAGCGTCCGGAGCCTGTGCGCCACAATGGGAGAAGCCACACAGTGAGAGGCCCGCGTACCGCAAAAACAAAACAAAAAAGACTGCATAATTAATTAAGTCCTGCAATTACTAATTGACCTAAGTCTAGGAAAAGGAGTCATCCAGGACATAGTCAGTTACACAACAGGTATAGCACTAGTTCAAGTATAATGGTTAAAACTAGGTTTAAGACTATTTTGGTTAAAAATCCCAAGTGTGCCCCCAACCTCTATCCTATTAACCCTCAAAGTTGTGGGTTCTGCATTTAACCTAGGAGCTACATTCTCAGACACCCAGGAACTATGGGATTACAAGGAAAGAGAAAAAATTTTAATGTTTTATGAGTGTAAAGTAACAAAAACACAAATTTTACTCACTCATCCATTCAATAAAAATTTACGGAAGTCCCACACTGTTTATCAGAAACAGGTATTTTAATATACATGGGTTTCAACACTCCTCTTTCAAAATCTCCCATTTAACTTTAGACTGCTTTACACTCCCCAGGTAACCCCCCGCCCGCAAAACAGGGATTCCATTCTTCATATCCAACTTGAATTTGTATATCATAAATGTTCTATTCTAATATTTTGTAATCAGGTAGCTCTTCCATAAATAAATTTTTAAAAATATGCTATTAACCCTAATTTATGTTGACCCAAATGTTTAAAAAAAAAAAACTCAGTTTGAACCATATGAAGTTGTAGTAAAAAAAAGGGTCAAATGTTTGAAATGGTCAAATATCAGCAATATATAAACAAATATACATATTCTTAATGTTATTTTTTACACACATTATCTCATTTTATTTTTTATTATGAATATGAATATAGTACATGTTCATTTACCCATAAAGCCCATCCACATTATTAATATTTTGTTATATTTTTCTCTAGTCTTACTTGCATTTTTTTGAATTTTATTTATTTTTTTATACAGCAGGTTTTTATTATCTATTTTATACATATTATTGTATATATGTCAATCCCAATCTCACAATTCATCCCACCACTACCCTCCCCCTGCCACTTTCCCCCCTTGGTAGCCATACGTTTGTTCTCTACATCTGTGTCTCTATTTCTGCCCTGCAAACTGGTTCATCTGTACCATTTTTCTAGGTTCCACATATATGCGTTAATATACGATATTTGTTTTTCTCTTTCTGACTTACTTCACTCTGTATGACAGTCTCTAGATCCATCCACGTCTCTACAAATGACCCAATTTCATTCCTTTTTATGGCTGACATACTCAATGTTCATTAGTCTAGATTCCTAAATCTACTTGAGCTCACTTCCCTCATCCACTTTCTAACTTATTTTCCTTAATCTTTCAAGGTATTCTTATTCTGACCTGATGCCACCACCCCATTTGATGGTGACATATCTCCTAGAATCAAATCTAGCAATCATCCCACCTTCTTTTTAATATGTTTTGCTTATTCGCCAACTTCCGATTCTGGCAACGTGGCAGAACTTAGAACACTGCTACAAACAACTAGAAGTGCTGGATAAAACAAAAGACATCTTTAAGTTCATAGCTGAGTTTATAAGTAATAAAAGGAAATCCCCAGTTGCCTAAAAGAGAGACCCGAGAGCTTGCACTGAGGAGTGATTTTCAGACCAGGAACTAGGCCCTCACAGCTAACTTTGGGTTTCAACACCCACACACAGACTGAATGAGCCTGGACCCCCCTGAAGCAGGTAGCTGGAATGGAAAGCCCTGCATAAATCCAGAATCCTCAAAGAGTGGCCACCTCAGTGAAAGAGAGAGTGAAAACTGTATCCTCTACCTCAGAGAGATGGCAAGGAAACGTGCCTGTTCCTGTGGTTGAGATCTTGGGCTAGTGACAACCCTGTAACACCTGGCAGGAGCAAACGTGAGACTGTTCTGGAGGCCACTTCTGCAGCCAAGACCTCACAGTCCCTTTCAGAAAAAGGAGATGGACTCACAATCAAAAAGTTACAAACATTCAAGGAAATAATCCACCATAAGAGAGAATCAGCAGACACAATAAGCATCCCAAGATAACGATCTGAAATAATACATTTTAAATTATAAAAGAGGGAATTAAAACTATAAAAAAAAGAATAAGACACTAGTATCAACTGATACCCTCCTGCTCCTTTACATGCCAGGTGTATGCTTATACCCTCAACTTTTCTAAATGCCCTACATGCAATAACAGGCTTGCCATATGATGATGTCACTAGAGGCTCCAAAAAGATCCACTCCACCCATTTCTCCTCAACACCTGTCAAATATATGAAATGCTCAACTTAGTCACCCTTTTTGCTTAAGATAGCAAACTTCTTTTTTTTAAAGTACCCTTAATAGTCAATGTATTAATGCAATAACATCTGTTAACATGTACATCGAAAGTGGTTTATTTATTTAGCATGCCACCATGAAGGAATGGAATTCAATTTCTGTTAAGTTTGGAAGAGAGAGGACAAGTAAGTAATTCAGGACAAGGTCACTGGGCACCCACAAGGACAAGAAGAAACCAAGAGGTATCTGAAAAGAGATGGAGTGAATACGAGAACATAAAAACTCTGAAAATGGGTGTTGATTCTCCGAAGATAGTTTTCTTACTTTTTAGTTTTGCCTAGGGTAAATCCTTACTTCTAAATTTCACCTAGAGTCACTCATGCCTTTCAGCCTAGCCAAAAATTCCTCTAAGTTTTTACACTTTATGACTGATAAAGACTTTCCGCCCAGCCAATCTGGAAGTTCCTCGACAATAAAATGGTTTTCACAATAGCTTCCAGTCACAACCAATCTAAATGGCGTGTTCAGAAAAATGACATGTAGAGAAACTCTTTGGCAAACTCTGCAGAAGAGATAATTTCAGAGACTTAGACACCTGAGAAAAACAAAGCCACATCTGTTTGTTCCCATTTTGAAACAAATTTCCTCCCTTCCTAAAAAATTCCACCCAGTAAAAAGGATATTTCTTGTAGAACCGTGAATATTTGGAGTTGAGACTTTAGGACCAAAAAAAAAAAAAAAAAATTTAATTAAAGATGAAAATTCCAAACAATAAATTAGTTGCTTTGTCTACCAGCATCAAAAATGTTCTACTATACCTTAACTGTCAACATATGCAGACATACCCCAGAGATACTGTGGGTTCAGTTCTGGGCCAATGCAATCAAGGGAATACTACAGTAAAGCGAGTCACATGGATTTTTTGGTTTCCCAGTACATATAAAAGTTATGTTTATACTATACTGTAGACTATGAAGTGTGCAATAGCATGTCTAGAAAAACAATGTACATACCTTAATTTAAAAAATACTTTATTGCCATATTTCAAAATTTTTCAATGGGTACATTTTATTCCAAACTCTTTAAAAATATCTACAAACTTTATTGTTCATACTACTTTACTAATTATACCTAATGGTGTTTGTAAAATAGTGTCTAAAAGAGAAAATCTATTTAATAGGTGTTCAGATATATTAAAAAAATACTTTATTGCTAAAAAATTCTAACCATCACCTGAGCCTTCAGCAAGCCATAATCTTTTTGCTGGTGAGGGTCTTGCCTCCACGTCGATGGCTGCTGACTGATCAGGGTGGTGGTTGCTGAAGGCTGGGGGGGCTGCAGCAGTTTCTTAAAACAACAGTGAAGTTGGCCACATCGATTGACTCTTCCTTTCATGAATGAGTTCTCTGTAGCACGTAATAATACCGTTTGATAGGATTTTACCCACAGAACTTCTTTCAAAACTGGAATCAATCCTCCCAAACCCTGCCACTGCTTTATCAACTAAATTTGTGTGATATTCTAAACCCTTTGTTGTCATTTCAAAAGTCTTCCTAGAATCTTCAGCAGGAGTAACTTCCATCTCAGGTAACCACTTCCTTTGCTCATACATAAGAAGCAACTCTTCATTCATTAAAGTTTTATCATGAGATTGCAGCAATTCAATCACATCTTCAGGCTCCACTTCTAATTCTAGTTCTCTTGCTATTTCCACCACAAATGCGATCACTTCCTCCACTGAAGTCTTGAACCCCTCAAAGCCATCCATGAGGCTTGGAATCAACTCCTTCTAAACTTCTGTTAGTTGTTGTTATTTTGACTTCTCATTAATCACAAATGTTCTTAATGGCATCTAGAATGGTGAATCCTTTCCAGGAGGTTTCAATTTACTTTGCCCAGAGCCATCAGAGGAATCACAATCCATGGCAGCTATAACACTACAAAATGTATTTCTTAAAGAATAAGACTTGAAAGTCTAAAGTACTTCTTGATCCATGGGCTGCAGAATGGATGTTGTGTTTGCAGGTATGAAAACAACATGAATCTCATTGTACATCTCCAACAGAGCTCTTGGGCGACTAGGTGCCCAAGAGCTCACTGTCAATGAGCAGTAATATTTTAAAAGGAATCTTTTCTTCTGAGCAGTAGATCTCAACAGTGGGCTTAAACTATTCAGTAAATTATAGCTGCTTCACTTTATTGTACAGCAGAAACTAACACAACATTGTAAAGCAATTATACTCCAATAAAAATTTAAAAAATAAAATAAAAAGATAGCTCCCCCCCAAAAACAAATATTCAGTAAACCATGTTGTAAATAGATGTGCTGTCATTCAGGATTTGTTGTTCCATTTACAGAGCACAGGTAGAATAGATTTGGCATAATTCCTAAGGGCTCTAGGATTTTCAGAATGGTACATGAGTATCGGCTTCAACTTCAAGTCATCAGCTGTATTAACCCCTAACAAGAGAGTCAGCCTGTTCTTTGAAGCTTGAAGCCAGGCATTGACTTCTCTCTAGCTGTGAAACTCCTAGATGGCATCTTCTTCCAACCAAAGGCTGTTTTTTCTACATTGAAAATCTGTAGTTTAGTGTAGCCACTTTCATTCATTATCTTAGCTAGATTTTCTGCATAACTTACTGCAGCTTCTACATCAGCACTTGCTGCTTCGCCTTGCACTTTTATGTTATAGAGATGGCTTCTTTCCTTAAACCTCATGAACCAACCTCTGCTGGCTTCAAACTTTTCTTCTGCAGCTACCTTACCTCTCTCAGCCTTCACAGAATTGAATAAAGTTAGGGTCTTGCTCTGGCTTAGGCTTTGGCTTAAGAGAATGTTGTGGCTGGTAAGATCGTCTATCCAAACAAAACTTTCTCCATATCAGCAATAAGGCTGCTTCTCTTTCTTATCGTTTGTGTGTTCACTGGAGTAGCACTTCTAATTTCCTTCAAAAACTTTTCCTTTGCATTTACAACTTGGCTAACTGTTTGGCACAAGAGCCTTTTTTTTTTTTTTTTTTTGGCCTATTTCAACATTCGGCATGCCTTCCTCACTGAGCTTAATCATCTAGCTTTTGATTTAAAGTGAGACACATGCAACTCTTCCTTTCACTGGAGCACTTAGAGGCCAATGCAGGATTATTAACTGGCCTAATTTCAGTACTGCTGTGTCTCAGGGAATAGGGAGGCCCGAGGAGAGGGGGGGAGACGGGAATGGCCAGGCAGTATATTGGTCAGGACACACACAACATTATGGATTAAGTTTGCAGACTTACATGGGCACAGTTCGTAGCATCTGCAAACAATTAAAACAGTAACATCAAAGATCACTGATCACCATAACAAATATTATAATAATAATGAGAAAGTTTGAAATATTGTAAGAATTACCAAAATGTAACACACAAACACAAAGTGAACAAATGCAATTGGAAAAATGGAACCAAAAGACTTGCTCAACACAGGGTTACCACAACCTTCAGTTTGTTAAAAAAACTCTATTATCTTTGAAGCATAATAAAGTGAAGCACAATAAAACAAGGTATACCTGTAAAAGAATATTATAACATTATATAAACACTGCTCTGATTGGAGAGGGTTACATTTCTAATCCTAAACAAAGGAGTTCTGTATTTCCTTAGCATGTGACCACAGACTGAGGTCCAGAACAAAACAGGATCAGATAAAAGAAAAAACAGTGGACCAAACTTTAGTCTTTCTGCTCCAATGAGCTCATTGCTGTAGAAACCTTTGTAAAGGTGAAATTGTTGCAATTATTCTTGGAGTTAGCTGCTTTAGATGACAGCAGTGTAGCAGAGTTATGATGTAGCCAGATCATTTACTAACATCCTAGCAGTTACAAATGACTGAGCCCTAACAGAGACAAGGCACATTAGCACACATGAAAAGGGGTCTAATTGCTAGACTAGGTAGAAGAATCCAGGAAACACAGAAAAAAGCAATTAACTGATTATATTTAAGTATGTCTCTATTAATACACTGGATAGGTCATTCATCTCCCTGCCTCTGGGAAAGTCTGTTTCTAGATTTTGGTTTTGTTTTTTTTTTCTTTTTTTGGCCACGCTGCATGGCATGTGGGATCTCAGTTCCCTGAACAGGGATGCCACCCGTGCCCCCTGCATTGGAAGCACGGAGTCTTAACCACTGGACCACCAGAGAAGTCTCTAGATCATGTTTTTACAGCACATAAAGTAAATTGCCAGTGGGGGAAAATATTTATTTTCCTCTTACTTATTCCTTGTCAAAGGTTTATGAAACTCCTTCAGTGGGACAATGGTAACAAAAGTTTTCACAGGATCAACAAGAGTGCCAAGACAATTCGATGGGAAAAGAAGCGTCTTTTCAACAAATGGTGCTGGGACACCTAGTTCACAGTATGTACAAAAATTAATGTACATGGACCAAAGACCTAAATGTAAGAGCTAAAACTGTAAATCACTTAGAAGAAAGCATAAGAGTAAATATTCATGACTTTTGATTCGGCAATGGTGTCTTAGAAATGAAACCAAAAGCACAAGCAACAGCAAAAAATTTTAGATAAATTGGACTTCATCAGAATTTAAAACTTTTGTGCCTCAAAGGATACCAGTGAGAAAATGAAAAGACAACCCACAAAATGGGAGAAAATACTTGCAAATCATGTATCAATAAGGGTCTAGTACCCAGAATACACAGCTGACCCTTGAACAACACAGGTGTGAACTACGTGGGCCCACTTATATGCAGATTTTTTTTACACTAAATACGTACTACAGTACTACATGATCCATGGTTGGTTAATTCTACGGATGCTGGAACCATGAATACAGAGGGCTGACTAAAGTTATGCTTGGATTTTTGACTGCCCAAAGGTCGATGGCCCTATCCCACGCATTGCTGAAGGGTCAGCTGTAGAAGGAACTCTTACAACTCACTGACAGGAAGACAACCCAAGTTAAAAATGGGCAAAAGATCTAAACAAACATTTTTCCAAAGAAGATATGCAAATGGCCAATAAGAGCATGAAAAGATGCTCAACATCATTAGTCACTAGGAAAATGCAAATCAAAACCACAATGAGACACCACTTAACACCCACTAAGATGGCTATAACCAAAAAGACAAATAATAACAAACGTTGGCAAGGATGTGGAGAAATTAGAACCCTGATACAGTGTTGGTAGCAATAGAAAATGACACAGCCACTTTGGAAAGCAGTCTGGCAGTTCCTAAAAAAGGATAAACTTACAGTTACCATATGACCCAGAAGTTTCACTCTTGCTAAATACCCAAGAGAACTGAAAATATTATGTCCACACAAAAACTACACAAATGTTCAGAGCAGCATTATTAATAACAGCCAAAAACTGGAAACAACCCAAATGTCCATCAATTGGTGAATGGATAAAGAAAAGGTGGTATATCCATACAATGGAATATTATTCAGCCTCAGAAAAGGAATGAAGTATCTGCTACAACATGAATGAACCTTGAAAACATTATGCTAAGTGAAAGAAGCCAATTACAAAGAACCACTGATTTTATGACTCCATACATAAGAAATGTCCAGTAGAGGCAAATCCACTGAGACAGAAAGTAGACTAGTGGTTGGCTGGGGCTCAGGGTACTTTGGGAAAATGAGAAGCAACTACTAATGCGAATGTGATTTCTTTGGAGGGGGTGATAAAAATTTCCTGGGATTCCATAGTGGTGATGGTTACATAATTCTGTGAATATATTAAAAACCATTGACCTGTATACTATAATTGGCTGAAATGTGTAATATATGAATTTTAATCTTGATAAAGTTTTTTAAGTTTTCATAGAATTTAATTTCCAGAAGAATTGGAAAGTAGAAGCTGTCCATTGAAGGCCTAGAAAGGAGAAGCAAAGGGTTACCAAAAGTATTTCATTCACATGGAGGCCAGACTGCTTTCCTGTGCTTAACGTATTACATTACAAAACAGTGGGGTGGCAGAATGCATACAGCATATGGAAATCAATGGCAACATGAGGCAGTTTGAGTCAGTATATTAGGAGTTCATCTACTCAGGCTGATAACTATTGACCTCACCATTTCAAACTCCTTAGGTCAATTCAGGACACCTTATTCTTGATGTAGTCTACTACATTTCTAGGCACACCAGAAACAGAAAAAGCAGGTATAATAAGGCTGTTGATAGTTACATTATCATTGGCTATAATTATGGCCAATATATTTGTTATCATATATTCTTTTATATATATATATATATAGACTGTTGACATTACATTACTACTGGCTATAATTATAGCTAACATATTATTTATATAATTATGAAAAACATCCTAGTAATTATGCATTATGAGCACAAACTGGTAGTAACATTGTTTCTATCAAACATTTAACTAAGGAACTCCAAGAATTATCCAGCTGTTATCTGGTTAATTTCAACTAGTATCAAAAGCACAAGTATATTTCTCTGTCAAACGAGTACCATGAACACTGCTGGTGCCCAATATAACTTAGTTGAAATATTATAGACTACCATGAGCAAAAATGGTGTTTCTCCATATCACCTGTGAAATCAATTCAACAAGTAACCGCCCCCCCGCTTTCCTTTGAAATGATTACTTCAATAACCACCTCAAGGAATCAGACAACAGACAACTTGGACCTTTACTTGGGGTCATCAACTTCCCAAAGGTTCACTACAGACTATTGCTAAGGAAAGGGGACACAGGTTAAACACAGAGACCATACATACAGTGGTTTGGCAAGAGGAAGGCAGGCTGATATCTCTATTTTAAAATAAATTTCAGGGTAGGAGACATACTTCTTGGCTGTTGTCTACAGTGCTGATTTTCTTTAAATAAGAACAAATGCATTTATAAAAATCTCCTAAATGCCTCCAATGATGATAACAACAGATAACAGGCAATTTGTCCAGAAGGAGCTTAGAGGTAACAGACTAGGTCACAACCACTGACCTTTTTCAAGTCAAAGCACCAGAGAGGGGTCCAGCTTTCCAGGCACTTGGATTGTGAATCCAAAGACAGTGGGGAAAAAGAAAGAGAAATATCAACTCTGAGGAGTAAAATGCAAAACATTTATTGGAAATGATGGTTCCAATTCTTTCTGAGTCCTTGATTTCACACTGGTCACTACTAAAAGTGGTGTGCGCCATATATTTATCAAAGGGCAATCTAAATTATTTGACTCTCTTTCAAAATCTATGGTATATCTGAAGATATTCCAAGATGTTGCATAAAGAAGGCTGAGACACTAGCTCACACAAACCTTCAAAAGGCATTATTTGAACAATATTATATATAATTCTTGAGTTCATTTTCAACGCAGCAAATAACGTCCCCTATGGTTGGATATATTATAGTTATTAAAAGTTGTTGGGGATTTTCCCTCATACAGGGCACTAAAACACTTTTCAAAAAGAGCTGTAAGATGTCAACAGTACAAAGAAATTATTTTCACATAATAGTAGGCCTCTGGAAATCCCAATGAAAAACTCTATGTAGAGAATATGGGAAGTATGTTTGAATTTATGTAAAGGGAAAAAACTCATTTGTCCATGTTTGGGCACAGAGGAAACAAGTAGATTAAACCAGCGTCATATGCTATTCTAGACACTATTCCACCCTCCATTTACTTTTCAGCCTTCTAGATTCTTCTGGGATAATTTTTCTCTATTTTTGGGCTTCATGAAACTAGGCTTCCCAAGTTTATTTGCCTTGCAACTGACTGCACATGGCTTTGGAACTTAAGCTCTGAGCCTCAACTGGCATTACCAGGATTTGATGACATAGATATGTCTGTATGGGTCAAATCCTCAGAGAACAATGAATCAAGAATACCAGAAACAAGTGCACAGTGCAATGTTACGTAGTTAAGCTTTTAAGAAAACCAGACATGCCTTTCAATTTTGCACAAGTTCTCTGACTTTTGAGTTCTAGAAATTTAACCATATTTATACTTTTTCTGAAAATAAAAAGGAGCAAATGAAAGTCTCTTAGGAGGGCCTAAGTCATGGGTAAGGGGGAATCCTCGCTAGGCCAAGTCAAGCATAACCAAAGATCAAGGGCAAAAATCAGTCTCCTCTTTGAAGACATCCACAGAAGCAGTTTTTGCATGTCAATTAAAGTGCTGTGTGGAAAAAGAGTTGAATTAAGGGCAGATTTACCTAGGAATTCCTGTATCCAATGCAAGTTACCAGAATTGAAAGTACATGGGGGGCTACCCTGGTGTCGCAGTGGTTGAGAGTCCACCTGCCGATGCACGGGATGCGGATTCGTGCCCCGGACCGGGAGGATCCCACATGCCGCGGAGCAGCTAGGCCCGTGAGCCATGGCCGCTGAGCCTGCGCGTCCGGAGCGGAGCCTGTGCTCCGCAACGGGAGAGGCCACAGCAGTGGGAGGCCCGCCTACCACAAAAGAAAGTACATGGGAAGCAGAACATTTGTTAAATGTGCACTATTTACTCCGCCCTGTATACACATGCTGTTCTATTTCAATAGTATTCAAATTTTTAGTCAAACTATGAGAAAATTTCTCCTGGCACCATCGTTCTTCAGGGTTAAAGTTACCAATGGGAGAAACAAAACAAAACAACCAAACTCTCTCTCTCTCTCTCTCTCTATATATATATATGCAGAACAAATGCAGCCATAAAAATGCAGCCACTTCTACTGCCTCCCCAATAACCTACTCTTTAAGTAAATGTGACAATACTAGAATTTAACTCTCAAAAATCTACCGTGCAGGGCTACCCTGGTGGCACAGTGGTTGAGAGTCCGCCTGCAGATGCAGGGGTCATGGGTTCGTGCCCCGGTCCGGGAGGATCCCGCATGCCGTGGGGCGGCTGGGCCCGTGGGCCATGGCCGCTGGGCCTGTGCGTCCGGAGCCTGTGCTCCGCAGCGGGAGAGGCCACAACAGTGAGAGGCCCGCATACCGCAAAAAAAAAAAAAAAAACTACGGTGCACTGTGCCTGGTACCCAGTAGGCGTTCAGTGTTTGCTTGTTAAATGAATACTGAAAATATCTAGGACACAAGCTTTCGCTTTGTTTATGTGCATTTACATTCCACTCATAAAAACACATTGTAACATACACACACAACTCTACACACAGCCCCACTGATGTCAACTCCTGAAAATGCCCTCATGACAAAAAATGGAAGATAAATATTATGCTAGAGTGGGACAGGATGATGACAATTAGAGAAGCTGCGAAAGTAAAATTCTAAACACAATTCTTCCATAGTCTTTTTTGTATTACATTGTGTTATTTATTCTTTCTTTTTCTCTTTCTTAAAATTGAAGTATAGTTGATGTTTTATAGTCTTTTTGATGTCGGGTATCTTCGTTTCCATGATAATTCACAGGTGTCTACAAAAAAGTAATCTATTCCTACTATGAAACTTTAGGACTGCTCTTGGCCATAATATCGCACATAATTACGAACAATCTTTTTACATCCTTATAAACGGCACATCAGAGAATTCATATTTTAAAGGAAGCCACATATTTACAAGTAATATGCAACATGTTCAACAAATGTCAACAAGAATTTATATTCATTGTATCATTTATCATATAAAGAGTAGCTACCAGAAGTACAAGTAATTCTCACACTAGTGGACATTTTTACTAACCACTCATTTCAGTTCGTTGATCTTTTCTTTCCCTAACAAGTATTCCTAAATTTGTTGTGTATGGCATTTTGTGTTTTTTATCCTGTCTTTATGCTGTACTTCAGAATAAACAAAAAATAGGGAAAGAAGTAGATTGGGATTTGTTTTGTTTACGGGTTTAAAAATATCTAAGGCAACATAGAGTTTAACTCCACAGGTTTGTTTACCAGCAGGTTGCTGTTCCAAAGAAGCCAGCCATTTAAAAAACGCGCAAAATAAGGCTCGCAAAAAAAAAAAAAAAATTATATACAGGGAATAGACGGAGCGCAAAACACATCAGTCACCAGCAACAAAACAGAAGCTTCACTGCTCGCTATTTGTAAACAAGAGGTCGGGCCAGAGCTCCGTCCTGGCACCCGGGAGGTAAGGCATGTGATAGGCACAACCCCGTGCCCATCCCTAAGCGTTCCGCAAGGGCCGCCTGGGGCCCAGGACCAGGCAACCCACCCTCCAGCCGGGACCAAGCCCTACCGGAATTCTGCTTCCAGCTTGGGGGCTGGAGTCGACCCTCCCTGCTTAACTTCCCTGCAGATACCCTGACGTTCTTAAACCTCCTTCAACTATCTGCACTTTTGCCACGCACCCCGAAACCCACGGCGGCTCTGGCGACCCCCGATCCCGGCTCTCCGAGCCTGCGCCCTCGGGGAAGCCCACCCGGGAGGCACCCCCGCGGGCGGCTTACCGAGCAGCGAGCCTATGAAGATGACGACCTGCACGGTGGTGGTGAACTGACGGTACAGCTGCGCCTCGCCGAACTCCCCGAGCGCGCTGCGGTTGGCGCCCTCAGCCCCAGCGCCCGACGCGTTGCGCGGCTCGCTGGCGTTTCGGGAAATCCAGCTGCCGTTATGCCCCATGGCGAGGCTGGAGCTCCAGCTCCGTCTTAGCCCGCCCGTGCGCCCGCCTCGGACCTCCGCGCCACTCTCCTGCCTCGAGCGCGGAGGAACACGCGGGCGCCTGGTGGATATCTGGAGAACCCGGAGCAGCCGCGGGTCCCCTCACGTCTCCACATCGCCAGCCCCGGCGCCCGGGAGGCGAGGAGCGGAGAGGGCGAGGCTTCGCCCCATGCCCGTTCCCTCCGGGGTCCCCGTCAGCAGCCACATGAAGGCGGCACGGTCACAGCCCGCCGAGCGTCGTCCGTCCCTCCTCCCGCGTGGTCAGCGCGTCCAAGCCCACTTAGCAGACAGAGAAACACGAGAGGCATTTGATGGTCAAGGAGGGCGCTCTCCGCTCCCGCCGCCCTCTTCAACCTCTGCTTCTGGCCACCCCCGGGGCAGCCCTCTCGAGTCCCCTCCGGCGGACGGGCTCAGCCCCGCTCCTCAGAGGGAAGTGAACATTGGACTGCAGCCTTTTTTTCAGTCCTGCTGGCTTCGAGGCTACGTGGCGATGGGAAACCCGGAAAATGCCCAAGTCAAATGCTCGGAGCCCCGAAGGGACCTGCTGGTCCCCACGCCGCCCATGGCCAGGGTGGAATGCCCCGAACCTCCCCAATAGCCTCGCCGTCAGCGCCCGATAGTCCCCCAAGACGCCCGCGAGGGCTTCTCCGGCCCAGCCCCTCGCTGGGGGTTCCGACCTCCTGCCTCGGCGCGGGATGCAGGGACCTCGTTCCGCAGACCCTTTGCCTCTGCACGGCCCAGTGCCTCCTTTCCTGGCCCCGCTCCGGCCCTCGGCTGCAGGGAGAGAGCCTCCAGACTTTGCGGGAACACAAGAAGACACCCCTAGAAGGGAAGAGGCACTATCTGCGATATCACCAAACAGCCTGCGCGCGCTTGAGGCGGCTGAGGGCGCGCGGCCCGCGGGGCGATCAAGTGACACGCGTGGCCCCGCCCCTACGCCAGCTGCTGTGGGCGGGGAGGGGCGGCGCCATCTTGCTCCCCTCCCACCACGATCGTGATAGCCGGGGCGGAGAGCGTGGGAGGGACGGAGGATCCACGTCTGGCTGCGGTGCAGAAGCTCGCGGCTCCTACGGGGCTTCGCCTCGTTTACTGCTGTCATTACTGCTCCTTATCTCGTCAGCTAGGGCTGCCTGAGGCTGATAATTCCACATCGTTGGCACCTGGGCAAGGAGCCCAGTCTCCTCCATTGGACCTTGGGTGTAGCTGAAGCATTTAAGAAAGATGGGATTTAGAAATACAGTGCCCGGTTTCCTGGGCCTTTTCATTGAGTCTCGTTTCTAAAATGTACACAATACAACCCGGTTGGGTGGATTCTGGGAATGAAGAGTTGGGGAGGGAGCAACTTCCTGCGGGCTGATGCAAATGGTTGGGAGGCCGGGATGAGCGAGTAAACAAGAAAAAATTGTAAAGAGAAGCCGAATGGGAAAAGGAACAGGTATGGATGGCATCCAGAGAGAGGATCAGGGGAAAAGAGAACAGGAGAAATTAGAAGAAAAGACAACTAAAATTTTGCCTGGTTTGACCTTATGAGAACTGTTTCTTTTTAATGAGTGAAGGACACGGTAGAGGGCTTTGACAAATGGACTGGTAGGACTAGGTCCCACCGCAATAACTCTTACGAATTGATTAAAATTACAGAGTTATTTCTTGGTTATCTCAAGGCTGATTGTGCTACCATAAGGCTACGTCACTTTCCCTATTAAGCCTTATTACTTATTCTGCTTGAAAGGGCGAAGGTCCATGTCTTGTACATCTTTGGATTCTCAAAATACCTGCACATAATTCTCTATGTAAGCAGGTATTTTGAACATTTTGAAGACAAAAAGAAAAAGAAAAAGAGGGCTTCCCTGGTGGCGCAGTTGTTGAGAGTCCGCCTGCCGATGCAGGGTACATGGGTTCGTGTCCCGGTCTGGGAAGATCCCACATGCCGCAGAGAGGCTGGGCCCGTGAGCCATGGCCACTGAGCCTGCGCGTCCGGAGCCTGTGCTCCGCAACGGGAGAGGTCACAACAGTGAGAGGCCTGCGCACCGCAAAAAAAAAAAAGAGAGAGAAATGGAAGGAAAATTAAAGATAAACTGTATTTTCAAAAAAAAAATAAGTCGGGCTTCCCTGGTGGCGCAGTGGTTGAGAGTCTGCCTAACAATGCAGGGGACGTGAGTTCGTGCCCTCGTCCGGGATGATCCCACATGCCGCGGAGCGGCTGGGCCCGTGAGCCATGGCCTCTGAGCCTGCGCGTCCGGAGCCTGTGCTCCACAACACGGGAGAGGCCGCAACGGTGAGAGGCCCGCGTACCGCAAAAAAAAAAAAAAGTCATTTCCAGCAGTTAAAATTTGTTCTGGGAGTCCAAACATATTTTTCAAGATGAAACACCTTACACTGTAGTCACTACAAAACATAATTTATAATAATTCAGCAATATCCAGCACAGTCCTTAGGAAAGGTTAGGGAAGATGTGTAAATGAGTTGTGTAGTGACAGTTGTAAAAATACCCCTTTACCCACCGTCACCTGCCATCCCTATTCAATACTACTAAAAAGGATTGGGATAAATGTGTAGAAAACATTTTTCAATTTTTCAGATGTAAAGAGTGTTTAATAAAGCAAGAAACCTCTCATTTTGTATTCCGAGAAGATACCAGTAAATTCTCTCCAGCCCCTAAACTGATGTTAGGGTTTGGGGTTAGTTGAGTCAAGAAATAACCTGACAGGGGCTTCTCTGGTGGCGCAGTGGTTAAGAATCTGCCTGCCAATGCAGGGGACACGGGTTCAGACCCTGGTCCTGGAAGATACCACATGCCACAGAGCAGCTAAGCCTGTGCCCCTGAACTACTGAGCCTGCGCTCTGCAGCCCGTGAGCCACAACTAGTGAGCCTGAGAGCCACAACTATTGAACCTGTGCACCTGGAGCCCACGCACCACAGCGAGAAGCAGCCCCAGCTCCCTGCAACTGGAGAGGGCCCACACGCAGCTATGAAGACCCAATCGCAGCCAAAAAAAAAAAAAAAGAACCTGATAAACTGAGGGGTCACCATGATCCTCAGACTTGAGGAAGGATTGCCTTGTGACAATATAGGACCAAGGATGAGATCAGAGTGGTATACTTCTTATGGCCATGGGCTATATGAAATTTTCACTGATTACGAGATAATTTAATATTGATGTAAGAAGGGGGAAAGGGGGGGCGGTGGGATGAATTGGGAGATTGGAATTGACATAAATACACTATTGGTACTAAGTATAAAGTAGATAACTAATGAGAACCTACTGTATAGCACACAGAACTCTACTCAGTGCTCTGTAGTAACCAAAATGAGAAGGAAATCCAAAATTGAGGGGATATATGTATACGTATAGCTGATTCACTTGGCTGTACAGTATAAACTAACACAATATTGTAAAGCAACTATATTCTAATAAAAAAGTAAGATTGATGTAAGCGATTGGACATGATTTAAATATATGTCAAATGTCTATAGTAGTGTTATTTATACCTGTCTGCTCATCACAAACTTAGTGGCCTAAATTACAACAGCAATCACTTATTCTGTTCACAAATATGCAATTCTGGCAAGACCCATTGGGACTGCTTATCTCTGCTCCACATGATATCAACTGGGCCAGCTCAAAGTCACAGCCAGGGTGTGGAATCTGAAGGCTTGTTAACTAACATGTCTGGCAGCTGATGCTGGCTGTTGTTGGGACCTCAGCTGGGCCTGTCAGCTGGAATGCTTATATGTGGCCTCTTCCTGTGGCTGCTTGGCTTTCTTACAGCGTGGCAGCTACGTTCCAAAAGTGAGCATTTCAAGATAAGAGTCCCAAGAGGACAAGGCAGGAAGGTGGCCGACTTTTATGACTCATCTCAGAAGTCACAGAACATCACTTCCACTGTACTCTATTTGTTGAAGCAGTCAAAAGCTGCCACATATAAGGGGAAAGGACAGAGACTACACCTCTCAGTGGAGGTAGTGTCCATCATATTGTAAGAACAGCAGGTGGAATGAGATTGTTGCAGTCATTTAAGGAAAATAAAATCTGCCATAACATCTGTTTTCCTTTTATCAAAAAAATCCTTCCAAAGGTCTCGTTTTTAGATATTTTTTTTTGGAATGAAACCAGAAGAGGTCAAAAACCACATAAATTAATTACAGTCCTCTTCAGTTACTGACCGTGTACAGGTATTACAGGGATATGAGCTAGCCAATATTAACACCTGGCAGCAAACTGGTACACAGCCATAGCTGAAGGCAGGTGATTAGGACCACCAGCCCACATATTTATGTGCTAGCTAATTTTTATCCAAAACTTTCTGGAGCTACACTAAAAGCAAATAATAGAAAATGGAATAAAAAAAATGGGCAACCTCTGGCTCTTAGATAGTGCTTAGTAATTTTTCCTTACATTTTTCTCCCATAATGAATAGTATAAGAAGGCATTCTCCCAGCTTAAAAACACTTTGCGTTCCCAGAGTTTTAAAGTTAGTTGTGTAGTGCTCAGGATCCATTTCCCTATAGAAATAATAAACAGGATGATAGGGTTCCCAGGCAGAGTGGGGCAAAAAGAAGGAAAGGCTCTGGGGATTAAGGACTCCCAGGGAGGTCCTACTCAGTCTGTAGGTCTACCTAGCTCTCCAAAGGTCTACTTTCTTCACAGTGTTTAAAAGAATTACTCTTCTCCTTGTGCCAGCAGTCCACTCATTTAACTAATGTTAATGCCCTGTGCTGGGAAGGCAGGAATACAGAAATGTGGAATAGAACAGATTCTCGAAGCTTTCTCCAATCACCTGTTCCTTAATCATATACCTCCTGGGATTTGCTTAGGGATTTTACCTCCTATAACCATGGGAAAATAGGTATGATGGTTAATTTAATGTGTCAACTTGATAGGGCCACGGTTGCCCAGATATTTGGCCAAACATTATTCTGGGTGTGTCTATGAGGATATTTCTGGATGAGATTAACATTTGAATCTGTAGACTGAGTAAAAGGATTGCCTTCCTTATTGTGGGTGAGCCTCATCTAATCAGTTGAAGATCTGGCTAGAACATAAAAGCTGAGTAAGAGAGGATTTCCTCTGCCTGACAACCTTCGAGCTGGTATATAAGCTTTTCCTTGCCTTCAAACTTGAAACATTGGCTCTTTTGAGTGTTAAGCCTGGTGGCCTTCAGACTGGAAGGACACCATCAGCTCTCTTGGTTCTCAGGCCTTTAGATGGGACTAGAACAACACCATCTACAATCCTGGGTCTCCAGCTTGCCAACTGCCGATCTTGGGACTTAGCCTCCAAAACTGCATGATGATAAATCTCTGTGGTAAGTTTTAAAAGCTTATTTCTGGGCTTCCCTAGTGGCACAGTGGTTAAGAATCCGCCTGCCAATGCAGGGGACACGGGTTCAAGCCCTGGTCCGGGAAGATCCCACATGCCGCGGAGCAACTAAGCCCGTGCGCCACAACTACTGAGCCTGTGCTCTAGAGCCCGCGAGCCACAACTACTGAGCCCACGCACCACGTCTACTGAAGCCTGCGCACTCTAGAGCCCGTGCTCTGCAACAAGAGAAGCCACCTCAGTGAGAAGCCCGTGCACCGCAACAAAGAGTAGCCCCTGCTCGTGGCAACTAGAGAAAGCCCGCGCACAGCAATGAAGACCCAACACAGCCAAAACTAATAAATAAATAAACAAAAATTTAAAAAATTAAAAAAAAAAGCCTATTTCCTTCTCTGTTTTTTCTCTTACACTCCCATGGTGTGGTGATAGGCAAAATTTACGTGTAGGTAGGTGCTAATAACATCTTTCCAAACCTATAGAATGAAATAGGATCCATTTATGTTCCAAAGAATTCCTGGATTCCAACTTTCTTGAGCATTTATTGAAGAGCAGGAAGGGAGCTGAGTTGGGGACAGAAGAGATGGAATAGGACTTGGGATAATTGCAAAGCCCAAGGGGAAGGTGGGGGGAAGTAAGGAGGAGCCTATGGGTTTATTTCCCCTTCCTTCTTCCTTTTCATCATTGAAGGTCTCTTCCTCCTGCCTCCTGTCCCCAACACTACACTCTCACATGTCCCTGCATGGCCTCTCACTAAAGATGGAGAGAAGAGAAAAGCTGGAAGTGTTTTGAGTCGGTAAGCCCAAGCAGCAGTGTGCTGAGGAAAGAGGGATCCTTATGGCCCCAGGCTACCCATCTGGAATAAGTAGTTCTATTTCCAAATGGCTAATTCTATACCTATACAAAAGACACAGACAATGCAGGTTATTATGTAAACATTACTAGTGTTCAATGGTATCTCATTCTCCTCTTTTTCCGGGCACACAGAAGACTATTTTTCTTGGCTGTCCTTGCAAATGGGCAGGGCTATGTGACTATAATGACTAATGATATGTGATCAGAAGTGACGAGTCATTTCTGAGCTGTGGCAGTGAAAAGCTTGTTGTGATTTTCAAATCTCTCTGCTGCCCTGCCATTGTGATTGTGGAAGGGGACTTGTGTTGAAGAGCTGAAATATTGAAGCAGCCTGTGTTTCTGAGCTACCATATTGTGGGGGGGGGGGGGGTTTGTGGATGCCCTAGAGACCACCCAGACATAACAACAAATTTTATATAAGCAAGGAATAAACCTTTATTATACTAAACCACCAAGATTTTTGGAGCTGCTCATTATCACAGTATAACCCAGCCTATCCTGGCAGATAGAGTCATGAAAACTGGGGCCTGCAATATTTAAGACAGCATAGACTTTATTTCCTGGGAATGGAAGATATTGAGTTAGGGCTTAAGAAAAAATCTCTGTGTATATTGGTGGCAATAAGGATATCCTAGGTCCTTGTAAAATGAAAGTGGTAGCTGATAATAAAGTCTCTGGGCATCTTTGAATTGAACTACTGGAATATTTCATGTCCAAAAACATACTCGTCTCCAATAAATTTATGTCACTTAAATAACTTTTTGGGGGGAGTACTTAAGCTTAGTATACTCAGATTGTCTCTTTACACAGGCAAACCTACCAACTCCCTCAAGATAAAGAGTCTAGTATCCGGGGCACAGGGAAGGTGGGCAGTATGATGGTGTCAGTTTGACGTGGGTTTGAATGCCTGCTCCCCTATTTCCACTTGTGACACTGGGCAGTTACATGACCTCTCTAAGCTCAGTTTCCTCCTCTACCAAATAGTGATAAAAACGCCTATATTGCAAGGCTGTTTAGAGGACAATAAAATACCAAATTAATGAAAATCTCTAACAGTACCTGGCACATCATAGGAAATCAATGAAACGTAACTATATAAGATTGATTCCAGTTTATTGATGCTTAAAGACAACAAATATCAAAAGGGAAAAAAAGCATCATCTTTCAACATTTTAAAGAATTCTCTCTTTGTAGATATAAATAAAGCACTGCCTAACAAGTCCTGTATTTCAAAAAATGGAAGAACCACTTACTTTGCAATTAACAAAGGACAAAATGGCTTTTGGTTAAAGATTTAGAAGTCTACAATTTAGCCTTTACACTATTGGGCTAAATACGTTTACTTTATGGTTCTTAGTTTGGGGTATGTTAAATTACCATCAAAGAAATTATCTGTTGGGCTTCCCTGGTGGCGCAGTGGTTGAGAGTCCACCTGCTGATGCAGGGGACACGGGTTCGTGCCTCGGTCCGGGAAGATCCCACATGCCGCGGAGCGGCTAGGCCCGTGAGCCATGTCCACTGAGCCTGCGCGTCCGGAGCCTATGCTCCGCAACAATAGAGGCCACAACCGTGAGAGGCCCACGTACCGCAAAAAGACAAAAAACAAAACAAAAAAAACAAACAACAAAAAAAGAAATTATCTGTTTAAAAAAGCTAATACTAATAATTTACTAATTATCGTAAGTAATGTAATTAGTATAATAATTTACTAATTATATTTACTAATAATTTGCATATTCCAAATTATCTCAATATGTGGACTGGGAAATGGTTTTCTACTGATATGAATCTATAACTCCTAATGCAGTTTCCTAATTTGTAATAGTCCTTGCACCTATAGATTGCTATTAAATTCATCAAAAATATCTGGAAGGTGAGAGATTGAATACCCCTTCCCCCAGAAAGCCTCAGTAATTTCATATACACAGACACATAGACACATGCACACACACATCTACACATAGTGATTATAAAGCCACCTGACTAATTTTTTAATAGCAAGTATGCCAAAACTAAAATATCCATGAATATTATCACCTTTAAAGGAGTCACCTTGGGAAGCTGTTTAACTGTTGAAGAATATCTTAACACTTATTTGGGACTCTCTTTTATAACTAACTTCAGAAGTTGGAATATTCTTTCCTGTATCATAAAAGGAAACATTCTTTTGCTGATGGTAACAAATATGTCCTTTAAGAATAAATTTGAATTTTCTGATAGAGCCAAAAGTTATCTAGGACCAGTTCTGGTGAATTAAGTGATCAAGACAGTATCTTCTTTGCTAAAAGATGAGATATGACTATAAAATACTACGACTCACAGTCTGACTTGTAAGTAATGGCACAGCTTTGGAATAAAAATATATACTTAACTTATTCCAGAATTTAAAGGACAAGACTCATTTGGATATATAAATATGTAAATGCATACAAATACCCACAAATCGATGCAAAATTTAAAAAGCAATTTTTATTTCATAATTTCTTGAGCAGCAGGAGCCACCTTGCCTCTCCTACTCCTGCCAGGCCACAGAGAGCTGTAAGAACAATTAAGTGCTTTTACCTCCTACAAGGAGACAGGAGAGAGGGCAGGGCCAAAAAAGTATTCAAAGAAGTAATGGCTGAAAATTTCCCATATTTGGCAAAAATCATAAGCCTACATATTCAAGAAGCTGAGTGAGCGCTAAACATGATAAACCCAAAGAAATCTATACCAAGACACATCATAATCAAACTTCTGGACACTGACAAAGAAAAAAATCTTTAAAAGTAGCCATAGAGAAATGCCACTTTACCTATAAGGGAAAAACAATGTGAATGATAGCAGAGCTCTAATTGAAACCACAAAGGCCAGAAAGAAGTGGCATAACATTTTCAAGGGCTGAAAAAAAAGAACCACTGACCCCAAATTCTATATCCAGTGAAAATATCCTTCAGGAATGAAAGGGAATATAGTTTTAAAATTTGGGCACAACGACCAACAGTCTGGAAGTTTTTCTTTGGGAAGTTGAGGGTAAACAGCAAGACCAGGAGATGTACTTTTGGGGAGCAGGGAGGTCATGAGGAAGTAGAGTCTCTTCCTTGGAGAACTGATAAGGGTTTAGGGAGGGCCTGGAGAATAAGGAAATCTTGGAGTGTCCTGACAAATTGTCTGTGAACCCCAGTTACACAAAAACAATCTTACCAGTCTGGATGCTCCAAGGGTTTAGAGGTTATCTGCCGGAAGCCAGGCAAGTACCAGTCTTTACTTTCGAATGATCCAAGACTGCTGAGTTATTTCATGTAGAGCAACCAAATGCAATGTGTGGACCTTGTTTGGATCCTAATGCAAACAAAGCACTGTAAAACAAAACAAAACAACAACAACAACCTTTTCCTTTTAACAGATTATTAGAGTATAATTGACATACAATAACTTGCATATATTCTACAGTTTGATCAGTTTTGATATATGTAAACAGCTGTGAAACTATCACCACAATCAAGATAATGAATATATCCATCACTCCCAGGAGTTTCTTCTTGTCCCACTGGAATCCCTCCAGAATCCCTCCCTGTGGCTCATCTCTGTCATCCTGATACCAGGCAATGGCTTATCTTCTATTACTAAGTTTGTATTTTTAGAGTTTTATATAAATGGAATCATACAATATGTACTCTTTTGTCTGGCTTCTCTCACTCAGCATAGTTATTTTGAGATTCATCCATGTTATTATTATATAGATAGCATATTTCTTTTTATTGCTGAATAGTGTTCCATTGATTGTATTGATACATCTCAATTTGTTTTTACCAAGAAACAAGTTTGTCCATCACTTTTGATGAGCATTTGGGGTGTTTTCAGTTTGGTGATTAAGGGCTTATGAACATTCATTTACAAGTCTGTTTATGGACATATGCTTTCATTTCTCTTGGGTAAATAAATACCTAGCAGTGAATAGCTGTGTCATATGGTAGGTATGTGTTTAACTTTTTAACTAAAACTCATGATAGGCTTAAATGTAAAACTGAAAACTATAAAACTTCTAGATGAAAACATGGAGGAAAATCTTTGTGACTTGGAGTTAGGCAAAAATTTCTTGGATAGGATGACAAAACACTATTCATAAAAGATAAAAACTGATAAATTGAACTCCCTCAAAAGTAAGAACTATGCTCTTTGTAAAACACTGTTAAGAGGGCTTCCCTGGTGGCGCAGTGGTTGAGAGTCCCCCTGCTGATGCTAGGGGACATGGGTTCGTGCCCCGGTCCGGGAAGAGCCCACATGCTGTGGAGCAGCTAGGCCCGTGATCCATGGCCGCTGAGCCTGCACGTCCAGAGCCTGTGCTCCGCAACGGGAGAGGCCACAACACTGAGAGGCCCACGTACCGTGAAAAAAAAAAAAAAAACACAAAACCAAAAAAAGAGAATGAAAAGGCAAGCCACAGACTGGGAGAAAATTTTTGCAAATTACATATCTGATAAAGGACTTACTTCAGAATAGAAAGAATTCTCAAAACTCAATATAATAAAAAAATACAATTTTTAAAATGAGCAAAAGATACGAAAAGACAGAAGATATATGAATGACAAATAAGCACATGAAAAGCTAATTAACATTATTAATCATTAGGGAAATGTAAATTAAGGCACAGTGAGATACTACTACACACCAATTACAATGTTTAAAATTTTAAAAATTGACAATAACAATTACTGACAAAGATGCAGAGTAACTATAACTCTCCTAAACTGGTGGGAATATAATATAGTACAGCACTTTGGAGAACAGTTTGCCAGGGTTTTTGTTGTGAAATTTTGACTTTGAAATAACTTCAAACTTACATAAAAGTTGTAAGAATTATCCAAAGAACTCTCACATACCCTTCACCTAAATTCCCCCCAATGGTCGACATCTATGTTTGACTTATCATCTCTCTCTTTATTTTCTGAATCACTTGGGAGCTAATTGTATATGTAATACCCTATTACCCCTTACGGTTTGAGTGAAAATTTCCTAATAGCAAAGACACTTTCTATTTGACCACAGTACAATCATTAAACTCAGGAAGTTAACACTGATATAATAATGCTGTCTAATCCACAAGACCCCCTTCAAATTTTGCTGATTGTTTTCATTATATCCTTTATAGGTCCAGCATACACTACAGATTCTAATTTTAGACAGATGGAGAATTTTGAACATAATTTGGGTATTAAATAATGTTAAGCAACTGTTATATTTTTAAGGTATAAGGACAGTATTATGTTCATAAAATGTCCTTATCTGTTAGAGATATGTACTTAAGTGTTTATAAAAAGAATGATATGATGTCTGAGATTTTCTTTAAGATTCACTCCTAAGGAGGTGTGTGTGTGTGTGTGTGTCTGTGTTGAGGGGTGGGGAGAGGGGAGAAATGAAATAAGATTGAATAAGATTCTAAATTTGTTGAAGCTAAGTGATGAGTACAGGGGGGTATTGTAATATTTCCCCTACTTTTAATGTATGTGTGAAATTTTTCCATAACTACAGTATTTTAATTTAAAAAAATGGAGAAATGGAAGGATTTTAAGAACTGGGGTGATATGATCATATTTTAAATTTAGAAACATTACTCTGGCTGCAATAGGAAGAATGGCTTAAAGTGGGGCAAGAATGAAAGCAGTGACTAGTTTCCCAGCTGTTGAAGTCATCCAGGGAAGAGATGATGGTGACCTGAACCAAGTTAGTGGCAGTGGGATGGAGTGAAGTGGATGAATGGAAGAAATGGTAACTATCTGGATATGAGAGATGAGAGAGAGGGAATCCAGGATTACTCTTAGTTGGCTTGGGCCAATGAGGGGGGGGTGCCATTTACCTAGACAGGCATCACTGGAAAAAGAACAGGTCCCTAGGGGAGGGAAAGAGGAGATGGTTTGAAGGGGCCTTGGGTCAAACTAGTGCCTTTGTGTTATCTGGCCACAACTGAGTAGATAGATGACGGCAAGATACTTAAATAATCATTATTTAGCAAATAGTATAAATAATCACTATTAAGCAAATAGTATAGGGGTAAGCAAGGCAGACAGAAGGAAATGTCACTTAAACTTAACTTGAGATAATACGATATGATTATTCTAAATCAACATGCAGCATTAGTAGCCAACTGAAAATGAAATGTAATGACAATGTCTGGGTAGATAAGTTATTTTATAAACTTGAAAAAATATGATTGGAGACAGGATATAACAGAAAGACCTCCTCAATTCACATTAAGTAAACTGGGCATGCAACATAATTCTCTTCATGGGAGTGTTGCACATAAGATGCCTGAGTGGAAAGATATTTTTCAGTTGAAATTGCATGGTGGTACTGTTTACCCCTAGGGTCAACATGTAGGAACAGAGAACATGCACTGGGATGTTGAATCTATGGTTAAGGGGACGAGTTCGAGGGTAAAAAACTGGCGGGGAGGGGAGTAGTGGTCTCGATTTTTACTCCTGATCGTCTTCTGGGAAGGCTTAAGAGGAGTCAAAGCGGCTGGAAAACCCATCAAAGTCTGCCCTTCAGAGTTTCGTCTCCTACCAATGCCAGAGTGAAGGAGTTCCAGCAGGCACTTCTGTGAAAGAGACTTATTTCGTGAAAACCATACCCCTTGGCATTATCATTCCATTCTGATGGATTTGATCTCCCACGTCCCTGCAGGTTCCCCCGCTCAGTTCCCCCAGCAGAATGTGGGCTAAACCTTCCCCCAGCCTCGCTCCCATGCCGAAGCTGCTCACGCGCTAATAGCGTTCATGACACCGCTTCTCACTCAAGAGCCGGCCAGGGGCGCGGAGTTCCGGCGGGGATCCTGCTGGGCGCCGAGCCCCACCCCCACCCTGACCCCGCCCCCGGCTCGACGCCCCGCCCCCACGCCCCCTCCCGGCGTGGAGCTCCGGCTGCGATCCTTCCCCCAAGCGCGGAGCTCTCCCCATCCCTGACCCCGCCTCCGGCTTGGAGCCCCGCCCACGGCCCCGCCCCCGGAGCGAAGCCCGCCTAAGGCCCACCCACCTCCGCAAGGCCGCCTTGCCTTGCCTTGCCCACCGCACTACCATGGCTGGGGGCCGCGGGGCCCACGGGCGTGGCCGGGACGAGCCGCCGGAGAGCTACCCACAGCGACAGGACCACGAGCTGCAGGCCCTGGAGGCCATCTACGGCTCCGACTTCCAGGACCTGCGGCCGGGCGCGTGCGGACGGGTAGGAACGTGGCTTGTCTGGTCGGGGCTGCCGTGCTGCGGCCCAGCTCCCCTGGCTCGATCTACCCCGGCCAGGCCCGCCCGGCTCTGCCGGAAACGAACCGCCTACTCCAGCTTAGGATTCTGGAGTCCTTTCATCCCTCGCGATTCCATCCACGCTCACTTTATGTCCTTGCGCACGCAGCCGCTTCGCGGGTCTCCAGAACCCCCAACTGGGACGAATTCTCTTACAGCTTTTCCCCCCCGTCGGCTGCAGTCTTACCTGGCCCTGTTTCTTATTCCCACTGACGTTCCATAACTTCCCTGCCTCCTTACTGTCCTGCCTTTTTTCCTCCCTGACAGCCCTTGAGTTTGATACAACAGCGCATTCATAGGGACCCACTGCAACTTTGGGAACGCTTTGGGGGCTCTTGCACAGATCTTACTGACGCCTTCAGTCAGAAGTCTTACCTTCCCGTATGTGTTCAAAACTATTAACCATGTAATCCCATTGTACTCCTCAGGCATCCTCCCTGTATTGTGCTGTGTGGAGCAACTTTCCTCTGTACCTTTCTCCAAGGCGCTTAGAGAGTATGGAATACAGTCTTCTTAGCTGTAATGGAGAGGGAGTGTGCTGAGTCCACCCTTTTAAAATGGCATTTGACTTAAAATATTATTTTCCTTTTTGTCTGGAAGTAAGTTAAGGCACATTATAAGCTGCTGATACTGACAGTCTTTCCCTCATCATCCTTGAAGAATTATCTACCAAACTCTTTATAGTATTATTTAAAAAGTAGTACCTTCTTTCATCTACCTTTAAATTTATTTATTTTATTTATTTTTGGCTGTGTTGGGTCTTCACTGCTGCACGCGGGCTTTCCCTAGTTGTGGTGAGTGGGGGCTACTCATTGCGGTGGCTTCTCTTATTGCGGAACATGGACTCTAGGCGCACCGGCTTCAGTAGTTGCAGCACGTGGGCTCCGTAGTTGTGGCACGTGGGCTCTAGAGCGTGGGCTCAGTAGTTGTGGCACAGGGGCTTAGGTGCTCCACAGCATGTGGGATCTTCCTGGACCAGGGCTTGAACCCGTGTCCCTTGCATTGGCAGGTGGATTCTTAACCACTGTGCCACCAGGGAAGCCCCCTTCATCTACCTTTAATTCTGGCATTTTACAACATGTGCCTTATCAGCACATCCGAGATTTTCTCAAGAAATAGGATCTTCAGGAGCTGTCAGGGCAAAACATTTTCCTTCTCACCCAATGTTTTCCTTCCTTCATTAACTATTTATTGTTCTAGGTATTGGGAATACAGTCAAGCACAAACCAAACCAAACCCCCGTCCCTCAGGGAGCTTACTTTTCTAGTGCTTAATTTCAAGAGTTATTTTTAAGCTAAAATAGTAAAAATGTAAATATTCCCCTTATACAAGCTTGTAATAAAATAACAATGTAACTTTCTGGTTATCTGGTAACTTCTCTGTTCCCAAACATTGAGCACCAGGAATTCGGCTCATGAAGCCAAAATACCTGTTGCAAAGTGTACACGGGGGCTCAGTACAAAGTTCCTAAGACTTCATTCAGAGACAGTTTATTTACTTTACACAGCTTAATTATCTGGTCCTAAGACTGCAAAAAAACAGAAAAGAAAAAGGTACTACTGTAGGTAGGGATACTGATAATCTCAGAATTTATAGCTGGTGGTCTTTATAACAAGATAGTAGAGCAAACAAAATCAAAAACTGTAATAGGCAGGTAGAAGGATTCAGATAGCTGTACCCTGAGGTACATGGGCAAATAGCCTTAACACTTTGCTAGGCAAATAATTGGTGGTCATAAGGATGAATCAGAATGTAGTCATTCAACATAGAGAACAGACTTGTGGTTGCCAAGGGGGGTGGGGTGGGGGAGGGATGGACTTGGAGTTTGGGATTAGTAGATGCAAACTATTACATGTAGAATGAATAAGCAACAGGGTCCTACTGTATAGCACAAGGAACTATATTCAATATCCTGGGATAAACCATATTGGAAAAGAATATAAAAGATTGTATATATGTGTATAACTGAGTCACTTTGCTGTGCAGCAGAAATTAACACTGTAAATCAACTATACTTCAATAAAAAAAAAGTTTAAAAACGTTTTTTAAAAAAATGTAGTCATTCAACAAATACTTATTACTTGCCACTCTTTAGGGAAAGGTTATGCAAGCCCACAATCCTTTATGCAAAACCCTGAGGCCTGATACATTTCAGAATTCAGAAGTGTTTGTGTTCATGGCCACATGTGCACATTCCATACTTACCTAATACCTCACTCAGTGTCTGGAGCAGCACGCAGAATCAAACACAGCAAACCATGTGAATATTCACACTCAGTGGGATGGTTAAAGACTATCAATAGCCTCATGTCAATTCAGGCCAAATTTGTTGCCAGTAAATTCAGCTCAGAATTATTGACCTGAGTAAACTTTAGGTTTTTTAAACATCTGAAGTTTTTTAAACTTCTTTTTGGGGGATGTGTTATAATGTAGATTTTGGTTTAGTAACATATGTACGTTATTTATAAATAACATTTTGGGAGTACATGCTAAAAATTATTTTACATACTAAAGTTTGGACACCACTAGTTGAAAATATAATTTCCTCTAGAGTTATAAATTTATTGTTAACTTAATTATCTTGGCTAATTTTCTGTCAGCCAAAGGTCTGCTCACTTATAATTCGATAGCTATTGTAAACCTACCTCCTAAAGCCTTGCTTTTGTCTCTGGGCCCACCGGTAGTGTATGAGTGCTTCTTTTCCTACATCTTCACCAACACTGTAGTGTCAGACTTTTTCATCTTTGCCAGTAGATAGATGAAACATTTTTACTTCTTTAGTTGTGAATTATGAGGACCACCTTTGTCTCTAAGCCATGGATTTTTTTCTGTGAACTGTTCAATGTTGTTTGGTTTATTTTTACACTCTATTGTCTACTTTCTTATTCATATGTCAGAGCTATTTAGATGTTAATTTATATGTTAAGAAAATTAGCATTTGGGGTCATATATTGCAAATATTTTCCCCTAATTAACCATTATGCATTTTGATATTTAGGTAATTTATGCAATTTTTAAAAACTTTAATATAGTCAAAATGACCTTTTTTTTCATTTTATTGTTGTTACATGGTCCCTGTGGTTTGTTTTTTTCCCTGCTCCAGTGTTACCAAAAGAATGAATTCTTCAAGACTTTCTTTTAATTCTTTCATGACTTTGTTTTTAAACTTCCATCAAATAAATATAGAAATAGCTTTTTATTTTTTAAAGTTCTTACCTCTGTCTGAGTATGAATCTAGGCTGCCCACTTTCACCCCCAACTAGCCAGTTAGACTAACACAGATGATTTTTTTCAGTCTTTTCCACTAATTTGAAATGCCACCTTTACATTGTATGAGAGTAGGCTGGCTTCATAAGGACAGAGTCTCTGTGTTTGTTCACATGTACATGCCTAGTTCCTGGTAAAAAGCTCTCAAAATTTTTTTATTAACTGAAATAATTCCCAAATGTATTTGGGTCTATTTAGAAAAAGAGATATGGGGGGAAGTCAGTGATTAAGGCATTTGACATAAAATCTAATTCCTTAGATTTTACTATCATCATTTTTTTTTGCGGGGAGGGGCATCTTCACAGACTTAAAACCAAAGACTTGCCCAGATTATCTAGCTTTCACATGTTACTTTATTTCTAGATTTGTTGTTTTTTCACACAGACTAGTTTCTTCCCCACATTACAGCATGTGAGAATGGAGGCAGGTAAGAAACAAGAGGCCATGCTGAGCGAAGTCTTGCCATCAAAATGTAAGGGGGATGTGATGAGCAGAATCTAGGTAACAATTCTAGACCAAACACCTGAAAGTGGTTTGAATTGTGTAACTTTTTCTTTTATGTGCTGTGGTTAAAAACATATGGCATAAAATATACTAGCTTAACAATTTTAAAGTGTATAGTTCAGTAATGTCAAGTATATTTACATGGCTGTGTAAAGGAAAAATTGTGTTAGTATTTTTTTTTAATTGAAGCATAGTTGATTTACAGTGTTGTGCCAGTCTCTGCTGTATAGCAAATTGACTCAGTTTTACACATAGATACATTCTTTTTTTAATACTCTTTTCCATTATGGTTTATCCCAGGAGATTGGATATAGTTCCCTGTGCTATACAGTAGGACCGTGTTGTTTAGCCATTCTAAATGTAATAGTTTGCATTTACCAACCCCAAACTCCCAGTCCATCCCTCTCCCTTTTGTGTTAGTATTTTTAATTAATTTCCCAAACCTCATCCTCACTCTGCTGCTCATCTTGTAAACCAGTAAAGTTTAATCGCAGGCTGTCATTAACCGTCATGCCTTGGAACCAAAAGATTTGCTCCTATGTGGAATGGCTGTTAAAATTCTCAGTTTTTTATAGTCTTATCCTTCACTCCAGTACTTCTAACAGAAATAGACACATGCTTACATCAGTTTATTTTTGGGGGCCTGAGTGTGAGGAAGTGCCCAAGAAAACCACATTCAGACTGAGAAACTGGGGTTTCTGCCAGTGTTGGCCGGGCGCTCTTCCAGGTGTTGTGCACTGGGCTGAAAAGAGGGTCCCCGGGCTTCCCTGGTGGTGCAGTGGTTGAGAGTCCGCCTGCCGATGCAGGGGACACGGGTTCGTGCCCCGGTCCGGGAAGATCCCACATGCCGCGGAGCGGCTGGGCCCCTGAGCCATGGCCGCTGAGCCTGCGCGTCCGGAGCCTGCGCTCCGCGACGGGAGAGGCCGCGGCGGTAAGAGGTCCACGTACCGCAAAAAAAAAAAAAAAAAAGAAGGGTCCCCTTGGTCAGTGTTCCTCATCCTGTGGGGTTTATTAAGATCCTTGGGTTTTGTTTCTTGAAGAGCTAGTGTTTTTAATTTTTTTAATTCTAGGGGGGATTAGTCCAAATGAGCATTACCTCTCTTATGTTTTAGGACTGAGTTTGTGTTATTCTTTCACTTTTTATACCTTGAAGATTTGTTTGGTTATTTGATGGTACTTCAGGAGAGTCTCCAACTTCATGATCTCATTGGGAAGCAAATTTAACTCATCTCTCATTGTAGCGTGCCCTTCTCTCCATGACTACTTATTATGCTGCCTTCATGTCACTTGCATTTTCAGTCTTCAAAACAAATCTTTTTTCTCATGTAGCATTTTGTATACTTTGTAGCTATACATTCTGCATTGTGTTTTCCTCTCATTAGGTGCTCTCAAAAAATTTTGGTTACCCCTTACTTTGAGTTTTTTTACCTACAAATATTCCAGGAATTCATTATTTCCTTGTGCAGGTTAAATCAAAGATTTTATCAACATTGAATTCTAATGACCATTTATCTTCTAAAGGCATGAAGGAGTTCTTACCTAATCCTAATCTTTAGAACATCTTGATTGTTGAACTTTTTAATCAAGTCCTGTTCAGCTCCAGGAGTCCTTGAATGCCCTAATATGAGCTAACACTTGGTATCCTAAACATGTTTTGCATAAAAGCATCTTCACATGTTGGGAAGCCTCTCAGTTCACTTGAGAGAAGCCTGGCAAATATTCTGTTCTTACCTCTGAAAGCACTGTTCCCTGACTGTCTTTATTTTTTTTTTTCCAGTGAGCCTGTAATGGTTAGGATTAGGTTTAGCTACATATGACAGAAAACTTAAAATAACAAAGTTTATTTTTTTACATGTAAAAGTCTGGAGTCTACGGCTTTTTCTGAATTGCTGTTCTACCATCCTTAAAGTGCCCTTCGTGGTCTAAAATGGCTGTCTGACCTCCAGTCATCACATCTGCATTCCAGCCAGCTGGAATGAGAAGGGGATGAAGAAGTTTCATCCCTTTCCTTTGATAAAGTTCACTTCCTGGAAATTGCATATTATAGTTCTTTCATCTTACTGGCCAGAAATTAATCCAGTAGCCACACTGAGCTGCAAAGGCGTCTGGGAAATGTATCCAGCTAAAAAATCAGGGATTCTATTAAAAAAGAAATAAAAACCAAGCTTACGTATTTTATATGCATAGCTGATTGTGTGATTCATGGTGCCACATGTAAGGTTCATGTTATAAATTTCTATTAGAATTTAATGTTGCTAAGTACTTTATTACCCTTAGAAGAATTTTTATCTTTTTTCTTTTCTGATAATGCCTCATTTCTCTTTTTGCCCTGGCTGCCTGGACATTCCAAGGGAAAGTCAAGGCTCAGTCACAGCAACTCAGGGTTGGCATTAACAAGGGAGGGCTGATGGAAAAGACAGATTTGGGAGTCAGAATTGGATTTGAAGTCCAGATTTGTTGCTGTGTGTTGGTGGGCAAGAAACTGAAAGTCTGAGCCTGAGCCGCCTTGTCTGTAAAATGTCTGTACAAAGGAGGTTGCACCTACCTCTCAAAGTTGGTCAAGTGTCTGGACCATATGTGTATATGCTCCCTCAGCCTCCCCTTTCTCATGATATATAGATAATATAAACTGTCTCAAATCCTTTTTGGAAAAAGCATACATAAATAAAGAAGAATGGAGTATTTGGTGAAAAGCAGTTGGTTGAAAGCATACACAATTTTAGAAGAGCTATCAGATTTCTTCATGTCAAGATTTTCACTTATCTCAATATTCGAAGTATCCCCTGCTCAAGAGGCCTCCCCTGACCTGCCTGTCTGCGTACCTTCTCCTCCTCCATCACTATGTTCCATGACTTGGCTTTGTCTTCTTTACAGCACTCATCACTTTTTGAAAGCATTCATTTGTCTTCTACTCTGTGCCAGCTAGTTGGGTTCGTGTCTGTGTAGATTTGCCTCTGAACTCTCAGTCTCTAGGGCAGCACTCAGAAGGTCATCAGCGCTCAGTGACATTTGAATGAATGGAGGCTACTTGGAACATTTCAGGTCACCTTAGAAACTTTGAAAAGGAATATGTACTCTGTCTTGGAGGTTTTCGGGGTTTTTGGAATTTTATTTATTTTTTTATACAGCAGGTTCTTACTAGTCATCCATTTTATACACATCAGTGTATACATGTCAATCCCAATCTCCCAATTCATCCCACCACCACCACCACTCCCCGCCACATTCCCCCCTTGGTGTCCATACGTTTGTTCTCTACATCTGTGTCTCTATTTCTGCCCTGCAAACTGGTTCATCTGTACCATTTTGTTAGGTTCCACATATATGCGTTAAGATACGATATTTGTTTTTCTCTTTCTGACTTACTTCACTCTGTATGACAGTCTCTAGATCCATCCACATCTCTACAAATGACCCAATTTCATTCCTTTTTATGGCTGAGTAATATTCCATTGTGTATATGTACCACATCTTCTTTATCCATTCATCTGTCGATGGGCATTTTAGGTTGCCTCCTTGACCTGGCTATTGTAAATAGAGCTGGAGTGAACATTGTGGTGCATGTGTCTTTTTGAATTATGGTATTCTCTGGGTATATGCTCAGTAGTGGGATTGCTGGGTCATATGGTAGTTCTATTTTTAGTTTTTTAAGGAACCTCCATACTGTTCTCCATAGTTCTCCATAGTTTGGAGATACTGTTCTCCAAACTGTATCAGTTTACATTCCCACCAACAGTGCAAGAGGGTTCTTCCCTTTTCCCCACACCCTCTCCAGCATTTATTGTTTGTAGATTTTTTCATGATGGCCATTCTGACCGGTCTGAGATGATATCTCATTGTAGTTTTGATTTGCATTTCTCTAATGATTAATGATGTTGAGCATTCTTTCATGTGTTTCTTGGCAATCTGTATATCTTCTTTGGAGAAATGTCTGTTTAGGTCTTCTGCCCATTTTTGGATTGGGTTGTTTGTTTTTTTGATATTGAGCTCATGAGCTGCTAGTAAATTTTGGAGATTAATCCTTTGTAAGTTGCTTCATTTGCAAATATTTTCTCCCATTCTGAGGGTTGTCTTTTTGTCTTGTTTATGGTTTCCTTTGCTGTGCAAAAGCTTTTAAGATTCATTAGGTCCCATTTGTTTATTTTTGTTTTTATTTCCATTACTCTAGGAGGTAGATCAAAAAAGATCTTGCTGTGATTTATGTCATAGAGTGTTCTGCCTATGTGTTCCTCTAAGAGTTTTATAGTGTCTGGTCTTACATTTAGGTCTCTAATCCATTTTGAGTTTATTTTTGTGTATGGTGTTAGGGACTATTCTAATTTCATTCTTTTACATGTAGCTGTCCAGTTTTCCCAGCACCACTTATTGAAGAGGCTGTCTTTTCTCCATTGTATATTCTTGTCTCCTTTATCAAAAATAAGGTGACCATATGTGCATGGGTTTATCTCTGGGCTTTCTATCCTGTTTCATTGATCTATATTTCTGTTTTTGTGCCAGTACCATACTGTCTTGATTACTGTAGCTTTGTAGTAGAGTCTGAAGTCCGGGAGCCTGATTCCTTCAGCTGTTTTTCTTTCTCAAGATTGCTTTGGCTATTCAGGGTCTTTTGTGTTTCCATGCAAATTGTGAAATTTTTTGTTCTAGTTCTGTGAAAAATGTCATTGGTAATTTGACAGGGATTGCACTGAATCTGTAGATTGCTTTGGGTAGTAGAGTCATTTTCACAATGTTGATTCTTCCAATCCAAGAACATGGTATATCTCTCCATCTATTTGTATCATCTTTAATTTCTTTCATCAGTGTCTTATAGTTTTCTACATACAGGTCTTTTGTCTCCCTAGGTAAGTTTATTCCTAGGTATTTTATTCTTTTTGTTGCAGTGGTAAATGGGAGTGTTTCCTTAATTTCTCTTTCAGATTTTTCATCATTAGTATATAGGAATGCAAGATTTCTGTGCATTAATTTTGTATCCTGCAACTGTACCAGATTCATTGATTAGCTCTAGTAGTTTTATGGTAGCATCTTTAGGATTCTCTATGTATAGTATCATGTCATCTGCAAACAGTGACAGTTTTACTTCTTCTTTTCCAATTTGTATTCCTTTTATTTATTTTTCTTCTCTGATTGCCGTGTCTAGGACTTCCAAAACTATGTTGAATAATAGTGGTGAGAGTGGACATCCTTCTCTTGTTCCTGATCTTAGAGGAAATGCTTTCAGTTTTTCACTGTTGAGAATGATGTTTGCTGTGGGTTTCTCGTATATGGCCTTTATTATGTTGAGATAGTTTCCCTCTATGCCCACTTTCTGGAGACTTTTTATCATAAATGGGTGTTGAATTTTGTCAGAAACTTTTTTCTGCATCTACTGAGTGATCATATGGTTTTTCTTCTTCAGTTTGTTAATATGGTGTATCACATTGATTGATTTGCATATATTGAAGAATCCTTTCATCCCTGGGATAAATCCCACTTGATCATGGTGTATGATCTTTTTAATGTGTTGTTGGATTCTGTTTGCTAGTATTTTGTTAAGGATTTTTGCATCTATATTCATCAGTGATATTGGTCTGTAATTTTCTTTTTTTGTAGTATCTTTGTCTGGTTTTGGTATCAGAGTGATGGTGGCCTCATAGAATGAGCTTGGGAGTGTTCCTTCCTCTGCAATTGTTGGAAGAGTTTGAGAAGGATGGGTGTTAGCTCTTCTCTAAACGTTCGATAGACTTCACCTGTGAAGCCATCTGCTCTTGGACTTTTGTTTGTTGGAAGATTTTTAGTCACAGTTTCAATTTCATTACTTCAATTTAATTACATAGAGTTGCTTGTAGTAGTCTCTTAGGATGCTTTGTATTTCTGCGGTGTCTGTTGTAACTTCTCCTTTTTCATTTCTAATTTTATTGATTTGAGTCCTCTCCCACTTTTTAGTGATGAGTCTGGCTAATGGTTTATCAATTTTGTTTATCTTCTCAAAGAACCAGCTTTTAGTTTTATTGATCTTTGCTATTGTTTTCTTTGTTTCTATTTCATTTATTTCTGCTTTGAACTTTATGATTTCTTTCCTTCTGCTAACTTTGAGTTTTGTTTGTTCTTCTTTCTCTAGTTTATTTAGGTGTAAGGTTAGATTGTTTATTTGAGATTTTTCTTGTTTCTTGAGGTGGGCTTGTATAGCTATAGACTTAGAACTGCTTTTGCTGCATCCCATAGGTTTTGGATCATTGTGTTTTCATTATCATTTATCTCTAGGTGTTTTTTGATTTCCCCTTTGATTTCTTCAGTGATCTCTTGGTTATTTAGTAATATATTGCTTAGCCTCCATGTGTTTGTGTTTTTTACGTTTTTTTCCCTGTAATTCATTTCTAGTCTCATAGCGTTGTGGTCAGAAAAGATTCTTGATATGATTTCAATTTTCTTAAATTTACTGAGGCTTGATTCGTGACCCAAGATGTGATCTGTCCTGGAGAATGTTCTGTGCGCACTTGAGAAGAAAGTGTAGTCTGCTGTTTTTAGATGCAATGTCCTATAAATATCAATTAAATCTATCTGGTATATTGTGTCATTTAAAGCTTGTGTTTCCTTATTTATTTTCATTTTGGATGAGCTGTCCATTGGTGTAAGTGAGGTGTTAAAGTCCCCCACTATTATTGTGTTACTGTCGATTTCCTCTTTTACAGCTGTTAGCAGTTGCCTTATGTATTGAGGTACTTCTCTGTTGGGTGCATATATATTTATAATTGTTATATCTTCTTCTTGGATTGATCTCTTGATCATTATGTAGTGTCCTTCCTTGTCTCTTGTGACATTCTTTATTTTAAAGTCTATTTTATGTGTTATGAGTATAGCTACTTCAGGGGATAGAATACCTTTTTCCATCCCCTCACTTTCATTCTGTATGTGTCCCTAAGTCTGAAGTGTGTCTCTTGTAGACAGCATATATATGGGTCTTGTTTTTGTATCCATTCAGCAAGCCTGTGTCTTTTGGTTGGAGCATTTAATCCATTTACGTTTAAGGTAATTATTGATATGTATGTTCCTATTACCATTTTCTTAATTGTTTTTGGTTTGCTTTTGTAGGTCTTTTTCTTCTCCCACTTAGAGAAATTCCTTTAGCATTTGTTGTAGAGCTGGTTTGGTGGTGCTGAATCATCTTAGCTTTTGCTTGTCTGTAAAGCTTTTGATTTCTCCATCGAATCTGAATGTGATCCTTGCTGGGTAGAGTAATCTTGGTTGTAGGTTCTTCCCTTTCATCACTTTAAATATATCATGCCACTTCCTTCTGGCTTGTGGAGTTTCTGCTGAGAAATCAGCTGTTAACCTTATGGGAGTTCCCTTTTATGTTATTTGTCGTTTTTCCCTTGCTGCTTTCAATAATTTTTCTTTGTCTTTAATTTTTGCCAATTTCATTACTATGTGTCTCAGTGTGTTTCTCCTTGGATTTGTGCTGTATGGGACTCACTGCTCTTCCTGGACTTGGGTGGCTATTTCCTTTCCCATGTTAGGGAAGTTTTCAACTATAATCTCTTCAAATATTTTCTCGGGTCCTTTCTCTCTCTCTTCTCCTTCTGGCACCCCTATAATGTGAATGTTGTTGCGTTTAATGTTGTCCCAGAGGTCTCTTAGGCTGTCTTCATTTCTTTTCATTCTTTTTTCTTTATTCTGTTCCACAGCAGTGAATTCCACCATTCTGTCTTCCAGGTCACTTATCCATTTTTCTGCCTCAGTTATTCTACTGTTGATTCCTTCTAGTGTAGTTTTCATTTCAGTTATTGTATTCATCTCTGTTTGTTTGTTCTTTAATTTGTCTAGGTGTTTGTTAAACATTTCTTGCATCTTCTCGATCTTTGCCTCTATTCTTTTTCCGAGGTCCTGGATCATGTTCACTATCATTATTCTGAATTCTTTTTCTGGAAGGTTGCCTATCTCCACTTCATTTAGTTGTTTTTCTGGGGTTTTATCTTGTTCCTTCATCTGGTACATAGCCCTCTGCCTTTTCATCTTGTCTGTCTTTCTGTGAATGTGGGTTTTGTTCCACAGGCTGCAGGATTGTCATTCTTCTTGCTTCTGCTGTCTGCCCTCCAGGTTTTGTTTTTAAACCATGCTTTAGGAAAATGTGACCAACACTTATATAAAATAAAATTATGTGTAATATTTAAAAAGTAGAACTTTGGCTAAAATATTAATAATTTTTATCTTAATCTTTAATGATTGGCTCTCTAGAGAAAAAAAGATTTTCTTTTTCTCTTTTAGGTCAAAGAGCCTCCTGAAATCAATTTAGTTCTATACCCTCAGGGCTTGACTGGTGAAGAAGTATATGTGAAAGTGGATTTGAGAGTGAAATGCCCACCCACCTATCCAGATGTGTGAGTACATTTAGAAATAGCTTTGATGTGATTTCAGTTCTCTGTTTTGAAAACATAAGAACAGTTTGAACTTAATGGTGTTTTCTCCTTCTGCCCCTATTCCATTTAAAATTTTATTTCCTATCAGTTGCATTTCATCAAAACTACATCAGCAATAGACATTGTCATGAAACCTGTCTCCTGTTAAGTTAGCTTATAGTTAGTAGTCTCTATGGATGGTAATATTTGCTCCATGACTAATGTTTGTTTCCTCTGATATGTTAACTTTTGTTTGTTTAACTCTTCATAAACAAGTAAGAGGAACAATCTAGAAGAAAAAGATAAAGGTGCAGTGACTATAAAAGCCTTGTGGACTTAGTTTTAAAGTATGATAGGCATTAGGACTTAGAGTAGCCTTCCAGGCCAATGGGACCTTTACTTCCTAGAGTAAAGGACTATTTAGAGTTGCCCTGTTTCTGTGGGGGGACTGCTAACGAGTTTTCACTGGGCACGCCCACAGCCTGCAGGACGTGTAACATCACTGGCCTCTACCCACTAATGCCAAGAGAGTTCCCCAGTCAGTGAGACAGCCGGAAACCTCATGTATTTCTAAACTCCCACTGAAGGTGATACTCCCTCTGGCTGAGATTCACTTGTAAAAGAAAAACATTAGCTATCAGGACTTGAGTATTCTTTTTTCAAAGTACCATGCATATTCCATGTAACCTTTCCCCAGACATTCCATGTGGAAAAGCAGATTGGCCTGGATGATGTTTTGTGGTTTGAGCTTGTTGTGTAGGAAGCCAGTGAAGGAATGTGACAAATAAAAGGAAGTCCTGCCTTACACAGTGGGTGGTAAATGTATGGGACTTGTTATCTTAAGAGGTGATAGAGAATGTGAAAATACAGATAGGTCAAGTTGAGTTCCTCAAAGTTAGTAACCCACTTTTTGCCCAACCTCTATGCCTAGAGTAGATATAGTAGGTATTCAGAAAGTTAATTTATGCATTAATTGAAGGGTGATGAATTTTATCAAAGAAAAATAAGACAGTGCCTCTCTAGGTTTTAGTTTTCCTGACACTGTATAGGTGGTGTCTTTTCTGACACCAACAGGGTGTCCAGACAATTCAATTCAATTCTGACACTAAAACTGATAGCTGGGTTAGGGGCTCAGTCCCACAACAAGACTTCAGATGCCAGTTGCAAGTCCCAGTACTTCTGATCAACTGGCTATAAATTTGCAGGTTCCCATAATGCCCATGGTCGATAATTTGCTAGAACAGCTCACAGAACTCAGGAAGGCACTTCACTTACTATTACCGGTTTATTATATAGGATACAACTCAGGACCAGCCAGATGGAAGAGATGCTTAGGCAAGGAATGCGGGGAGGGGCGCAGAGCTTCTTTGCCCTATTGACATTGACTGATGTCCTCTGGGGGGTGCACAGTCACCCCTGGTTGAGAACCACTACTTTAGAGAACTCGTCAGGTAAATCTTGATGTGTCTACTTGGTAAAAATATTATTTAAGAAACAGCATGCAAATGCTTAACAAAAAGTTTAAAAGTAAACATGATAATATCAGCTACATAAAATTATGAATTATGTAGCAAAGGCATAAAGAGAACACTGGAAATTTTAAAGCAAGTTTAATTAGTGTTGCAGTTGAATTTTTCACCATTTTGTTAATATTGCTATATAATGACTGCTTGATTTTTTTTTTTAAAAAAATTATGTAAGTCTTGACTTGGGGAAACATTCCTATCTTTTGAGATGATACGGGGCAGGAAAACTTTCCTTTTCTGCAGAATAGTCCTTGATGCCACTGTGAGAGAGAGAGTCCTGGATTGGCTGGACCACACATAGACTCAGTAGTCTCTCTCCGATTTCCATCTATCCAACTAGATTGATGATTGTAGCAATCTATCATACTGAAGCATTGAGAGAGTCCATAGGTAAGTGAAGAGTAAAGGCTTCGCCAAGGTAAAACGCCATGCATTACTCAGAAATGCTTGGTGGGAAGTGATGAATCATCTTCTCTTCAAATGAAGCCTACTTAATCTCAGAGTTGTTATTAGATGTGTATTGGTTGGAAATAAAAGAACCCCAAGGGCTGGTTGTACTTTCCTTGGGTAGAAAGTGTTAACTCTTAGTTGCGCTCTATAGGGATGGAGAGGAGAGTGTGGTAGGCATCCTTGGAAGAGCAGAGTTTGCAGAGTGTGCATGACTAGATTTATGTATGAGTAAGTGAGCTCATTTACAGCAGAATGAGTGCCTGGGACACAGCATGTTGTGGGAATACTAGGTAGATCACTGTGGCTCCATCTCGCCTAGTATTCTTGTCCTGCTTTATGCTGGAGTGCACTGATGAGCACAGAGCGTCTGGACTCTGGCAGGTGAGCTGTCTGAGTAAACTGACATTGAGGGGCAAGCCAGGATGGAGCGTTACCATACAAGGGAGCTCATAGTGAAGTTACTAGGCTAGAATCACACACAGAGCTGGAGCGATTTTTTTAAAAGGCAGTAGACAGTAATTGATGCTAAAAATTTAAATCAGGTTGTAAAGCTGAAATCACACAGAGGAGTTGGGGAGACCCCTGATCGAGCCCCAATCATGTATGTCGGGTCCTCTGGGGGATCAGGGCACCCGACTGCCCACACTGACGACTAGCCAGCCCACTGCTGCCCCCACAGGCTGCAGGTGCCTCCATGCTGAGTACTGTGTCAACAGAGTTGCTGGGGTAAAATTAAAATGCTTTTGAGATGAAAAGAAATGTTGCTGGGGGTACAGAGAGATTCACATATGAGGCCCTTATGAAATCCCCAGGCCCCGAGCTTGGAACTTAGCAAATATTAATGCAAATAATCTGTACTTTCTAGAGTAACTCCTTTTTGTTTTTTTCTTTTCCAGAGTCCCTGAAATAGCATTAATGAATGCCAAAGGTCTGTCAAATGAAACTGTTAATTTGTTAAAGTCCCGCCTAGAAGAAGTGGCCAAAAAACATTGTGGCGAGGTATGATTTGTTAAACTGGAATTATGAGCGGATGGTAAAAATCTCGTCATGTTCAACAGTGTTTGCCTTCTGGCCTTTTCTTTGGGTTAAAGCCTTTCCCGTTGCACCTCAAATCTAAATTTCACTAGGATGTTTTGGGTTTTATTGGTATCTACAAAGGGGAACATTGCTGTTTGTATTTTTTTAATTAATGGTATTTATGAATTACAAATTGTGGAGTATATATAGATAGTACTGTTGCTTAAGAATTCTTCTGGAAGCACTTTATATGAACCTGGGCACTCTTTTTGCACAGTTTGGACCTGACATCATGACCTCATCTTGACTTCAACCTTTATGCTGGAAAATGTTTGCAGACAAGTGATATCTCACCAAACTTTGCCACCTCTCCAATTTTCATATCAGAAGGACTGTTTTCCTCCTCAACAATTAACAATACACTCTCCTCCATCAATGTCCCTTTTATACCTGAGCATTTACACCTAGTTCAGTACTGATTCTTTTTTAATTCTGTGACATCACAGTCTACATGAGCTCCCCCTTGGGTGGCAGAACTCTCTCTGGAGGGCTACGCTAGGTGACTTCTTAGGGCAGAGTATTACTGTGTGTATTAACTCTGTGTATACTGTGTGTATAATTACAGAGAGTATTATTATCTCTTAAATATAATCTATTTCCTCACTTTTGTATAAGATCACTCAGTGTTTTTGCCTAGGTAGCTCATGCTTAACTATCCCATTCTATAAAAATTGAGAAGAGCTAAGTAAGGGCTAACCCTAGGCCTCCATGTCTATGCTGGGCCTCTAGGAAAGTGCCTGGACAGTTTTTTACTTGCATTCTATAACACATAGAGTCACAGCCATCTAAGTTGCGTTTCCAAGAACTTCAGTGATTGTTGTAGTATAGAAAGTGACTGTATGATAGCCAGGTCATGGAAGCAACCTAAATGCCCATCGACAGACAAATGGATAAAGAAGATGTGGTACATATATACAATGGAATATTACTCAGCCATAAAAAGGAACAAAATTGGGTCATTTGTAGAGACGTGGATGGATCTAGAGACTGTCATACAGGGTGAAGTAAGTCAGAAAGAGAAAAACAAATATTGTATATTAATGCATATATGTGGAACCTAGAAAAATGGTACAGATGAACCGGTTTGCAGGGCAGAAATGGAAACACAGATATAGAAAACAAATGTATGGACACCAAGTGGGGAAAGTGGCAGGGGGTGGGGGTGGTGTGATGAATTGGGAGATTGGGATTGACATGTATACACTAATATGTATAAAATGGATAGCTAATAAGAACCTGCTGTATAAAAAAATAAATAAAATTCTAAAATTAAAAAAAAAGTGATTGTATGAAAAACTGACACCATTTCCTCTAAGATCAGGAACAAGACAAGGTTGTCCATTCTCACCATTATTATTCAACATAGTTTTGGAGGTTTTAGCCACAGCAATCAGAGAAGAAAAAGAAATAAAAGGGATCCAAATCAGAAAAGAAGTAAAGCTGTTGCTGTTTGCAGATGACATGATACTATACATAGAGAATCCTGAAGATGCTACCAGAAAACTACTAGAGCTAATCAATGAATTTGGTAGAGTAGCAGGATACAAAATTAATGCACAGAAATCTCTTGCATTCCTATATACTAATGATGAAAAATCTGAAAGAGAAGTTAAGGAAACACTCCCATTTACCACTGCAACAAAAAGAATAAAATACCTAGGAATAAACCTACCTAAGGAGACAAAAGACCTGTATGCAGAAAACTATAAGGCACTGATGAAAGAAATTAAAGATGATACAAATAGATGGAGAGATATACCATGTTCTTGGATTGGAAGAATCAACATTGTGAAAATGACTCTGCTATCCAAAGCAATCTACAGATTCAGTGCAATCCCTATCAAATTACCAATGACATTTTTCACAGAACTAGAACAAAAAATTTCACAATTTGTATGGAAACACAAAAGACCCTGAATAGCCAAAGCAATCTTGAGAAAGAAAAACAGCTGGAGGAATCAGGCTCCCAGACTTCAGACTCTACTACAAAGCTACAGTAATCAAGACAGTATGGTACTGGCACAAAAACAGAAATATAGACCAATGAAACAGGATAGAAAGCCCAGAGATAAACCCATGCACATATGGTCACCTTATTTTTGATAAAGGAGACAAGAATATACAATGGAGAAAAGACAGCCTCTTCAATAAGTGGTGCTGGGAAAACTGGACAGCTACATGTAAAAGAATGAAATTAGAACACTCCCTAACACCATATACAAAAATAAACTCAGAATGGATTAAAGACCTAAATGTAAGGCCAGATACTATAAAACTCTTAGAGGAACACATAGGCAGAACACTCTATGACATAAATCACAGCAAGCACCTTTTTGACCCACCTCCTAGAGAAATGGAAATAAAAACAAAAGTAAACAAACGGGACCTAATGAAACTTAAAAGCTTTTGCACAGCAAAAGAAAACTTAAACAAGACGAAAAGACAACCCTCAGAATAGGAGAAAATATTTGCAAATGAAGCCACTGACAAAGGGCTAATCTCCAAAACAGACAAGCAGCACATGCAGCTCAATATCAAAAAAACAAACAACCCAACCCCAAAATGGGCAGAAGACCTGAGTAGACATTTCTCCAAAGAAGATATACAGACTGACAACAAACAAATGGAAGGATGCTCAACATGACTTATCATTAGAGAAATGCAAATCAATACCACAATGAGGTATCACCTCACACCAGTCAGAATGGCCATCATCAAAAAATGCTGGGAAAAAAAAAAAAATGCTGGAGAGGGTATGGAGAAAAGGGAACCCTCTTGCACTGTTGTTGGCAGTGTAAATTGATACAGCCACTATGGAGAACAGTATGGAGGTTCCTTAAAAAACTAAAAATAGAACTACCATACGACCCAGCAATCCCCTGCGCATATACCCTGAGAAAACCATAATTCATAGAGTCATGTACCACAATGTTCATTGCAGCTCTATTTACAATAGCCAGGACATGGAAGCAACCTAAGTGTCCATGGACAGATGAATGGATAAAGAAGATGTGGCATATATATACAATGGAATATTACTGAGCCATAAAAAGAAACGAAATTGAATTATTTGTAGTGAGGTGGATGGACCTAGAGTCTGCATATAGAGTGAAGTAAGTCAGAAAGAGAAAAACAAACACCGTATGCGAACACATATATATGGAATCTAAAAACAAAAAACAGGTTCTGAACAGCCTAGGGGCCGGACAGGAATAAAGACACAGATGTAGAGAATGGACTTGAGGACACGGGGAGGGGGAAGGGTAATCTGGGACAAAGTGAGAGAGTGGCATGGACATATATACACTACCAAATGTAAAATAGATAGCTAGTGGGAAGCAGCCGCATAGCACAGGGAGATCAGCTCGATGCTTTGTGACCACCTAGAGGGGTGGGATAGGGAGGGTGGGAGGGAGACCCAAGAGGGAGGAGATATGGGGATTTATGTATATGTATAACTGATTCACTTTGTTATAAAGCAGAAACTAACACACCACTGTAAAGCAATTATACTCCAATAAAGGTGTTAAAAAAAAGAAAGAAAGAAAGTGATTGTAGCACAGTCTGGACAAAAAAATAGGCCTTGGGAATTATTCCAAAGTTCTTTCTAGTTTAAGTCATTTCTAGTGTAGTCTAATGTCTAGCTAAAAAATAATATGGAGTTATATTGAAAATTCAGCTACAGAATCCTCTGGTTTCTTGGATTCATGATTTGTGATTTTTTTGAAAAATTTTTTGCTGTATTTTATTTTATTTTTACAATGCAGTGTTATTAAGTATAATCACTATGCTGTACATTAGATCCCCAGAACTTATTTATCTTATAACTGGAAGTTTGCACTCTTTGACCAACATATCTCCCCTTTTCTCCCACCCCCTCGCCCCTGGCCCCTGGTAACCACCATTCTAGTCTCTGTTTCTTTTTTGTTTAAGTTATTATATTTTATTCTGTTTATATTAGTTTAATACTTTTT